>NC_132846.1:57667453-57981953 GCF_048164855.1 Canis lupus baileyi
TGAGTTTAAATTAGGTATTACTTGTTCCTTCCTGTGCTGTGCCTGTGTATTTATTAGTAGATTAATGTTACAGTTTGACTAAACTCTTTATGCAGAATAGATATAAGCAGACATTTGGACAGTCTTAAGCATACACAACTTTTGAATTTGTATATGCTAAATGTCTCCAAATTTTGTTTGGTGATATCTCCATTATTACAAAGCAAAGAAAAGTTAAATTTCTCCTCAATTTTGATACATCCTATTATTTTGGCTGGTCTTGTTTCCCCCTGTAGTTTTTTTTGTTTGTTTGTTTGTTTGTTTTTTTTTTGTTTTTTTTTTTATGTAAAGCTCTTTAATCCACTTGAAATTTACTTAGAAGGATGGTACAGTGAATGGATTAAATTTCATCCTTTATTAAGTTTTTAATCAAAATAGCTATTCAGTTATCTTGTCATCATTTATCATGTAATCTTTTCTTACTCCCTTGATTTTAAAGCTTACTTTCTCATATATATTGAGGGTTTATATGTCATTGGATCTATTTATGGCTTTCCATTCAGGGGTGCTTTCATTTTGTGCAAGTATTATATGACGTTAAATATTGTTGCATTTTAATGGAGCTAGTAACATCATTTTGAGTTGTACTCCCTATTCCCCCAAACATGCTTTTTGAAAATATCCTTGCCTGTTTATTTTGTGATGCCACTTTAAAAACACACAATATTTTAAATGACTATTACCAAAAATAATGGTTGTATGTTAATATTGAATTAAGTACTGAATTACACTGAATAAATCACAGAATGTTTTACAGTTGAATTTAGATTTAGCTTTAAAAAATAACTCTTAGTTTTTAAAAAGATAGAGATAGTATAAAATTTTTAGGACTTCCATATGTTCAGGAGTTTGGCCTCAGAAATGACTTTCAGGGCCAGTAACTCAAGAAAGTTTCATTGCATTTTAGATTTTAGAGTCTCTAAATGTTATGCAACTGGATAATTCATGTAATTGAGTAGATTGGACAGTAAAGGACTCTTGGTTTGTTTGTTCAATTAGCTAACCCTAACAAAATATTGAAGTGATGCATATTTGGTTAACCTAGAGAATTCTGATGTATATTTTATAAATTATTGATTTTTTAAAGATTTTTTTTAAATTTATTTATTCATGAAAGACACAGAGAGAGAGAGAGAGAGAGAGGCAGAGACACAGGCAGAAAAAGAAGCAGGCTCCATGCAGGGGGCCTGATGTGGGACTCCATCTCGGGACTCCAGGATCACGCCCTGGGCTGAGGCAGGTGCTAAACCACTGAGCCACCCAGGGATCCCTAAATTATTGATTTATATTAAATAAGACTGTAGAAATTATTTCCAATTATATGTTATGCAAATCTTAATGTCATCATATAAAGCTAACAAACTATCTAGATAGTGGGGGAAAATAACTAAAATAGGGGATTCGGGATCCCTGGGTGGCACAGCGGTTTGGCGCCTGCCTTTGGCCCAGGGCGCGATCCTGGAGACCCGGGATCGAATCCCACGTCGGGCTCCCGGTGCATGGAGCCTGCTTCTCCCTCTGCCTGTGTCTCTGCCTCTCTCTCTCTCTGTGACTATCATAAATAAATAAAAATTTAAAAAAAAGATTAAAAAAAATAAAATAAAATAGGGGATTCCCTGGTGGCTCAGTGGTTTAGCACTTGCCTTCAGCCTGGGGTCTGGTCCTAGAGACCCCGGATCAAGTCCCACATCGGGCTCCCTTTTGCCTGTGTGTCTGCATCTCTCTCTCAACCTGTGTCTCTCATTAATAAATAAATAAAATCTTAAAAAAAAAGAAAATAACTAAAATAAAATATTCGGATAATTCTACATAATTGGATTGATCAAGATGAAATTATGCATACATTTAATCTTTTAATAGTTAACTTGAGAGTGATCACCCTGATGCAAGGTAAATGTTAAACTTTAAAGAAAACAAAATCTTGAGAGAGACTTAAATTTAAATGAATTTGCTGCAATCTGTGAAGAATAATTAGAGCATAATATACTTTGAAGATAAACGTTTTAGCATGTTCTATATTTCCTCTCTGGATTTATAAATCACATCACTGGAAACTTCACCCTCAGGTACTTGCCAACATGGAACTAAGGCAAAGAAGCCAAGTCACAGACCCACTTCTGGCAGAGTGGTTAAGATCAACGGGTTCGCAGTTCATTGATTACAGGCACAGAAATTTATAACTAAAAAAGATCATTAGAGTATACCTAATGTAAGCTCCATGAATGATGAGACAATTCTGTCACAACAGAACTGATGCTCAAATGCTAATGAGTTTCAGGACCAAAGCCACACTAGTCATCTTACTCCTTCAGTGTAACATCCCAAACATGTAGTTTGGGTGGTTAGTTTTTACTTTCCTACTCATACTTTAAAAAATCCTAGCAAATACCTCAAATTAGGCCTAAAACTGAGTTTATAATAAGGTTTATAATCATGTGGCTTAAATATGCACTTGATAACATTGGTTTTAATCCTTATTTTAGGGCCCTATTATAATTATAAAAGCCAAATTTGGGATCCCTGGGTGGCGCAGCGGTTTGGCGCCTGTCTTTGGCCCAGGGCGCGATCCTGGAGACCCGGGATCGAATCCCACATCGGGCTCCCGGTGCATGGAGCCTGCTTCTCCCTCTGCCTGTGTGTGTCTCTGCCTCTCTCTCTCTCACTGTGTGCCTATCATAAATAAATTTAAAAAAATTATTTAAAAAAAAGCCAAATTTATGAATTACATATAAACAATACTAAAATTTGAAGTAAGAATCTTAGGTTTTAACATAATTTTTCTTTTCTGACACTAAACCAGCTCTTGTCAGTTGACTGTAGGAGTCGGTTTTGCTTATTAATAATAATAATAACCTATAGTAATAATCTGTACCAGAATAACTCAATTCCAAACCACATCCCTCTATACAAACTGCGTTAAAAAACGTTATTCATAAAGCACACATCGGTGCTTGTGAGCTTCAATTAGTGCAATGGTATCACTTATGTGTTTAGTCTCCCTAAATTAATTTCAATTTGCTTGCAATCATTAAGTATCATGTTATTCTACAAAACTTGAGACAGGTCCAGGGTTGTGGAGGGAAACTGAAACAATTCAGGCAGCCCTTGAAAAGAATGGGAATATAAAGACAAAGTTAGATGATAGATGATAGATAGATAGATAGATAGATAGATAGATAGATAGATAGATAGACAGATAGATACAAAAGTATCTTATTGGTATCAAGAAACACAAGTATCGGGATCCCTGGTTGGCGCAGCGGTTTAGCACCTGCCTTTGGCCCAGGGAGCGATTCTGGAGACCCGGGATCGAATCCTACGTCGGGCTCCCGGTGCATGGAGCCTGCTTCTCCCTCTGCCTGTGTCTCTGTTTCTCTCTCTCTCTCTCTGTGTGTGACTATCATAAATAAATAAAAAATAAAGAAAAAGAAACACAAGTATCTTATTGTACTGTTAGATACAAAAGTAATAGGGTGAGAAAAAAAGTCCCAACTATTTAGATATTTGAAAAATGCTGACAAATGTCTCAAGTATAAAATGGGGAAGATAGCACTATCATTAGGTGTTTGATGAATAAAGAATATATTAAATTAATTTAAGGTCAAACTATAAAGAATAACAATTCAGAAGTGTTTAAATTGCCACTGTGCTGTTTTGGCCAACATAATTTTGTAATAGAATTACTCTCATGCTACATTTCTTGACAAACTGATGACCACATGTGAGAGTTCTTATCACAGAACTTCTGCTGCTTCAGTTCATCCCGTAGCATTGCTGAGAAGTTAGCCTACTGTTTCATTTGGGACTACCAGATTTTAATAGCACAAGATTAGTCGAAACTCAGACAGGATCTGATATGCTGAGAGACATAAAATGTGAGACTTCACACGCACACACACATATACACACACACAGAGATTCTCAGTTCTTAGCAATGTGTCAGGGCTGGGCCCAATTACATAGAGATTCTCATGAATCTTTACATATTTCTTTTTTTTAAATTTTTTTTAATTTTTTTAATTTTTATTTATTTATGATAGTCACACACAGAGAGAGAGAGAGAGAGAGAGAAGCTGAGACATAGGCAGAGGGAGAAGCAGGCCCCATGCACCGGGAGCCCCACGTGGGATTCGACCCTGGGTCTCCAGGATCACGCCCTGGGCCAAAGGCAGGCGCCAAACCGCTGCGCCACCCAGGGATCCCTCTTTACATATTTCTATTTAAAAAAGGAAAATTTTCTATTTGTTACCTTGATAATTATATATGTTGCATTATCAATACTCTTTTTGAAGGTGCCAATAAGAACTGAATTTTTAATTTTCAAGTTTATAAGTTGAAAATTGAAAGGATTTCCCATAGACTAGCTTCTTGCTCAGGATATTTTATGTTACTTCTTGCTGGTTTTACTATCTTCTTATGCTAATAAGCACTATAGGCAATATTTACAGGTTAGATAAAGATAAGACGCTCTGGATATATAGAGAGATGAAGTTGTAGGGCCTAATCTTACAATTTCTTAATTATTCCTGGACATACCGAGGATGGGCCCTAATCCAATCTAAATGCTGTTCTTATAAGAAGAGAAATTAGGCCACACGGAGAGAGGCACCAGACATGTGTGCACACAGAGGATCATTGGAGGACACAGCAAGAAGGTGGCCAAGGAATAAAGCTTCAGGAAAAAAAATCAGATCTGCCAACATTTGCCAAGATGAAGATCTTGGATCCAGCCTCCAGAACAGTGACAACATAAATTTCTGTTGTTTAAGTTACCAGTTTGAGTTTTGTCACCGCAGCCCTAGAAAACTAACACATCGAACCTATAACTCAATGGTCCCAGTGTCACTCCGTTTTCTACCTGATGAAATGAGGTGTTCTAGGAAGGATGTGACACCAGAAAAAGACAGTAGTATTTAAGGAATGTGCTAATACAACTTAGATTTGTGAATTTGACAATAGAGTATAGGACACTCTACACTCAGTTTCAGGACTCTTCGAAGGTCTCTAAAGTGACTCATGCAATCCAGGGGCCCTGAAACTTTAGTACAAGTTTAAGCTCCCTGGTAAATATGCCCTGACTCTATCATATAAAGATGTTTTCACATGTCAAATCAGAGTTTTAATTCATTAAATGACTTACAGTCATATTCAATGAAAGAAATTGATTTCAAATCTCCACTGAGAAATATGTATTTTGACTTTATGACTGGTAAAATAATTCAAAACACTTGCACTGGAGGAAATGTATTTCTTTTATCATTTTAGGATTAGAATATGCAAATGATAGCAGGCAGATATGAAGTCAAGCTAAACAAATCGCTATCAATATAGATACCAATATAATAAACACCACAAAGACTACAGAATCTCAAAATGGCACTGAAATTAAGAACAATATTAGGTTATAATATAATCCTCAAGATAATGCAAGATGTGATTATCATGTCATTTAAAAATTATCATTTAAATGGGAAAGCTAACTTATGAATAATACTTATAAAGGGAAGTTTATGGCATCTGGACCCATTGGCCTCAGTTGGACAAACAGTGCTCTGGACCTTATTGCTCTTCCTATCTCTTATAGTCCTAACTAATTTGTAATGTTTCTTCTGGTGATACAATTTAAAAAGTTGAAATTTTGTGTATGTGATGTTCAGGGCAAGTCTGGGTAATGAAATTCCAAAGGGTCATGGGTATGTTTTTTCCTTTTTAACATAAGCTCCATGCTCAGTGTGAAGCCCAATTCCAGGCTTGAACCGACAACCCTGAGATCAAGAGTTGAACCAAGATCAAGAGTTGGGCACCCACAGGTTAATCCACCCAAGTACCACTGGAGCAGCATCTTTACATAGCTTCACTTTGAGTTACTAACTTGTCCTCTTTTCTGGAGAGACAGAGATAGAGTACAGCTACAATTATCTATAAACAGTTGTACATGTGTTGTATCTAGAGCATTATATTATTTGTATCACATAGAGAAGAATTAAGTCTGCTAAAAGCTAACAGTACTTAATAGGATGAGCATAAACATAGAGGGCACCTATCTATAGAAGTAAGTCATAATGTCCCCCCTCCCCACAAATGTGCTCATCATTGCACCTGAACATGGCTTTTGACAAGACATACGGCCAACTGATTTCCATATATCAGGACCCCATGGGAGTGGAGTAGTTATTACCAACATTTATATTTCAGAGGTGCCGAACTGTCTCAGTCAGGAGAGCATGCAACTCTTGGTCTCAAGCCCCATGTTGGGAGTAGATATTATTAACACCCACATCTCTGCATAAAAGACAGAAAAACTGTACTTAGAACACAATAATATATAGATACTTGTTATATAAAATAAATAAAAGTAAATAATCTGAATAATTATATTTTTAGCTTAGAAGCTTAAGTATTTTACACACATATAGATCTATTTAGGTATTCAATTGATATTCACTCATGAATTAATGCCTATGTACATAACATCATTTGATAGTAAAAGTATCTATGTCATATTTTCCCCCCTCTATGTTTAATATGCAATGGATAGCCAGTGGCCAAGAAGTTTAAAAGCTTTGGTAGTACTCTGAGGTACTTGCTTAAAACATATTCTTTAAAATCTTAGTAAGTATAGCTATTTTAAGATAAAGCTATTTGATCAAGGACACCTGGGTGGCTCAGTGATTAAGCACCTGCTTTTGGCTCAGGTCGTGATCCTGGAGTCCTGAGATCAAGTCCCGCATTGGGTTCCCCACAGGGAGCCTGCTTTTCCCTCTGCCTGTGTCTCTGCCTCTCTCTGTGTGTCTCTCATGAATAAATAAATAAATAAAATCTTTTTTAAAAAGCTATCTGATCAGCCACACACATTAAAGATATTTTTCACTGTTAATGTTATATGAAAGGTAAATTTTTTTCACATAATGTAGTGTTCAAAGATGTCAGATTTCTCTCTATTTCTCTCTCTCCCTCCCTCTCTCTCTCTCTCTCTCTCTCTCTGTTTTGGCTTCTTTTTCTTAATTATTTTTTTTCTTCTTAATTCTTAAGAAGACTCTTCATTTATTTTAGAGAAAGAGAGAGAGAGAGAGAGAGAGAGAAGGAGCAGGGGGAGGGGCAGAGCAAGAGGAAGAAGCAGACTCCCCACTGAGCACTGAGCCTGATTCAGGGCTCAAGCCCAGGACCTGGATATCATGACCTGAGCCAAAGTTAGCCACCTAATCAATTAAGTGGCCCAAGCATCTCTTCTTTTCCTTAATTTTATACAAAGAGGATAAAGAATATTTAACAAGCAGAATATAATGTATATCAAAGAATACAGTCATAAGTGAACCAGGACCCGAGAATAGTGTACACTTGGTTACTTTTAAACTTGTTCCAGTATTTTAGCACAAGATGACCTTGGAACTTTCGAGGGTATAAGCTTTCTTCTGGATATACCATCTTGATCCTATAAACCCATTCTCGAGGGCAGCTGAATAGCTTCTCAGAGCACTTTGTTGAAAAAGATGACACAATATGCATCAACCCCAAAGAAAGGAGTTATTTGATCTACTAGAGATGTCTTTCATGGGTACCAGACAAATCAGTTGTGTATTTTCTGGTCTGTCAACTGGACATGACACTATGTGCTCTGCCTACTTCACACGAGTGTTTTAAAAAGAACATGAATTAAAATATTCCAATAGCAGCTAACTACATGTAACCATTTATCCATGTATTTTCAAAGCTCTTTTCCATATAAATTTATTAGCCAAAGACACCGAAATTACCTCAAATATCTAGAGGAAAAGAACACCTAAGGGCTGCTAACCAGTCTGATTATTTGAAACTGGAAGTTGCCCTTGTATTTGTCAGGTTTTATAACCGCTCACATAAGGGAGAGACAAACTAGACTTGCTTCTACTAGCACATGCAAGTGGAGCTGTCAAGTTTCTTTACATTGCTGTTCTGTCAAGAGACCTCTATTGAATCTAGTTACATATTCATTGCCATTTATTTCCTACGTAAGTGTTCAAGGTACTGGAGAGATTCCTTACACCTTAAATTATAGATTAAATGATTCTCTTCATGTAGCCCTGAACTTAACGTGCACACTTCCCCATAATGGCAATTCTCTTGGTTCTTAAGGAGCAAGGTGACAGTGATAGTCAATCAAATAATGTTTGAATAAAAATTTAACTTTTGCAGAAGTAGATCTAAACTAACACATGTCCTCCTGTGCATGCAAGGATTTTGTTCATAGCATTAGAATTTGATAAAATCAATACAAAGTCTGTGTGTGCAACCCAGAATTTCACTGTAGTAGCATGGCTTCACATGATCTTGCTTTTAACCCCTTCTTCTTCTTCTTCTTCTTCTTCTTCTTCTTCTTCTTCTTCTTCTTCTTCTTCTTCTTTTTCTTCTTCTTCTTCTTTCTTCTTCTTCAGATTGTATTTATTTATTTATGAAAGACACACAGATCGAGACACAGACACAGGTAGAAGGAGAAGCAGGCTCCCTGTAGGAAGTCCGATGCGGGATTCCATCCCAGGAATGGCCAGAGCCAAAGGTAGACACTCAACCACTTAGCCACCCAGTTGCCCCTTAACCCATTCTTTCAGTTCTCTCCCCCCTTAAAAATAATGTCTCTACAATGCTGAGATCCATTTAGTTTAATTAAATTTATCTAACTAATTTTGATTTAATAGCATTCAATATTTCCCAGTTGATATAAGCTACTTGAGGGCAAGACTATAGTTTATTCATTTCAGCCTCATTTCTTATCCTTATCCTTATCTTATTCTATCCTTATCTTCACATAGGACAAGCACTATCTCTCTCTCTCTCTCTCTCTCTCTCTCTCTCTATATATATATATATATATATATATATATATATATTCCAATAGCTCATTATTTGGGTGAGGTGCTGGGACACAGTGGTAAGTGTGCTAAATACAGCTCATACCTAACAGTTGAAGACCTTACCGATGATCGGAAGTAACAAGAGGAGGGGACATTATCTGGAAAAAGTCTCTTTAAAGAATGGTTTTACCAGGGATGTGTTAATCTCACATTCTAAAGATAAGATTTAAGAGAACTGAAAATTCAGAAGACATGTACTCTATGAGAAGGGAACTTCGTGTAAAAGACAGGTAGACATAAAATACCAGGCACTCAGGAGACTTTAGAGAGTGGTATAAAATGTCTGTGAAGGCAAGATAGATCAGGATAATTTACTAGCCAGAGCTGATAGGGACTAAAGAGTACAACCTGGCACTAACAGCTAGGCCATTGTCGTTACCTAACACTGTATTTGTGACTGTGATTGGTTGTGAGCAAAACAAGACACCTCTGTCCATATATCTGAGCACAAACAACAACAGATAGGCTGTCCAAACCACAGAAAGGCCCACACACCATTTATTTGCCTAGCTAATATGTGCTACATATTTTAAATTACAATTACCAATTATATATTAAGCTCTCTTTTATTCTCTTCAATTCTTATGTTAAAATATCATGTTACCAACTTATCTCTGCCTTCCTGACATTACTCAACCCAGAACAAAGCCCTGCTTCCTTGAATGCTTCCCCAAGCCAGGTAACCCATGCCTAAATCTTTCAGCAAGCCCGTTCTCTCATAGAGACACCCTGCTGGCCCCATGGTATGTGAACTCTTTTGTTATAGTAAGTAATAGAACCAACTTTATCTGACTAGTTCTGTATTCCTCACAATGCTTGGCTGCTGAGCATAAATATGCTTAAAACATAATAAAGACAACTGTAGAGGGAGTATAAGAAACAATGGAAAGGGGATCCCTGGGTGGCTCAGTGGTTTGGTGCCTGCCTTTGGCCCAGGGCATGATCCTGGAGACCTGGGATCGAATCCTACATTGGGCTCCCTGCATGGAGCTTGCTTCTCCCTCTGCCTATGTCTCTGCCTCTCTCTGTCTCTCTCATGAAGAAATAAATAATCAAAAAAAAAAAAAAAAAAAGAAATGATGGAAACCAGGATGACCCACAGATTTTCTATAGACACTAAGTGGTGGTACTATTATTCCCTGTGATTGGGGGTAAAGATGGCACAATAGGTTTGGGAGTATGAAGGGGAAAAGAAGAAAAAAATAATATTTAACTGCCTGCCTGTGTGATATCCAAATGGAGATACCAAAAATTTATTTGAGAGTCAACATACAACAGGAGTTAATCAAATAGATGTGGGATCAAACCTCTGCTCTGTAATTCCATGAGAAGCATGTTCTAGCCATTGGTCTTAAATTGCTCAGTGTTAATGCAAGGGGCTTTAAAAACAAAGAGTATTTATTTAAATGATATAGCTAGAGTCTCAGTAAAAACCAGGAGGGTGAATATGATAGATGACTGGGGAATTAGAACTTTATAAGATAAAGTAACAGGTTTTCTTTTTTCATTTTTTAAAAATATTTATTTATTTATTTATGAGAGACAGAGAGAGAGAGGCAGAGAGATAGGCAGAGAGAGAAGCAGGCAGGACTCATCCCAGGGCCCCGGGATCATGCCCTGAGCCGAAGGCAAACACTCAACCACTGAGCCACCCAGGCGTCCAGAGTAACTTGTTTTCATTTAAAGCTCATTGATTTTAAACTGTTTTTAATGAGGGCCCCTGCAATTTTACATATATTCTTTCCAGAAAGAGGTTGAACATAGAGTCTTAGAATAACAAGAGAAATAGAAACATTATGTTCCTGATCAGAACAGAGAAAAATATATGAAAAGATAGGAACATACAACTGCACTGCCTTCCTGAAAACATAACAAAAAACACTGGAGATGCAAATTGCAAAGGGATCCACAGTCCTACGTGCTTAGTATTTTAGGAATCTCTTAGATTTGGCAAGTATTTTGAGTAATTCTTTATTGTCCCTGTTTTGAATCTGCTAGAGGTTGGTGTTTAAATATGAGCCCTTCCCAAGAAGTGACTAGCCCCTGATAAAGGGTTAGTGTACAAGGACATTTTCAGGTAGAACCTGAAGCCAATTCTCAGCCAATCCAGGTTAGATTTTTATTTTTTATTTTTTTAAGTAGGCTCCATGCCCAGTGGAGCCTGAAGTGGGATTTGAACTCATGATCCTGAGATCAAGACCTAAGCTGAGACCAATAGTTGCACACTTAATTGACAGCCACCCAGGCACCTCCAGGTTAGGATGATTTGATAACAATTTTAATTCTGCCCTTGTCTCTGCTTCTCTCTATGAGTCATCTAGGGGAAAAAAGAGGACACAATCAGAGGTCCTAGACCTATGATGGTAAGGTCTTCTGGGAGAAAGAAGTGTTAATGATCCTCTGGTAAATATAACAGTGTCAGAATCTCAGTGCAGGCCACCTTCCCTTCCAAGCTTTTAGATTCTACATATTTCACCCAGAAGACCTGTGCAGGAAGACTCGAGCTCCTCATTTGC
Source organism: Canis lupus baileyi (assembly GCF_048164855.1). NCBI lineage: Eukaryota > Metazoa > Chordata > Mammalia > Carnivora > Canidae > Canis > Canis lupus. Next base: position 57,678,897 of record NC_132846.1, read on the forward strand.
TGTTTTCAGGAATCCATGAGCCTTGGTGGAGGAGAATATTAATCAGTTTTGACTACGATGCAATTTTTAAGTAAAGCATATAAACAAAGATCTAGGAGAAAAGCCTTGTCCCTTATTTGCAAAACTAGTTTTCCCTTGTCCCTCTTGGATAAAATTCAAAATAAAATAGCACCTGAGATAAATATCACTAAGCCTGTTCTACACATTGATAGAAACATACATGTTCTTTTTTTTCAACCCAAAAAGCCATTCATGTTGATGAATGAACACACCTATTAGATAAATTTTTTCACTTCCTGAAGCAATACTTTACATAACAGTTTGACGTGCAAAGGCAAAGTGAAGCTTTTCTGAGCTTTTTTTTTTCTTTCTTTCTTTTTTTTTTTTTTTTTTTTAATGTGTGTGAGTATGAATGTGAGTATATCTGAATTTTTGGCTGAGTTTTCTCCCAGGTTTTTATTGAGTGAAGTCATTTTGGCTGTTAGTTCAAAGCAAGGAAAATCAAGACCATTTTGGTTTGGGGCACAGAAAACAAAAAGGAAACAATGTCTTTCAAGCATTTATAATACATCTTAGCAGGAAAGACATCCAAGGAGAATCATAAGCATTTCTTGAATGTATGGAGGAGAATTCAATCTCAAAAACATATGCCGAATGCCCGAGATGTGCCAGCCAGTGTGTTTTACACTATTGGAAACATATGGTAAATATACTTCTTTCAATTAAAAAATATATATACTACATTTTCATGGTAGTATGAGCAATGACAGCACTTATAATAAACTATGATTGGGAGCCCAACGTGCCCACAGAACTCTTTCAGGGCTTCTAAAGGTTTCTTTTACTCAAGCACAGCACAAAGACAGAAGAGGGTAATTTTGTTTCTTATCCTTCACATGTGCAGGAAGGGCTCTGTCACTGGAAAATCTTAGATCCAAGTTGAATTTTTTTTTTAATTCTTTACTTTTAGCTTCTTTAAAGGTGAATTCTGCATTATTTTCTAACCCATCACATGCCTGTTGTTGTTGTTGTTGTTGTTTGTTTTTCACATACCAAGTTATTATACGTTGTTGTATGAGTATTGTAGTTAGTAAACAAAATTTTTGCAAAAATGCTCAAATAAGATTTAGACTCCTGAAATAATGCCAGGTAGTTTTATGTAACCCATGGTCTCTGTTAAACATTTTCTCATGTCATTCTTAACATCTTTTCCCCAGATTAGACAATGAAAGTTTCTAAACTTATGTGACTAGGTCAAGATCACAAAATTACTGAGAAGACTAAGACCTAGAAATATGGCCTCTTTATTTCCCCTTGTCACCAGGCAGATTCCTATATGGAGAAATGCGATGAGGAAGCCAAGCAAAATGGTTCACGATGGATGTCTTTCATGATTCTTAAGCTGGAATAAAAGGAAAAGGTTTTCAAGCTAAAAGGGAAGTACAGCGCTTTTGATCTATTCCACTCTGACAAGAGTCCAAATCTTCCTCACTGTATAAGGAAGATGCTTCTGGCAAATTTGTGTAACTGCTGCTTGCATAACTTTTTCATGTGAATCAATAAAATACCTTAATGGCAATGTGCAGCATGTTGACATTAATTTTCAGGTACACGAGGATCTTGTTTTACTTACCACTATGTCCCCAGTATCTAAAACCATGTTGATTGATTGAATTAATGATTATTGCCTTGGTTAATAATATAACAGAGGAATAACAGGCCATTTAGGTAAATTCAAATTTACATCCAGAAAATCATTTTACATTAAGGTTTCCCTTGGTATTTAAAAAAAAATTGGCAACTCATCTATAACCATTATTTAATTCCCTTTATCAGCATGTGTAAGAGAAAAGGTTCAAAAGATATTTGCCATCTAATGAGAAAGAAGGGTCAGAAGTACAGAAAGAATTACATGTAAATTGGTAATAAACAACACATTTCACAAAGTGTCGGTTTTATATAGTTTCATGTGCTAAGTGCAGTGATGCCAAGCAAATTGCTCTCTTTATTTTCTTCTACCAAGATATCCTGGGTAGTAGTTTGAAATTAAATGCTGAGATCACTCTATCCTATTACCTCTTCTCTTCCCTCCCACCCCGGTTCTATGCCAAAACGCCAATATCTATATGAATTAAATACTGAGCCAGGGAAAGAAGAAATGATATTCTTACACTCCCAAGCACTGCTGAGTATAACTATCATTCACAAATAGAAGAACCAGTTTAATGTTCATATTTTATTGTATCCCCTTAGCTTTTAACTTCCTAACTGCTCTTTTCACTTTCAATCTCTCCTTCAATATTAATCGTATACCTTAATTTATTTTTCCAAAACCCTTTTTAGAAAAGTGTTTTTCATGATTTCTTGCCCACAAATGTTCAAATGGTTCTCTATAAATTGAAAAAAATATTAAATTCTGATGTCAAACATCCAAACTCTCCTTAATTTAGCTCAAAATTATCCATGGAATTGTAGGGGGACCTGAGAGGGACACAGCATAATGTCAAAACCCCTGTTCATTTTCATGCATGTGTTTTGTTACCCCTCGAATATCCTTCATTCTTTCCTTTCAACTGTCCATATTTTAGAAACTGGTTCAAGCAAAATTATTTCCATTACAGACTTTTGAACCATTTTTTATTATAATCTTTCCAGTTGGGGGTGCCTGGTTGGCTCAGTTGTTAGAGCATGCAACTCTTGATTTTGGAGTTGTGAGTTGTGAGCCCTATGTTTGTTGTAGAGATTACTTAAATAAATGAATAAAATGATAAAAATTAAAAAAAATCAAAATTCCCAAAATTAATTCTCTACATTGCAATGTTTCATACCCATATGTTGGCATTAGTAGACTATTTCATAGCGTTTTAACTTTGGTGTATATCACCTGTCCAAATATACACTATTTAAAGAAAGAGGTTTTAGTGATTTTATTTTTATAGCATTTATTCTCACGTATACAGATAGTATAAGTAAATATTCATACAAATTTGATCTTTCATATCCAGACTTTACTCTGAGCCAGAAGGTTTTGTTTTTTGTTTTATTTGTTTGTTTGTTTCATAAGAGAGTGAATGAATGAAATTAGTTTTTCTGGAGCATTAACCTAACTAAAGAACAAATTATAATAACAAGGGTCTAGGGTAGAATCAGTGTAGATGACTGAATGATAAGAACTTGAACAAGTGAATGTAATGGGAATCTAAAATAGTTGAAGTGTTTGAGAGATGTCTTGTTACAGTACAGTAGAAAAAACCCAATACTTTGTATATTATCATGTTTCCAAAGACCTGAACTCAATTTCAGGTCCTTCAACACTAGTTAAATTAATTTTGGTCACTTTCCTTCAATGAACCATTATCGCAACTATTCAAAATGGCTACAATATACCTAATTCACAATTTTGAGGATCAAATGTTATCATAAATGGAAAATTCTTCTATATTCTTATAAATAGCATTTTTAATTTTAAAAACTTTTTAAAGATTTTATTTATTTATTCATGAGAGACACAGAATCCATGACATAGGCAGAGCAGGAAACAGTCTCTCTATGGGAGCCTGATGTGGGGCTCAATCCCAGGACCCCGGGATCACACCCTGAGCTGAAGGCAGGTGTTCAACCACTGAGCCACCCAGGCATCCCTATATATAGCATTTGACACAAAAGAAACAGATAACTTATTTTTTGTTAATGTGGAATCCTAAATCACAGTTATAGGTGCAGATATTGATAAAGAAATTCTTTGATACTTGAGGTTTCAGGAAAATTGATAAAATAACCTTATGATGTTAAGGTATGTTTCCTTTATTCTTCTACTAGCCTCCACTGTATTTTCTCACTCCCATATCACCCATTCTGAACTTTAGTGGTACTGTATAAAGGAATCAGTCACATTCCTTACCTTTCTCTCTTTTAGAGTTTTCAAAACTAATTTGCACAAAAAATAGTGTAAATATCCAAATTAAAATGATTACCCTATAAATAAGCTAAGATATAAGGTAAAGCAGGAAGAGCTATAAAAATGATAGATTTGTGCATATACATATATACACATGCATGCATACATACATACATATATGTATACACAGAAATGGAAAAAGTTTCTCAGATAATGCTATATTCAAATATTTTTTTATATTCAAATATTTTAATGAAAAACACATTTGCTTTACATTTTTAAAAGTAAAACATCCATGAAGCGCCTAGGTGTCTCAGTCCATTAAGCATCTGCCTTTGGCAGGATCCTGGGATGGAGCCTCAAGTGAGGCTCTATGCTCAGTGGATAGTCTGATTCTCCTTCTCTCTCTGCCTCTCCTCCCACTTATGCACTCTCTCTCTTTGTCTCAAATAAATAAATACAATATTTAAAAACAAAAATAATAAACATAAATAAATAAATACATGCATATATAATACATGCATGCATACATGTAGAATACCCAAGAATGGAAGAGGGAGTCAACTAGTTGAAATTTATAAGGCATTGTATATAGTCAATACTTATTAAATCTCTAAACTAAAATGAGAAAGGCAGATTTTCTTGAAGCTAATCTACAATTTTGCATAAAGAAATTACATTTTGGGGATATTCAGCATAAGGAAAAAGAGGGAAAAGAAAGTTACCTTCAAGAGCCTTCTCAGCCCATAAATTTTGTATAGCCTGGATTTCCTATCAAAGAATAAAATTAATTTAGTTGAAGGAAAGTTTTACTGGCATTCATGTGATTCTTTTTTAGCAATTATTAAGCTAGCCTTTAATATCTCCTTCTGAATCATTTCTCAATGCAGAATCTCTGTAAGGAGGTCGTGAAACCTAGTTATCTTACACATCATACATAGATGATAGACAGAAGGTACTAGAACTCATAGTAAGACAATATCCTGGCATGCTCAGCTATGATATTAGCAAGAATATTACAAATTCTTCCATCTTAATCTTTAGAATGTCAATAATAAATTTTAGAATTCAGGTATTATACTTTTCTTACAGTGTAGAGAACATAACCCTATTCATCATTAAAGCTTAATTAATTTTATTAATTTTATATTTCTGATGTAACAAATTACCACAATGTCTGGGGCTTAATATTATGTAAATTTATCATCCCATAGTTTCTGTAGATCAGCCATTTAGACAGACTTGGTTGGGTAAGAGTCTCACAAGGCCTAAATCAGGGTGGTGAAAGAGCTGCACTCCTCACTGTGACATTGACACTGAATCTCTCCAGGATCATCCCGTTTGTCGGCAGAATTCAGTCTATGTAGTTGTAGGAGGAGTTAGATCCCCATTTCCGTACTGGTTTTTGGCTGTAGATCCCTATCAACTTCCAGAAATTGCTCTTATTGCTAGGTTAGTACACCCTGTTGCTCTTGCCAACCCCATTCAAAATCGGAAATGGTGGGCCAAGGTCTTTTTATGGTCCCAATGTCTCTAATTTCCATATCTGCTATCTTGCTGACATTTTTTTTTCCTGCCTTCTTTTTCTGTTTTTAAGGAGTCATTTTATTACATTTGACTCCCTGGGATAATTCAAATAGTCTTCTTATATCAAGGTCAGCTACTTAAGAACATGTATTGCATGCGCAATGTCCCTTTCATCATGTAAAATGACATTATCTCTAATGGGAAAAATATCCTACAAGCCAAAACTCCATCTATCACACTAATTAAGAAGGATGTTATGATTTACGAGAAATAACATGAAGGGGAAAGAATGAGGGAGGGGAGCCAGGAGTTGAAATAAGTTGTTCTTCATTTATGTCCTCACTACTTCAGTTTCAAGAATGTAACATGTTGTTAACGATTAAGGGAATATTCTAAAGGCAAAGACTCAGTCCTTTGGACTTAAAGTTTCTGTGTTAGTATGTAGGAGTTTCTCTTTCACACTGTGCCTCCCCTACCAACCTGGACAATGGTCAGAACTCTTTGGTTTAGCTCTCTCAAGAAACTCCTATTTCTGTTGTGTTTTTTTTTTTTAAATGTTGAGTTACATGGCTGATGCCCCTCCATGGGGCCTGCTGTGTCTGAATGAGATGATTCTTAGGCAAGGATTGGAAGCACGGAGGGCTCAGTCCATGTCAGGCCAGCAACTGGATGGAAAAATTGGCCATCATCACTTAGTGATCTGCCACAAGCAAAAAGCTCAGTCAGGTAGGGGAAATAAGTGGATCCTGAGCAGGCCATGAGTCACACTTGTAGCAAAACTCAGCTATAAATGGCAGCAAGGCAAGAAGCCCCTGGTGGAAAAGGCACATGACATAGAGTCCATGAGCAAGAAGGAGAGAGAATCTCAAGCAGCTGAGCTCTAAGCCTGGTGCAGGGCTCCATCTCACAACCCTGAGATCATGACCTGAGCCGAAATCAAAAGTCAGATGTCTAACCCATTAAGCCACCCCGGTTGCTAGAGGATACTTTGAGAACAAGCTGCATGTTTGGCACAGGAATGCATATGCTTTTTCTTCACAGTATATTCATATGTCATCTCAGGAATAGACAGGGAAAAAAGTGGCTTTATGAAGGACTAATTTTTTCCTGCAATGCTAGCTGAACATTTCCTGAAGGAACAGTTGAATGATCAGAACGGATTAAGTTTAAACCAGTTTGAGCTTTTAAATAATTTGTTCTCATGATTACCACTGGGTGCAAGGCTTGGAGAAAAGACTAGCATGGGAAAGCACAGCTCTTAGATTCTTTGTAGTAGTTAAGAATAGTCATCTGTTTAAAGAGGGCACCAATTAGCTGCTCTACCCACAAATTGATAGCACATTTCAGACCAATTACTGCCACTATACTGACATTTATTAGTTAACCATTAATTAGCAAAGCAGACATAAAACAGTCCATGAACCTCACTTTATAAATTTTATAAATTTGATGAAATTCCATTACAAAGATGTTCCCCCTTAAAACCAAAATTAAACAGAAAGCTGCCAAATTCAGAGTTTCAATGGAGTGTTAGTAATTAATTCACATGTCCCATCCCCAAGAGTACATTTTACATACCATTCTGGTTATTGATACCCTAGTCATACAGGATCGTTGAATGTATATAAGGCACTTAAGCCAATCACACTTCATTACTACCTTCAAATTTATTAATGAGACCCCATCCTAAACATTCATTATTCTAGTTAAAAGGACACCAATTTTACCAATTAAATCTAATTTCTCAATGTGATGGCTGAAAGACTTATAGTAGGTCCCCCTGGAATATATACTTCCTGCCATAAAGGCAGAATTAAAGCATCCCAGGAATGTGAATTCCTGATTAGGGAAGTAGACACTCTTCTAATCAAAGCTCAAGATAATTGGCACACATGTACTATAAAACTGTGTAACCTGACACTTTTGAAATAAGTTATGAATATCATAATACATTGTCTTTTAATATGAGTGAATTTTAGAATAACTGCAATCAGATGGTCACGGAAGACCTCTGTGAGGCTACATTAAATCTAAAACTTAAATTACAAGAAATAGTCTTTAAAAATTACAGTAAAATCAACATGAATAATGTGGCAAAAGCTATATAAGAAGTTCGGCTGGTTTGAGAAAAAGGAAGATGAGTAGGGGAGCATGAGAAGAAGGAGCAATGAGAAGGGTGGCTCATGGAGGAGGTCACGGAGGCTACATCCTATAGAATACTATAGGCCCAGCATAGAGTTTGCATTTTGCAAAAAAAGAATGCAACACAAGGCATTGGGAGCTATGAGGCAGAGATACCATGGTACAATGTATATTTACAAAGGATTATCTTGGCTCCTATTGATAGTAGAGAAATAATGTTTGAAAGGGAAAGTTGAGGGTCTAATCGAGAGATCATGGTGCTTTGCAGCAGTATGACAAAGAAGCAAGTAGGGACTAGTAATTTGACTTCAAATAAAATAGAAAGCTAACATGACTTCCTGATGACTGATTTGGAGCTGCTATAGACTTCGTATTCTGGTCTCTTCTAAATTCTTATGTTGAAACCTAATCCATGATGTGAGGTTTCAAAGACCAAAACTCCCATGAAGAAGACACATTACCAAGGTGTTTAATCCAATCTAAGGTCAGATTATTAGTTTTTATTTTTTATTGTTGGAGAGACAAGATAAATGTTATCTATTGATTAGTACACAAACTAGCACAGTCTTACTCATTACTTTTGCAGTTTTGGACGTGTTCTTTGAGGTGACCATTGGAATAAAGGTGGAAATATTAAGAAGAAAGCTGCATGGATATTCATGTGGAAGTTATGGACTGGAAATATAAAATCAGGAATCAGTAGCATACAAGGCCATGAAACTGGGTAAGACTACCCAGGGAATATGTTAGCATAAGGACCAAGCTCTAGGTGCTCTGATGTTCGGAAGTCAGGGAGATAAAGAAGGACCAGGACACTGATAAGGAGTATCCAGAGAAGTAGGGGGGGAAAGGGGTGACTGTAGTGCCTTGGTTGCCAAGTAATTAAATGCTTATAGTAGAAGAGAGTAGTCAACTGAATTAAATGTTACTCATTCAGTAAAATAAGGACCATGTCAGCTTTCTGAGGCAACCTCAAAGAATTACCACTATGCCTACAGTTTGAAATCAAGCAAGACCTTGCTTCCTCTGAAAGCTCTGGAGAAGAATCTTGCCTTGCCCCTAGCAGTTTCTGGTAATTGCTAGAAATCCTTGGAATTGCTCAGCTTGGGTCATATTCTCAGGTTGCAGGTGGACGTAAGTTTTGGGAGGATGGTAGCCAAAGCAGTGTGAGGATGAAAAGTGAACTATTGGATTTAGTGATATGGCAGTTAGTTACTGGTGAGCTAAAAAGGAAAAGTGGAAAGGTGTAGTATGGAGTGGTTAAGGGAGAAACCGATAAATTGGTTTGGGTTCAACAAGAGAGGAAGGAAGAAATTAGAGGGAAGGAGAATAGACAATGTGAGGCAAAGGAAGACAAGAAGTCGCTGAATCCAGGTCAGTGAGGTCATAAGAGTTTGATTTTGGTTTATTAAGTTTAGTTATGCTTTTCTCTTTTAAAAAATATTTTGAAAAAATTCTGCAGAAATATGAACACTTTTATGGGCTGATAGAAAAGATGGAGCATTAATTATTTTTAAAAAGAGAAAAAAGAATTGCTGAATTGATTTTATTGAATAATTAAGAATGAATTGGATCTGGCGCTCATATGAAGGGGTGGCCTAGGCCAGGAACACCAGCAACTCATTCTAGGCAATGGCGGCACTTTAGCATAGAAGCAGGGAAGTGGATAGATGAGGTGGTGCAGGCCTGTGGATCTCTCCTCTTATTGTTTCAAATTTCTCAGGAAAATGGGAAGCAGTCTAGCAGCCATACTTTGAAGTGGCCAGAAATGGCTAGAAATAAAATGGAAAGCAAGATTTACAAACATTTAATAAAGACAGACAAGTAATAGGTTACTTACAGATATTTACAGACAGAGATTACAGCATAGTATGAGTTGGGTTATGTGTGATAGAAGTATATGGAAATTTTCACCATTCTCAAAAATTATTGAAATGGATAATAAGATTAAAGGGCAAGAGGATTAATGAGATTAAATAAGTAATTTTGAAAGGTCCTTTAAAAATGCAATGTGAATGAAATTATACTTCAAATATTAACAGATCAGTAGAAGTTAAACGAAGAGGTTGTTATTCTCCATCCAAATGAATTGATAATATTTGTGGGGTCCTAATTTTCAAGAGGCAATCAGTAAACACAGGCAGTTATTCATGCACCCTTGTTTTCTTAGAACTCCTTTGACTACAGTTGAAAGCAAACAAGAGAAAGAAAACACTTAACTTCCATCTATGTCATCTTGATCTACTAATTCTAAAAAGTTAACCAGATAAGTCTATAACATGAACCTAAATAAAATTTGGCCTTGCTAGAAAAGTTATTATTATCGAATGACTGTATGCCCTTAAAAATGGAATAATATCCTTGAAAACTTTGAGCAGGGTGATCTTTTAGAAAAATTACTATTCAAGGATGCCTGGGTGGCTCAGGGGTTAAGTGACTGCCCTCCACTCAGGGTGTAATCCTAGAGTCCCAGGATGGAGCCCCATATCGAGATCCTTGCATGGAGCCTGTTTCTCCCTCTGCCTATATCTCTGCCTCTGTGTGTGTGTGCGTGTGTCTCTAATGAATAAATAAATAAAATATTAAAAAAATAAAAAATAAAAAAATAAACTTACTATTCACTTGCTTTAAATAAATTTATCATGGAGTTGAGATAAATGATAAGTCATTAAAAGCATAGCTAATAATCTACTAATTGGTAGATGTCATGATGATATTTCTTTGTCTTCTTATGATAAAACATTTAAGGGAAGCTATGAGACACTAAGTTTAAGAATGGGCCAGATGTATACTACATATACATGCATAGTTTTGCTTCTCTTTTATATTCTTGTGGGCTGTGTAGAAATTACGCTTATAATTACATACATATACACACACACCACATATTTCTGCTACACAAAGGAATTTAATGTATAATTTGATGGCATCTAATTAACATTGGTATCTATCCTTGATAAGGGTAAAATATAGTTCTATGCACAAAGCAAATATATGTCTCAAACAATACTTAGCTATACACTCACACACATCATATATATATATATATAATATTTATATTTACCAATACTAACTCTTAAAACATGTGTATAGATAAATTTACTCAAAGAAAAGTATATGCATTTTAAATCTGGAAAATGTCAATGATATATACATGTTTTACAACGATAAGGTCACTTCTTTATAAAATAGGAACTTCTTTTCAGGGGGACTTCTTTCTAATTGTGGAAAAATTTTATAATTTTTTTCAGAGCACCCTGCTGTGAGGTTTTATGTGCAAGAGTATATCTGGGGAAGGACATGGAGTAGGTCCACCATTACAGCAGCATATATTCTTTAAAAGTCTATGTCCACTGAAAATCAATTACCATTTAAAAAAAATCTACTTTTTAAAGAGTTGCAGATTGCCCTGAGGCAATCTTTATTATTTTGGTAGAGAGCTTATGGCAAAGATAAAGTATCTACCAAGGGCATTTGGACTTCCCACAAAGAATTTACATTCAACAATAGACAGTGCAACAATCAACAGAAGGAATTAGTGTTGTAAGAAGCGACTACAACAAATATAAATACTCCAGATAAATTGAAATAAGTTCTTAGTGTTTAATATATTTTTTCAGATCCTACCCAGTTTCTTGCTTAGCCTGGCTATTCATTAAGATATGCCAGATTAATATACAGGAGACTATGTATTGAAATATTTTACTAATGAGCAGAGCAAGTGGAAATAAATGTCTGACACCTGTAGGATATTATGCCATTTTTATGTGTGGAAAATTGCATGGAATTTTGACACTTTTAGTATACTGTTAAAGAGGCACCTCACACATTATGCCATTGACTTTCCAATAAACTATTAAATACTTTTTTATTCCTAACATAACTATTTAACTGCTAGACCAACATAACCCTGCCTAAAGCCTCAGTAAATTGTGCAGACATTTCCACCTCAAAGAGGTGGGATCCAATAGCTTGGGTGCAAAGATCATTATTCAGTTCAGATTTCAAGCCAGAGGTTAGTATCTTCTGAATTGCGGGAATAAAATACTTTTTAATATGGTGGTGCACTCTTTCCATTTGCCTAGTTATTACAAAATAGGTGCAGCAAACTCAAGCTTGACAGTAGCTTGAGAGTTAGAAATAAAAGTAAAATCACTATAGTCTCAAAAGAGATGCTATATACTCTGTCTCTCCCTCTAGATGGGTAAGCAGACCAAAAAAAATATTGTATGCAAATACAGAAAACTCATTACTGCTACTCAAGTGTTTATTTCTTCTCAAAAGTTTAGCTTGATTCACCAGTCCGATTTAGCCACACACACACACACACACACACTTTTTTTTTTTTTTTTTTCCCCTCCCAGAGTACACTGAACCTAACCCTAGCATAGTGTCTTTCATTGTTTGGATTTGGGTCTTCTTTGATGGTAGGTGATGCCTTTAAAGGGTCTCATTAATTGAGTGCCTTTAACATGGTAGGCGCTGTTGAATAAATCAATGAGTAAATACATTAATAAATTAATAAAATGTGTACTGGTATAGTAGAAAAAGTAGATTTTAAGATGAAATAGAAATATTTGTGTTCACAGCCTGTTTCCTTCATTAAATTAACTTGTCCCTTTATGCCTTCAGTATTAACATTTTCTTTTATGAATTTTAATATATGTTCTCATTAATTACATAACTATCTATATTATGCTGGGTTCTCCTACTGGTTCTGCTCATTACAAATAGATTTATTGTAAAGAATTGGCTCACCTCACATGGTTTTGAAGGCTGAGAAGTCCCAAGATCTGCAGTCAGCAAGTCTGAGACCCAAGAGAGCTTGTATTATAGGTCTGATCCTGGCCCACAGGCTTGAGAATTATAAGAGCCAAAGGTATAAGTTCAAGCATGAGTTTGAGTCCAAAGTCAGAAGAAGAGCAATGTTTAAGCTCAAAGACATTCAAGAATATAGAGAATCCTGTGTTAGATGTTTTTGTTCTATTCAGGTCTTCAAGTGGATTAAATGAGACCCTTTCACAGTAGGAATGGCTATCTGCTTTACTCAGTCTACCAATTCAAATATTAACTTTATCAAGAAATTCCCTCACATATATACTCAGAATAATGTTTAATTAATTAATTGGTCCAAAATATACATTTGAAAATGAGAAAAATGATATCTGGCACTCAGTGGCCTAATCAGGCTGACACATAAATTAACCTTCATAATATCTCTTTTCTTTCTTTTCTTTTCTTTTTTCTTTTTTCTTTTTTTTCTTTTTTCTTTTCTTTTCTTTTCTTTTTTTTCTTTTCTTTTCTTCTTTTTCTTTTCTTTCTTTTCTTTCTTTTCTTTTCTCTTTTCTTTTCTTTTTTTCTTTTCCTTTCTCTTTCTTTCTCTCTTTTTCTACCTATCTAATCTATCTACCTGTGTTTGTATATGATTTATTTATGTGCACAGTCCCCATACTAATAAGCACTTCATTGGAACATGATAATATGTAAGCAACACTTAGAAAAAACGATCCCTAGCCATTACATTATTTAAAAATAACCGTGGTATAGGGATCCCTGGGTGGTGCAGCAGTTTGGCACCTGCCTTTGGCCCAGGGCGCGATCCTGGAAACCCGGGATCGAATCTCACGTCGGGCCCCCGGTGCATGGAGCCTGCCTCTCCCTCTGCCTGTGTCTCTGCCTCTCTCTCTCTGTGTGACTATCATAAATAAATTAAAAAAAAAAAACATGATATAAATGTCATCAAAACAGAATACTTTCTTTCTTTTCCTATGTAGTATGACACTAAATTAAAACTTATTTTACTGTTGAGGATTTACCCCAAAGATACAGATGCAATGAAACCCCGGGACACCTGCACCGCAATGTTTCTAGCAGCAATGGCCACAATAGCCAAACTGTGGAAGGAGCCTCGGTGTCCATCGAAAGATGAGTGGATAAGGAAGATGTGGTTTATGTATACAATGGAATATTACTCAGCTATTAGAAATGACAAATACCCACCATTTGCTTCAACGTGGATGGAACTGGAGGGTATTATGCTGAGTGAAGTAAGTCAGTCAGAGAAGGACAAACATTATATGTTCTGATTCATGTGGGGAATATAAATAATAGTGAAAGGGAATATAAGGGAAGGGAGAAGAAATGTGTGGGAAATATCAGAAAGGGAGACAGAACGTAAAGACTCCCTAACTCTGGGAAATGAACTAGGGGTGGTAGAAGGGGAGGAAGGCGGGGGGTGGGAGTGAATGGGTGACGGGCACTGGGGGTTATTCTGTATGTTGGTAAATTGAACACCAATAAAAAATAAATTTAAAAAAATAAATAAAACTTATTTAATTATTCAGTCAAACTAGATAGTTTACTAAATGTCAGGTACTGAACTAGCTTCTAGAAATATAGTAGACTGATGCCTAGACACTTATGTTCTTTAGAACCTTAAACACTTTAGTTGAAAGAACAGACAAGACACTAGTATAATGTATCTTTTTTTTTTTTTTTTTTTGTCTTTGGTACAGTTTGATTTTTTATCAAAAGGAAAGAAAGAAAAAGAAAAAAGGAAGAGAAGAAGGGAGGAAGGAAGGAAAGAAAGAAGAAAAAAGGAAGAAGGGATGAAGAAGAAAGGAAAGAAGAAAGGAGAAGGAAGGAAGGAAGGAGAGGAGTGGAGATGAATGGATAAGAATGAACATGCATATGAAGAACATTTTCCTTCTGTCCAACATTGAGTCTTAAAACCCCTCCAGGTAAATTCTTAGCTTCAATCAAACCAACTTCTTTACTGCCTAGATGTCCAGAGATAAATTGTCTTTCATATCAAAATCTCTTTGATGTATGCTAGAAACCCTTTATCACAAGTTAAGAAGTAGACTGCCAACACAAATAACAGTATTATGCTTATCACGGATGGACATTCTCTGTCAGTGTAAATGAGATATCATGATTCATACCATTCTTTGGCAATGGAAAGTGCAAGAATCAGAGAAATGATATCATCAAATAACCCAGTTCTTTCAATCTCTTTTGTATTCTGCAGTGTCACATTTTCCTAAGGCTGGGTCTTAGTCCAAATTTTTAACAGGTACGGAGTCTCCTAGAGCTACCCCTTCCCCATTCATGTCCAATGGAGATGAGACTCAAAGTAATTGGTCTGGCTTAGATGTGACCTAAGTTCCCAACCTTAACATGGAGAACAGGGTGACAGGAGACTACCTCATACGACAAGGGTGGTACCAACTTCCCCACAATCATGTCACTTCCAAATTGGACATCTGAGGCTATTAGGAGGTGGACAGCTGGTGGGGAGTAGTGGATAATATTCTATCATTGATGTCATAGACAGAAACATTATTTAAGTGGGGAAAATATGGTCCCCAAATTAAATTCCTTAGGAAGAATATTTAAAACCCATCTGGTTTGCAGTTGAGTTCCCTAAGTTCTCATGGCCAGGTATTTGGCATTTAAAATTAATCATTGATGAGTTAGTAAGCTATAGATATCCCCTATTGTTTATAAGCAGAGATCCCTAGGGTTAGATAAATTACATTTTATAAAAAAAAAATATACAGGAAATTCTCCTAACAAACCCAGCTTAAAGTAGAATTGGGACAAGCTTATGTAAAACATCAGAAAATTGTGTTAAAAAATAAAATTCTGCTAGTGATAGCCACAACTCATATGTTATTAATAGTTCTGCAAGTTCTAATCATAATGTATTCTAATCTATACTTACTCCATAGCTCCCAAACATGAAACCAGTGTACCAAAAACAAACAACCCCCCCAAAAAAAATTAACAGAAATTTTAACTGCATCCTTAAAATCTGGGCTCCAATACTGATTAATCAGGTTAAGACAGTTAATCTTATTTTTAGTAAATGACCTCCTTTTACTTTCTCTTATTCTCTATAAAAATAGTTCCAGAAGTCTCTTGGAGGTGACTTCTTGACTACTTCCATTTAGACATTCCCTGCAGTAATTTCTTCTTTTTTTTTTTTTTTTAAGATTTTATTTATTTATTCATGAGACACACACACAGGGAGAGAGGGAGAGAGAGAGAGAGAAAGAGAGAGAGAGGGAGAGGGAGAAGCAGGCTCCATGCAGGGAGCCAGATGTGGGACTCGATCCCGGGACTCCAGCATCATGCCCTGGGCGGAAGGCAGGCACCAAACCGCTGAGCCACCCAGGGATACCCCCTGCAGCAATTTCTATCACTATTCAAGTCTAAGGCTACTTTGTCTTCCACAATTAGGCTTGGTGATTGATCTTAAAAAGCCCTTATAAGACCCATAGTCCATGTGTTTATAAAAGTTGAATATCAAAAATGGACAATATCACCATCAGCAGAAGGATCTCCAAATCAAAGACAGTTGCAAAGGAGACAAAAAAAGTAAGTTTCTTCCTTAAGTTTTTGCAAATATGCAATGAAAATTGCATGTTAATTCACTCACATAATTTTCATTAGCTTGGGTCCTACTCATCTTATGGTGAACGGTGTTGATTGTTTCTGGCAATAACATCCGACAATTTATTTCACTAGTCTCAGTTTATGCCTATTTGAAAATTCTCCCCTTCTTCCATTCCCTCCCAGTCCCTTCTCTTCCCTTCCTTTCTCCTTTATTTTCCTTGCCTTTCTCTCCTCTTTCACTCTATCCTTCCTTCCTTTCTCCCCTCTTTCCTTTCTTACTTCCTTCCATTTATCAGCATAGGCTTAAATAAATTACGGTGTATCTAAGTTATACTCTGGTGACCTGAAATGTTACCCAAAAGGGAGCAACCTTAGTTCCATCCTTGGTTCCCCACCAGACATGTTGCGTGGCTTTACACTCCATGTGATCACGTTCTGGGGGTAGAAGCTAAACTGTTCTTAATGATTGCTCTGTGTGATGAGACCTCAGGGCTTTCAAAGTCTGAAACATATTGCTTTAGTCTCATTAAGATGTCACTTTGTTCAAATATGAATATATGTCTGCAGTATCTCAATTCTTGGCATATTGCTTTAAAATAATATTGTTTCAAGTTTTTCAGATGACATGGCACTGTTCACAACATGTCCGCAACATCCAGACAAGTTGGAAAATCCTTCCAGACAAACTGATCCACATGTATTTTTCACCACTGGTGACTCATAAGTGAGGGCAGAGCCCTTGGCTTGTTAGTATTTTCTACTCTACACTCAAGTTCATTGAGCATGTCAGTTCAACAATGTGTGATGTGTCAACTTCAAAAATTAAACAAACCAGACAATGCAGCAGTTGTACTACAAAGAACCCACCCCCACCACCACCAATCTTCCATTGCTAGCAAAACTGCCGTGACTTTTGTTCCCCACAATCCCACTTCTGGCTCAATTCCAATTTCTGTTTTCTGTTTATTCATAAGAAACTTGTTTTATCAGCTGAGCAGAAAAACTGTACTTAGAACACAATAATATATAGGTACTTGTTATATAAAATAAATAAAAGTAAATAATCTGAATAATTATATTTTTAGCTTAGAAGCTTAAGTATTTTACACACATATAGATCTATTTAGGTATTCAATTGATATTCATTCATGAATTAATGCCTATGTATATAACATCATTTGATAGTAAAAGTATCTATGTCATATTTTCCCCCTCTATGTTTAGTATGCAATGGATAGCCAGCGGCCAAGAAGTTTAAAAGCTTTGGTAGCTTTCTCTCACTTGATTCTTGTCTCATTATGTAAATGTTTCGTTTTTGATCCAGGGTTACCAAAAATTTAAGGTTTTCTTTTTTTCTTTTAGAAAAATTCTTGTCATATATAAAAGGAGATGATTGTTCTTCATTAAATTGAATTACTTGTTACACATGTCCAAATCCAAGAACCTCATTTCCATATGATGCTCTTTGGTATAAAAGCAAATGTCCAAAAGTAGAACTATAATTTAAAGGCATGCTTGAGGGACACCTGGATGGCTCAGTCAGTTAAGTGTCTGCCTTCAGCTTGAGTCATGATCCCAGGGTCCTGGGATCGAGGCCCATGTTGGGCTCCCTGCTCAGCAGAGAGCCTGCTTCTCCCTCTCCCTCAGCTACTCTCCCTGTTTGTGCTCTTGTGCTCTCTCTCTGTCAAATAGATAAAATCTTTAAAAAATTTTTAAAATAAAGGCCTACATAATACGTTGTGTACATCTATGTGTGTACATGCAAGAAAATGTGGCAAACTTGAAAGCATTGAATTTGGGGTTTTATACTTCCATTCATTGCTCTAAAGGAAAAAGATTCATGCATGGTTGGTTAGTTTCTGGACTCTCCTTTGAGGCACAAAATTCCAGTAATGAAACAACAGAAAAACTGAAAGAAAACAGAGAAGCTTCTGCTCCATTAACAAACTGCCAAGCTAAAGAGGGAAAATGAGAAATATGAACAATCTGTCTTGGTCTGGATTTGGGAAACAGTCATAAGGAACATCAGCTTGAGTTAGAGAGATGTGGAAGAGTGAGCCTGAAGAAAAAATAAAATAAAATAAGAATATTTAAGACATTTTGATTTGCTTTATAAATAGCACTTGCTATTTTCATGAAAGAATCAAAAATCAGATGTTAGATTGTTTTTAATTTTTTTTTTTTTGCATGGTAAGTTGATAATTTTTTCCTATAACCTTCTCATGTCAAGACAGGGCAATAAGCAATAAGCTATTATGCAAGTTACATATACTGATATGTACATTTACAAGCTTCTAATAGTGGTTACTTCCTATGAAGACTGAGGAAAGATAAAGGCCGATCTATATATTTAATCTGTGCATCGCCATATAATGAATATTTTACATAAGCATACATTACTCTTTTTAATTTGAAAATAAATAAGTTTTGTATAGTTTATTACCTTCACAACATTGACATTTTGTTAATCTCACTGGTAATTATCATTCCATAAAGAGACAATTATCACTTTCAGGATAATCACTTAGAAGATAAGAATAGCAGTAGCAAAAAATACACTTTAACCAATTCTATTGCAGAAGATTCTAGGAATTTTTACATTAACTCAAATTCACATGAACATCTATCTAAGGTCCCTACCACTGCCCTGCATCCTCCCCACAAAAATGTTTTGTAAAAATAGTCTTGTTTTAGGGGGCAGCCCCGGTGGCTCAGCGGTTTCGCCCCTGCCTTCGGCCCAGAGTGTGATCCTGGAGACCCGGGATGGAGTCCCACATCGGGCTCCCTGCATGGAGCCTGCCTCTCCCTCTGCCTGTGTCTCTGCTTCTTTCTCCTCAATGTGTATTCTCATGAATAAATAAATAAAATCTTTAAAAAAATAGTCTTGTTTTATTTTTAAATTTTTAATTGAAGTATAGTTGGCATCTAATATTGTATTAGTTTTAGGGGTATGATATAGTGATTGATTTATATAAATTACGAAATGCTCACCATGGTAAGTGTAGTTACCATCTGTCACCATAAAAAATTATAACAATATTCTTGACAATATTCCCTTGCTGTACTTTTCATCCCATGCATGATTTATTTTATAACTAAAAGTTTGTACCTTTTAATCTTCTTCCCCTATTTCGCCTCCCCCCTTCCCCCACTCACCTACCCTCTGGCAACCAACCACTTGGTTCTCTGTTTATGAGTCTATTTCTATTTTTGTTGAGGCTTTTTGTTATTTTTGTTGTTGTTGATTTTGTTTTGGTTTTTAGACACAAGTATAATGAAATCATATGGTATTTTCTTTCTTTGTCTGACTTATTTCATTTAGCATGATGCCCTCTGGGTCTGTTCATGTTGTCTCAAACAATAAGATTTTGATTCAATTATTTCTAATTGGTGTTGGTTCCCATGGGACCATAATTCATCACATAATTAATCATAATTCATCAGAGTTTTATGCCATATCTGCAAATGTTGCCAAAAATTCTCAAGTTTGTAATCAGTTCTTAGAAGCACTTCATCTCCTTTGATTTCAAATACATTTTCTTACATACATCCTATTGAAAAGTGACTAGGAAGAGTCACAGATGGAAAACACTGAGATGTGTTACTGAAATAATATTTTTAAAATATCTTGTTTAAGAAAAAAAAAAAATCTTGTTTTAGGGGCGGTCCGGGTGGCTCAGTGGTTTAGCGCCTCCTTCAGCCCAGGGCTTGATCCTGGAGACCCGGGATCGAGACCCACGTCGGGCTTCCCGCCTGGAGCCTGCTTCTCCCTCTGCCAGTGTCTCTGCCTCTCTCACTCTCCCATGAATAAATAAATAAAACCTTTAAAAAATAAATAAAATAAAATATCTTGTTTTAGATATCTTAGGTGCTCCTTCTTTATGCTGAAGAATTTTCAAATAACAATACTACTAGATAACAATGAAAGCTTTCATGTACATAGAGTACATCTTAAATATTACATCAATGTCTGCTACACATTATAATAAAACTGTAGAGAAGTAGCATACCCCTCACCACAGAGATATTAATACAAATCAACTATTTTTTAGGCTACTTCTCCTTAAAAATAATAAATAAGCCACTTTTGCAGAGGTATATGCTGTGTAACAACACAGATTTACATCTTATCTCCCACAGATATTTGAAAAAGAGAAGTCAAAGATAATTTTTTCTTGCTTAGAAGATCAAACCAGTAGAGTGTACTTCTCTGTGTGTCTCTTTTTGTATGATTTAGGTTCAAAGTGATTAGGAATTAGAAATCTTGGTATCAGATGAGTATCAAGAATAGAATGGAATTCCCAAATCATGGTATAATAATAGGTAATCATACAGATATTTTCGGTAACTAAGACTGTAATCCTATACCCAATAATGTAGAGAATTAATTTTGTGACTCATTGGAAAAGTCGCTTAAACATACTAAGTATCAACATAATTTTTCTAATTTATGGGAAAAGTTTATGCTCATTTGAAAAAAAAATCATCATGTGGAGGGAGAGTCGATGCCAATGAAGAGAATATAACCAGCAGAATGCCAGCAAGATTAAAAGATAAAGAACATCTAAAGAGAGCTCTCCTTCAACTCAACCCCTCTAACACTCCAGTTCTCTCAACACAAACAAACAGAAATTTGGCATATCAGCACCAGTATTCCCTTGGTTATGTCAAGGCTAAAATTAAGCAATGAATGAGAATATGGTTTGAAACTAAAAATACATAGTATGTAAGCATAAAACATCATTATAGTGACACTGAACAATAGTGAGGATCGATATGACTGTTTTCTCAGACATCAAATTTAGATGTGCTTCTAAACTTTACAGACAGCTAAAATTATACATCTCTGCATTTGCATATCCTTTTGTTTAAATATCTCATCAACCATGTTTTGAACATGTTCTAAACAGTCTTTTGGGTAGTAATTTTCAAGATATGAAACTTTCTATAGAAAAATGATGTTTATTTTATTTGTCTATAATTCTTCTTTGTGTGAGCTTTAATTTCTAGTGTAGCAGGTGTTATGGGCTGAACTGTATACCTCTAAAATTTGTGGATTGAAGTCCTATGCCCCAGTAGTTCAGAGAGTGACTGTATTTGGAGATAGGGCCTTTAAAGAGGTGATTAAATTAAAATGAAGCCTGGAGGATGGGCCCTGACCCAGTCTGACTGGTGTCCTTATAAGAAGAGGAAATTTGGGTATGCACCGAGGCACAAGGGTGCACTCATACGGAGGAAAGACAGTGGTGATAGGGAGAAAGCAGTCATCTACAAACCAAAGAGAGAGGCCCAAAAGGAACCAACCTTAATGACATCTTGATCTCAGGCTTCTAACCTCCAGAACTATGAGAAGATAAATTTTTGTTGTTTCAGCCATTCAGTCTCTGGTAATTTGTTAAGGCAACCCTAGCGAACTAACACACCAGGATTTGAAGGAAGGGTCATCGTATGTATTGTAGTATATCCATATCAAGTTTCTATAATGAATCTATAAACCATGATTATTTTATGCCCACACTTGTTTCTCAAAACAGCAGAATATTCACATTTTGGCAGATTTTTCTATATTTAAAATTCAAAAGTCACATTTAAAATTAGGTTTTAGCTCCAGGCTTTCTGTGTATTCCATCACGAAGACACAAGTTACTAATGAAAAAGTCCTAAGGGCCCCGTCTGCTGCTTCAGCCTCTGGTACAAGCCAGTGGGCACAGCCAGGGGCAAAGGAGCCTTTGACAACCACAGGTTCAAAGTTGATTCATTCTGCTCTTCCACCCCCGCCCATGACTCTCCTCTGTAACAATACATCAAATGAGGTCATTCTAAAGGGTTCAGAGACAAATTACTCCTCGGGTAAGTGCTTTGGTAAAGCTCGCTATTTATGGGAATCACTCCTCATTTCCCATCATTATTATACCTGTGACTTTAAGAGTCTATGAGTTTTGGCCCAAAGGAGAAAACAAATGCCCTTTTTTTACAGACAGGGTTTCTACAGATGTCTTTTATGAGTTGATGGGACCTTCTCAGAATTTTACTTCCCAGCCCCTATCTCACATAAGCAGTGCAAATACCCATATCCTTAGTCCATATATGTGTATAGGATCCATTTTGCTATTTATCTTTTTCTTCATCCAAGTCTGTATTTGTTGTGGGTGATAAAATGCAAGTAGAAAATTTTAAAAGCTTCCACCTCAAACTTAATTAAAATGTCTGTTTATCACCAAACATAACAAGCCATAAATTATGTGGATGTCTCAGTTTATTAGGTTCTGCAACTATGTCACTTTGATCGATATAAATTTGACTTCACTCATGTATTGCAACAGTCTTGAAAGTGACAGTTCAATGATATTTTCTCTCCCAGAAGATTTTTTTTAAGATAAAGGAAAACATAGATGGAGGGCTGTTTCAATAGGAAGTTTAGAAGCAAAGGGCAGGCAGTCCCCAAAGCAGGTAAGACAGGCTTGTAAAGAAATGTCAAATACGGTAAGAGATTATGAGAAACGTAGGGTAGCCATGGAGTCCTGCCATCATATTTCTACTGCATATTGCAAAAACACAGTAATAATAATAATAGGGGAGTGATAAAAGACAGTAAGTTTTTACCTAAAGGGAGAAACCCCACAGAAAATGTGTTTGAGGATTCACCAAAGTAAAATCAAAGAAGGATCCTCTGGCCATTTCTGAGGGATGGACAAGGAAATATTATGGAAACAAGACTGAAATAGTGTTAACAGAGAAGACAGAAAATAGAAAAGCAGACTAATATTGAAATTTGACAATAAATAAAACCTCTTACACCTACCCCTAATGCTTGTGTTAGTTTTTTTTTGTTGTTTTTTTTTTTTTTGGATAATAAGCAAAATGTTGTTTTTTAAATAACTTAATCTCCTATTGAAAATTTCCAAATAGAGTTGAACGACCACCACTGCCTTTGCTGAAGAAAAGGGTGATAAGATTCAATAAACTTTCCTTCCTTGAGTTCTCAAACGCAAGGTGGTCAGTATAGATTTCTGAACACCTAAGGAACAGGATAACCTCCTTTCCTCATTAAAACATAAAAAACATGCTTCAGTTTGTCTGGATTTCATGAAGTCTGGCCTGCAGGTATAGAGTTGGTATGTGCTAGGGGCCACAGTTTGTTTGAACTCAGCAGTCTTTATGGTCTATTTTAATTAATTTTCTTTGTCACATTCCATATATTTCCTTTACTGCATTCAAGGGACTATGTAGAAGTGCCCCAGGGTGGCTAATTTAACACCTGAAATTTCCATTATTTTTTTTTTTAACGTCTCAGATTGACCAGCAGGCAATGATGTGCATGAGAGTGGCAGAGAAAAATACCCATACCAGGCATTCTGTTTAGGATAAGTTTGCATTAAAAGCTCTTAATAACGATAGCTTATTTCCTTTGAAGTTCCTGAGCAGGACCTCTTGTAATTCCCTGTGTTGCTTTTATTTAGCCAGAATATATAGCCGCCCCGATGTTTGTTCTCAGTTCAAATCTCATTAGCTTGGTGTTTGCATTCACTACTTATGTAATGATGAAGGATTTTTGATTTGAATAAGGCCGCTGGGAATATGTACATGTGCGCGTGTACATGATTTGATTAGCAATCCTCGCTGTGGTTATGACAAAGAGGCAGAAAAATGAAGACATGATAGTAAATCCCAACCTCCAGTCCAGGGTGGTGACACCTGGGGAAACGTCACACAACAGAGCCTCAATCCCTACTTCTATCCATGGAAGGACCAAGAGTGTTTTCATCACAGAAGGACTACGTGGAACCAATGAAAGAATAGGTGGAAAGGTACCAAGAAAACTGGAAAGCAATATAACACAGAGCATGAGGTGTTGGAGTCACACAGACGTGGATCTGAAGCTCGTTTCCACCACTTACTAGAGGCTGACTTCTTTTTGCCTTGGTGTTTCTCATCTGTAAAATGGAGAGGCTAGTGCCTGTTTTCTGGGGTTATTGTGAGGCATGAAAGAAATTCATACCAAGCATTAAATAATACCATAATTGAACTAGTATTCAGTTAGCGAATCGTTATATTATTCTTTGAGGATGAAGTTTTCCTACCTCTGATGGACATCCTGTGTAGAGAAGCAGAAGCTTCTCTCCACTTAATCATTCATGCCTTCAAATGCTAGGGAAGGGTCTCTCTCATGTTTCTCAATGGTCTGTTCAAGAAAATCAGTGATCACAATGCAAGGAATTATTTGCCTTGCTGGTGGCATGTGTTACATGAGTGCCTGTGCATTCATAGGCCAGAACTGAGTGGGAGGGACTAGATAAACCACTGCTTAGTTTCTGAAAATAAGGGTGGAAAAAAAAAAAAAAAAGTAGCCCAACACATATTTAGTCTAATGAGATCCAGAATTTGTCGGTTTAGCTGAGCAGGCAAAACAGGATCCAGAACAAATTAATGAACAAAGAAATGAAAAATGAATAAATGAGAAAAAATTAGATACACTAATTATGCAAGTGAGCTATAAGGAAAAAAATGATTTAAACACATGGGAAGCATTAAGAGTAACTGCTATAGGCAATTGTCAGGCGCGGTAGAAGGAGGGACACCCCCGGAAGAGAAGTGGGGGAAGATGGAAAGGATTAGACTGAATTAAAGTGAATCATCCTTCATTGTAGGACCTCAAGAACTAGTGTCCTCATTTATGTGCACATCTATTTACTTCCCATCATTGCCTTTATCATCACTCACACTTCACCTAAAAATTAGGCTATCATACCAGTCTTCTAAATTGGTGATTTTTAAAATTTGCCTAGTCTGCTGAGCACCTCCAGATCTATTAGAGATGTCTGTTTATTTTATTTTTTAAGACTTATTTATTTATTTGAGAGAGAATGAGCACCATGAGGAGCAGAGGAAGAGGGAGAAGCAGACTCTCTGCTGAGCAGGAGCCGGACTTTGGGGCTCGACCCCAGGACCCTGAGATCACAACTTGAGCAGAAGGCAGATGCTTAACCAATTAAGCCACCCAGACATCTCTATTTTTATTTTTTTAAGATTTACTTATTTATTTCAGAAGGAGAGAGAGAGAGTGAACATGATCAGGAGAGGCAGAGGGAGAGAGAAATTCAAGCAGACTGCATGCTGAATGCAGAGCCCATTGGAGCCCTTGACCTCATGACCCTGAGATCCTGACCTGAACCGAAATCAAGAGTCAGATGCTCAACTGACTATGCCACCTAGGTACAGGTGCCCCTAGAGGTATCTTTTTAAAATGAATGGTCAATTCACATTTATTTATTGAGGATATGCTATGTGTTATAGGGGATAGACATAAACTCTGAAGAGGAAAATTCTATCTACCAAAATAAAGCTATAATCCAAATGGGGATACACATATTAGTGCTGTCCTTTTTTTTTTTTTTAAAGATTTTATTTATTTATTCATGATAGTCACACAGAGAGAGACAGAGAGGCAGAGACATAGGCAGAGGGAGAAGCAGGCTCCATGCACCGGGAGCCCGACGTGGGATTCGATCCTGGGTCTCCAGGATCGCGCCCCGGGCCAAAGGCAGGCGCCAGGGATCCCTGTTTTTTTTTTAAGTGTGAGAAAAGAAGATTGCACATCATCAAATCATTAACTGAAAATAAACTTTCTCCTCTAGTTTACTGAGTAACTACTATACTCCTACTGTGCATTGAGAACTATGATATACAATCAACTTACAGTTACTGAATCAGAAAATTGGAAAGGGCTCCCCATTCAACAAAGTTGCTGTACACATATCTACACCTCTACATAAATTTCCTGTGCTGATTTGTGTAGGCTTTGTTCCTTTCTCATACACATAAAGAGATACAGTCTTTTCTCACTCTTCTTTCTCTCTTTCCCATTAATGCAACTTTTATTCCCATATGTAATCTTCCACTTTACCAAGCATAAGACTCTCTCTTTCATTCAACCTATCTTCCTGAAATCAGCAGGAAAATTGTGGGAAACCACAAACAATCCACTCAGTTATGGAAATAAAAATAAAACCACTCAATTTTGTTAGAAAAATAATTCACTATCGAGCCAAGGAAATCCGTCATTAGGCTTAGATGTTAATCAATTTTCCTGCTTTCTAGACAAGATCTGAATCAATCCCCAGTACTAGATTATGAGTCCCTATTTTCCGTGACTTTTGCATTTACTACTATGTACATTGCGAATAAGCCTCCCACCCTGTCATTTTATTATTTTATTGCTTGTTCTCTGTGCATGTATTTTTACTTGAACAGTTTGTTACTTATTTTTCATATGAATTAAGTCAATTATGGTTAATTATTTATTTGTCTTTGTCCTATAGATGATTAATTTGAAATTGAATGCCAGTCAGTGTGAATTGTTGGGGTCACAAAGCCAATGTATTTGGTTGGTTCAGCTAAATGTTCTTAGAAACCGCTCCCAAATTTCAGAGGCTTAACACAATAGAGGCTCATTTCTCACTCATGTAACACATCAGTGCAGGTGTTTGATGGAGACTTGAGGACCCTGGCTCCTTCCATCTGTGACTTCATCATTCCCTGGGGCCTTATTATTCTGTCCTAGATCTCTGCATCCAGATGGAAATGGGAGGAAAAGAGAATGTGGAGAATCATGCAAGAGCATTTATGGGCCAGGCCTGGAGGTGGGGAATATCACTCCCATTCCCACTCCATTAGCCAAGACTCAGTCAACCTGCCATATATAACAGAAGGCAGGAAGGGACATGCAGGCTACCTTGAGCCCTGTGGGAAAGTAAAGTATGCTTGATGAACAATTAGCCAACTTCTTTCTGCCATGGTCTGTACCTTAGGAAATAAAATATCCATTTTATTGTCCCCACACCAGAAAATACACACATCTTCTCCCCCAGGGAGCCAACGTAAAGACCCATCTAGTTGTTGTACCCAGTTAGAAGTCCAAGAGAAATATGTAGTCCTCAGGAACTCTTCGTGGTGTAATGATGTATGAACTAAAATGGTACATTATCCACCATTTGCAAAAACCCAGTATACAATATTAAAATAAGGAAGGGATGATTCAGTGAGCTTCTTCATCTGGAAAAAGGAGGATTAGAAAAAAACAGCAGACATTGGTCCATGTTTTTCTGAAATCCTGCTGAGTTAACATTAGGAGAGATCTCTAACCAGAAGGTGTGGAAAACTCATCAACTGGACCAGATCCTGCTCTCTGAGAGACACTCCATTGTCTCTTATCTTCAGTAGTCCCTGGATCTTCCCTCTGGAATGTTCTTCATTTTCCATTATTCTTCATGCACATCAGCTAAACCACTACCACATATTTTAGGTTCTTGTTATAGGCTATCTCAATTGGAAGTACTAATTTCTGTGTTAGCATAGGCTAACTGCTGTAACAACTCCAAATTTGCTATGACTTGACACAGCAAGTTATGTCATGCCCATTTAAAGAACAGTTCATTGTTGCTCTTCATTGGGTATCCTTAAAATATGATAACTCAAAGACACTGGGTGTTTCTGTCCTTGGATTCTACTGACCTTGGGTCATTAGGGCTCTCTGCAACTAGCCTACAGGCTGAAGAAAATGGAGAATCATGTGTCGCTTTTATCAGTCAGATCTAAACAGTTGAGTGTGTCACATTCACTCACATTCAATTGGTAAGAACTCTTCACATGATCTCAACTAACTGGAAAGATAATGAGTAAAATACTATAAATCTGAACTTAGGAAAAGAGAAATATTTTGGTGGACTACCAGCCAGTATTTGTTTGTAAATATTTATATATAGGCCCTTAATGATTAACTTTATAGTTTTTCCATGTTTCCTCAAAGACTTATTTATTTAAGAGAGCAGGGAGAGGGAAGGGGAAAGGGAAAGAGAGAGAGAGAAAGAGAGAATCTCAAGCAGACTCCCCACAGAGTGCAGAGGCCAACATGGAACTTGATCTCACCACCCTGAGACCATGACCTGACCCCAAACCAAGAGTCGGATGCTTAGTTGAGCCACCCAAATGTTCTTAAACTTTTTAAGACTTAGATAAGTACTATATATTTATTAGTGAGCATTATAAAATACAGAAAAAGTTGAGAAAATGAAAATCAATTAAAACAATTAAATCGGGCAGCCCTGGTGGCTCAGCGGTTTAGCCCTTCTTGCAGCCCAGGGCGTGATCCTGGAGACCCGGGATCAAGTCCCACTTCAGGTTCCCTGCATGGAGCCTGCTTTTCCCTCTGCCTGTGTTTCTGCCTCTCTCTCTCTCTCTCTCTGTATCTCTCATGAATAAATAAAAATCTTAAAAAAAATAAAAATCTTAAAAAAATAAAACAATTAAATTTTACAATTTAATTGTAAAAATTAAAACAATTTTTATCCTCCATATAATTCTTGAAAAAAATTAGAAATAAACATATTAATATTTTAAGTATTTAAATATGATGTCCATATTTTATTTTACTTATTATATCATTGATATTTCCCTTGACATTCAATGTTCTTAGAAGTGAGAATATTTAATAACAATAGCATTTTTGACAAGTGAATGCAGGATTCCACTATTGCCTTAAGTTTGGATATGTAGACTGTTTTCCTTTTTTCTTTTTAAGATTTATTTATTTATTTGAAAGAGAAGAGAGGGCAAGAGAGAGAATCTTAAGCAGACTCCTGCTGAGTGCACAGTGGGATTTGCTCTTAGGACCCTGAGATTGTGACCTGAGCCAAAAACAAGAGTAGATGCTCAACCAACTAAGCCACCTAGGCATCGCAAGATAATTTTTATTTTTCTATTCTTACAAATGATGTCATAGCAAATAAACATGCTTTCCTGGACATCTTTCTATAAATCTGAGTATATCCACATATAAATGTTTAGGATTGTAATATGCTTATTTTTGAACTATTTTTTTTATTTTAACCTACAAGGGTCTGAGGTTATCAATCAATCCCTTTTACCTTAATGTTGTGATGCCTCATCTAATTTAATCACCCTGAGTTCTACAAATAATCATACTGCCAATCAGATAAATGTTATATGTATTGTCTTAATGATCGGATGCTTTTTAAAATGTACTTTTAATCTAACTTAATGTGATCTGTGTATTTTTTTAAAGCATTAGTGTTTTAATAATTAAGACTACCAATAAAATATACAACCACAACTATTGAGAATTGCATGATATGTAGTGAATATCTGTATATAGTGAATTTTGATATGAAAATATGAATATTATAAAATATTACTTTCTATGTATATGTATTTCAGGTGCTTATAAAATATTTCTAATATTTGTGTGTATATATCTCCTTATCTACATAGAAGCTGTTTTATAAATATAGATATGTTTCTATTAAAAATTTAAGTATATAGCTGCAATACATATGCATTCTTTATAACATAAATAACATGTTAACACGTTTACATCTTTATCTTTCTTTAAAACTTTATAGGTATTTATAAATGTATAATTCCTTAATTCAGACTGATATATATGATCTGGAAATGAGAATAATTTGAAATTAGAATAAACTTTTGAATAAATATTTATCAATCATTTAAAACAACGAATAAAATTATTACCAATGTATTTTTTTGCCTATATGATTGAAGGTCCAAAATTTGTGTTTCACACATGGTGTAAGTTTAATTAATAGAAGCATCATTCCTCCTACAGAACAATTTTACGATTTCCATTTATGTCCTTGGTTCTCATAGTTTTGTTAGTCAAATATCTTCAATCCTATGAGCCTATGTTTTCAACAATATCTGTAAGTTTTGGAAATGAACGATTGAAAAAAAAGAAAAGAAAATGAAAGATTGTATATTTTATTTCTGCTCCAAAATCTTATTGCATTTATTATATATTTTAATTAAGTTAATCGTTTTATAAAATTTGTTTTTCACTATTTATGCAATTATTCTTTATTGTATTGTTTTGATTAAATTACTGTTTCCCTTATTAAGTAGATTTAAGTAGTGGCTGCAGAACTAGGTTTAAAGAACTGAGTTTTTCAACACAACTTCCACAAGGGCTCAATTTTTCTTTGCAGATCTTTTTTATATTATGTCTCTTCAAACATGGCTTGTCACTTTTCTACCACCTTGCTTCTTTTTAAACTATACAGTTGCATAAACAAATAGATGCACTCCAATTCCTGATCTACAAAGTTCTTATTTATTCAGGAAAAGCCAACTCAAAAACTTTCATCAGGAAATATCACTGATGATTCCAATTATTCCAACCCATATAGGAAAGACCTTGGTTTCAGGGTCCTTATCTCTGAAATGGGAATTACCAGAAGTTTCCCTCCAGGGAAATTTCTGAGCATCCTCAATCATTTGTGCATCAGCAAATGCTTTCTTTTCAGGTAGTATCATGGCTCCATAGTCACATGCTAATTGATCTTTATTAATAAATCATCACTTGCTTTATACTACGTTCCCGGGGGAATGTAGGTTTCTCAATGGCATACAATGTATCACTATCATCTTTTATTCCTGGGTATTTCCTAAGAAAGAATTTTGACCTAAGAGCACTCAACAAATGCTAAATAAATGAAAAACTAAATGATTGAATGAACTAGCATAGCAACATTCGATCAGAAAGAGACTGTTTATACACTGGTCCTATATATTAATTCCAACAAAATTTATTTTGTTTCTGGAGTTTTTCATACTCTCTTGCTTAGAATAGCAGATGGTTGATTACAGGATCAAGTAAAATAGCTTGCCAATCCCCATCAAAGTTTCAAAATAAGAAAAAAACTTGTACAACTTTTGAGTGTGTTTACCTGCAGGTAACAAATGTTTAAAGTTGGTGCATTCTAAGGGACAACCACTAGAAGAAATTATAGAATGGCATTTCTTCAAAATACATAGAGAATTGGGGCACCTGGGTGGTTCAATGGTTGAGTCTGTGCCTGTGATTCAGGTCATGGTCACTAAGTCCTGGAATCGAGTCCCGCATGAGGCTCCCCAGAGGGAGCTTACTCCTCTTGTCTGTGTCTCTGCCTCTCTCTTTGTGTCTCTCATGAATAAATAAAATAATATCTTTTAAAAAAACAGACCATTTTCATTAATATCTAGAACTTCAGCTTTTAGGATCGTCTAATTAGGACTGCCCTGTATTTCATCAAGGCTAATCCTTCTGAAATGTTTTATCTAATGGCAGCACAATAGATGTTAGCCAGAGAATAACTACGTGCTCTGAGGAGTTATTCTCTTGTCCTTTTCTTCTTCCTCACTGCAGTCTGAAAAGTAACCTAAAAAGTTTTAGAGTAGAACTGACGTAAATATTACAGTCTTAATAGTGCTACTATAAATATTTAACTTGATTCTCTCAGTTAAGAGAGCAAAATATGATGATTTAAAAATGCTTCTTTGAAATATGTTGAAGTTAACACCAAAACTGCATCTTGCAGCCAAAATTTGAACCCTGTCTAAATGGATATATGTAGGAAAAATTAGCATGAACAAGTGAACTTGTCTTGGTTTCCCAGGAGAGAGCTTGCATTTCTAGGGTCATATACTTACAGTTCACATTCATCCGAGACTTACAACACAGCAAGAAACAAAGGGTCATTAAGGGGATCTTAAGTAACACTGAATTTAATAGTTTCCAAGAATATTGTTTAAAAGCTCAACTTCCCTAGGAAGTCCTCCTTGATTACTATTCTAATCCTATAACCCAGACTCAGTTGTGTGCATATTTTCATATAAGTGTGTGGAAACAGAGTCATTGCTTTACCAATCTAGTGAAACATGTTTAAAAACCCAGCTTACCAGGGCAGGGTGCCTGGGTGGTGCAGTCGGTTAAGTGTCTGACTTGGTTTCAGCTCAGGTCATGCTATAAGGATCTCTCTTTAGAGATCAAACCTTTCATCAGGCTCTATGCTCAGTGTGGATTCTGCTTAAGACTCTCTCAGGCCCTCCTGCTCATATTCTCTCTCTTTCCCTCTCTCTTAAATAAAACAAAGAAATCTTTTTTAAAAACCAGCTTACCACAATTCTAATTATATACTAATCTTTCAGTAATTTGAACATCAACAGTAATAAAATTATAATAATTAAAAACATGAGAAAATATTAAATATGGGAGAATTTTTCTTATATATATGTATAATATGTATAATAGAAGCTCTACAGGCATTTTTAAACTCATATACTGAAAGGTGTATCTTTTTTTAAGATTTTATTTATTTATTTATTTATTGACAGAGAGAGCATAAGCAAGGGGGGCAGAGGAAGAGGGAAAAGCAGGCTCCCTGAGGAGCAGGGACTCTGATGCAGAACTTGATCCCAGGACCCTAGGATCATGACCTGAGTCAAAGACAGACGCTTAACCAACAGAGCCACCCAGGCACCTGGTATATTATATTGTTTTCGTCTATTTTGTTTTATTTATTTATTTATTTATTTATTTATTTATTTATTTATTTTTTATTTATGATAGTCACAGAGAGAGAGAGAGAGGCAGAGACACAGGCAGAGGGAGAAGCAGGCTCCATGCACCGGGAGCCCGACGTGGGATTCGATCCCGGGTCTCCAGGATCGCGCCCTGGGCCAAAGGCAGGTGCCAAACCCGCTGCGCCACCCAGGGATCCCTGTTTCGTCTATTTTGTTAAAGGAGACAATTCTGCTTCAGGAAACAAAGGGATCTATCTGAGACTATGTGTCTAATCATTTTCGAAGGTGGAATATTTTCCATATTCAGTTTTTCACTATGACTGTGTTTGCCCTGCTCCATTTATGTTTTTATCAAATCTGTAACATAACTTCTTAATAATTTTTAGAATTTAATCTAGGACAAAGCCTGAATGCCACTCAGATTTCTGTTACTTTCCTAGTACTAACTATAGCAAGATGCATAGAGCTGACATTTTATAGGGATAATGACAGTAGAATTATTAAGATGTGATTCTGGTAGAGAAAAAAAAATTATTTGAATCTTGGGCATGCAGAGTTAATTGAATCAAAATGTTCTGAACTGCATGGGCGTAAGAAAAAAAAAAGGCATTTATGGTGGCATTTAGTCCCATAATTCATTCTTATGAATCATGCTGGTGCTCCTGTGTATAAGACAGAGATGAAAGTGTGTTGTTAAAATTTGTTAATATATCATGCCTGTTACGTGGGAATGGAAAATGTAATATTAGAAAGACTGATCTCCCATTGCCAAAGATCATGATTTAGGTAGAACTGAAATCAAAGTATTCTGTCATTAGGATCTGCAGCCACTATTTTGACAGTTAAATCTAGGCTTCAGTTTTTTATTAGAAGTCTTCAAATGCCTTTTGCAGATGATTTTTAAAAATTAAGCCTAATTTGAGGAAAGGACAAGTTGACACTGAGCTCTAGTAAAGCTAAGAAACTCAAACAGAAATAAATATTGTGCAACAACGCCATCATTATTTGGGGGAATATTCACATAGGTGTACAATGTTTTTTTTTTTTGTACAATGTTTAGTGCCAAACAATTTACAGTTTAGTTGGAGGTACAATATCAATGTGTAGGGAATAATATATGGGAATAAAGCTATACACTTTTAGAAAAAAATATGATAGATCAGTATGTACTGGAGTGATCGCAAGGAGATGGATGACTTCATGGAGGACATAGAACCTGGTCAGGCTTGAAAGCTGAGTAGAGTTTGAATAGGTACAATAGTGATTCATTGTAGCTAAGGAAGGACACAATTACAGAAAAGCAAATACATGAACTATTTTGAGAAATAGCAAGTAGACCTACCTCTTTAGATGTATGAAGTTGTTTGTGGAGAACAAATAAGTGAGATGGTTGCCATCTTCTATGAAATGTCACATGAAATATTCTTTCCAAATATATAGAGTTTGGGGAAAGAAAGAGATCCAAAGGAATGAAATTTGAAAGGCTATGTTGGGAAAAAGTGAGACCCAGAGTGGATGGCTTATAACGATGTACTATATATAAATGAGATTTGAGCGTGTAGTCAATGGAGAGTTTAGTGAACAGAGAGATAAATTGGCCTGCATAATTTACTACCGTGACAGTTTCAATAGAGGCTCTATGAGAGGAAAAAAGGGTGAGCAATATGGCAGGAGGTTTGTGACTGAAGAGAAAGGTGGCCATTGGAGATTCACAACGTTCTCAAAGAGTTTTTTAAAACAGGGTTGTGAAACTATAATTTCCACGGTGTGAAATGGCTCTAATACTCTAATGATTTGGTCAAGTCTGAGACTCACAGAAATTGTTTGTGTGACGATGCTCTGAAGAAAACCAAGGAAAGACACCAATTCTCACATACAGGTTTTCTTTTTAGACCAGAGGGAAGAGTGCAGATGCAAGATATAGATATTAAAAGTTTATACCAGGGGCTGTTTACACTTGGTTCAGGTACCATCATGGGGTCACACCACAGAGAACATAAGTCATTCAGGTGCCTCTATCTTAGCAACTACAATCTCAAGTTGAAGTTCTTATGAGAAGGATACAAGCTATTTAAAGTGATGCTCCAAGAGTACTCATGTCCTAGACTTTCAAAAGTTACCTTGATGGTATTTACTGAAATTCTTCATAAATCCTTGGCATAACCTCACTAAGAAGTTGTACTAATTCCAAGTGAATTGACTATTCCTCCAGGAAGTGTATCTCTTTCTTTTAATTCTGAGTATTCAGTATAACTTTCTTCCTACCATTTACATTTCTGTTCCCTGGAACAGCATAACATAAATCTAAATCTTTTTTGCCCAGAGAAATAGCAGTTGTTCAAACATGAGAAAATAGCTATTATGTGTTCCCTTCTTTCATTTTTTTCCAGAATAAAAAGTATTTCTGTTTTCTTCATTTCTTATTTGAAGAATGTTTTGATTATCATCCTCACCAGATCCTCCCTTTCCTGGATCAGAGATAGACAGTTTTTAAGTCTTCATACCATGCTACTGTGTTATCTCAGAGCTGACTACAGTATTACTGGGCAATCTGATCAGGATAGAAATTGAAGATGTTGTGTTTAAAACATCGTTATAGGAATAACTCAAAATGATGAGATCTAATGATAAAGCTGTGGTGAAAAATAAAAGTTTTGGAGAATTTTTATGAAAAGCAAGTGAAGAAAAATTAAGTTCACAATTTAGCACTTAGTGTATGAAGATGTCTGGCCCCATCTCCTATAATATCCTAGGAATAATGATACAACATCTATTTAATAATTTTAAATCTTGTTAATACCATCAATAAGCTCAATATATAAAAAAATAAATTCTATTCCACAAAAACTAGATCAATATTTTCTTAATTGCTATAAATAACACATACTCCAGATGTAAACCATTTGTAAAATTTGAGCAATAAAATGCAAACAACTATTAACCATTCAGGATAAAGCGATTTTATTCAAAATATTTGAAGACTAAGTTGTCACCAAAATGTTGACCATAGATGTTTAAGTTCATGATTAGGTGCTTTCCTCCAGCCCTTCCTTTTATTTAGACAAGGAAGGAGTCAGTTTGTAGTTTTCATGGGAAAATATGCACACCAAAAAAATGCAACCACACAGGAATTGTACATAATATTACAAAAGATAAACTGTGGGAATTTTTTTAATATCAAGTCAGTATGAGTTAAGAAAAAAATGTTTATTTAAAAATGAAGAATGACTACATTTTCTGTCATTCCAGGTTCCATACACACTTTATTAACAAAAATCAATTATTAACACTTGAAAATATGCATCAACTCCATGTCAAGTACTGATTTAAGCATTTTACAATCTTTAACCAGACAACAACTCTATAAAGTGTATGATATTCAGTATCTGATATTTACGAGAAGATAAGCTATTTCTGTTTTCTAAAATTCATAAATACTGCACTAAAACCTTATCATTGTAACACATTTTACCAAAAAATAATATGTCGGATATTTCTACAATATCAACGTTTCATCACATAATCTCAGTTTGGGGATTTAACCTTATATTGGAAATACCTGGGCATATGAAATAGATGAATTTTGATATATACAGCAGAGTTTGTCAAGAAGAGATAGTGTTCAAAACAAAGACAATGGTCAGAGAGGATGAATGAAATCCAATATATCGTAGTATTACAGATGTCAAGGAAAAAGTATAGTTAAGTGATATTCAACACTCCAGAGATTTAAAATATGAAGGAGAGAAAGGTCATTGGAATTAGCAAAAAGAAAGCCATTTGGGGGCTCTCGAGGTTGTGTTTCAGAAGAATAATGTGCCTGGGGTTTCAAAGAGGCATGAATGAATAGAGGTAGAAGCAGTGAGTGTAGATTATCACACACACACACACACACACACACACACACAAATGTGGAATGAAGGATAGAAAGTACATGACATGAAATAGGCAGCGGAATCAAGAAAGTATTTTTTAAATTATCTTGTAATATTGGTGAAGCCTCTAAATATTTAAATGTATATAGAAAGGAAGGGCTTAGAAGGAAAGAAAGGAGAAGAGATAGACAAGTGGGGACCCAAAGGGAATTAAGGGATCATTCTGACGTATTAATGGTATGGCTGGAAAGAATCAAGTGCTTGGATAACAGACAATACTGAAGTTGCTACATCTAACAAAAGACCAATGAATAAACTGCCTCCCTATATGGGCTTTAAAAACTGTAGATCACCACTGAGGGCCAGGTGGCCAATATAAATAGGTCTTGACTCTAAATCTGAGTTTCATTTCCTCTTAAAATTCTCTGGAAATACCTCCATGATTCACCTTATTACCAATATGCCTAACTTTCTGGAGGGATGACATGTTTTTCTTTAGTATCATCACTGAGAGGCTCATGATTCTTCCCATTGTCAAGGTTTTCACTCTTTTCATTCAAAATAAATAAGCAGAAAACATTTCCAAAGGTCCTTTCCGACACGACCCTACCCAGCATAAAATGTAGTTGCCAAAGTGAGAAATTCTGATCATTAAATATAAATTGCAACATGAAAAGCTTGGTGCTCTTCTACCAACTACTAGGCTTACACCCTGCAGATGATGGTCCTGTCCCCATTCCAGCCTCCCTCCACAGCTCTCCAGCAGGAAGGAATAGTTCCTCTAGCACATATGCTTTAAAATGTTGATCCTTCTGTCTTCCATTATTTTTCCCTTCCACTGTATTTTCTTATGAACCATCAAAACGATGTAGAAACCACATACTTTTTGGAAACCTTTTGGACTGTTCCAAACAGAGTTAGGTA
The DNA here is from genome assembly GCF_048164855.1 of Canis lupus baileyi. Taxonomy (NCBI): domain Eukaryota; kingdom Metazoa; phylum Chordata; class Mammalia; order Carnivora; family Canidae; genus Canis; species Canis lupus. Next base: position 57,716,037 of record NC_132846.1, read on the forward strand.
CGCTCTCTTCTGTACCACATCAGTACAATAAACATACTTCCATTATTTTACTTGTCGTCCATATTATAATAATTATAATGACTTTTTGACATATATTTATTTCCTCTGGGAAACAAAAATACCTATGTTCAAGGATTGTCAGGTTTTACATCAGCTTTGCATGTCCTAGCAGGTTATTTAAGAGAAACACAAGAGCATTAAATATGAATTTGAAAATAAGAAAGAAAAATTAAAAAAAATAATGATGATAATTTAATATCTATCTAAACTTGCAAGGGTTTGTTCTATCTACATACCGCAGAGGCCATACTTTTTGTCATACTAGAGACATCTGCAGGGGAGACTCGACTGCTTCTTAGGAAAACACAAAAGCCCATATTATACCCTGTCTAATCCACCTATTAGCTTCCCATTCGTTTCAAATTCTGATGGTGTTATGTCCCTCTTTTTCTGAGATCATCAAGAGATCATAAAGATGGACATCACAAATAATTTAGATGTTTTTCAAGTTGCCCACTAATTTTACAGCCACTTCTGGGAAGGAGTGGCTCACCTCTGTAATGTTAAAGCCAGAAAGATGAGGAGTCTAATGATATAATGGCCACAATTTCCAATCACCTATCGGTAACTGCAAATTTTCAACAATAACACGATGCATACCCATTCACATGTGGTGGGTCCAAGTAAGACAGAAACATACATCCTGAAATCAGGCATGCTTAATTCTAGGAAAACAAGAAATAGACACGTATTTATGAGCTGTGAAAATATTCATTATAAAAAAGTCCCCAAGATTAATATTAAAGAAAAATACTACAAGTAGAAACAAGCTCAGCATACATATGGCATAATACAGTCATATATTACATTATTAAAAACAGTCAGAGCAACTATCATTTACCCAGTGCTTTACATGTGAGTTATTCCCTAAGGAGTTTGCATATGTTGTATCTTTTAATTATCACAGCAATGCCATGAGGTGGAATTTTTCATCTTTATTTCACAGTTCAGGAAACTGAGCTTAAGGAGGTTAAGGATATTTGTTCAAAGTCAAACAGATAAAGCTGGGATCAAATTCAAATCCATCTAAGTCAAAGCCTGGGTGCTTAATGAATGTTCTACAAGGCCAGTGCGTGAGCTTTTCTCAGGACATCAAAAATGTTATTCAGTGTAGAAATATTTAAACTGTTTGCTTATCAGAAATCTGATTCATGAAAAAAAGAAAAAGAAAACTGATTCATGGAATGATTATCTGGCAGTGGTGCTGGAATGCTTGCTCTGGAACCAGATTTCATTCTAGTAGTATTGATACTTTAGGGGAGCAATTTGAGCATAACTAAATTTCACCTTTGCTTCTTACAACTTCATCCGTGAGAAGCACTCTGTGAACACGTGAAACCGCACCCAGCTAAACCCAGCACAAGGGAATCCCAAAACTGCACACCCCTTAAACATCTGTGCGTGATCTCAGTTCACTTGCATTGTGCTTTGAGGCATACCCATCCCCATCCATGTCTGACTTTCCATCTGATTTCAGATAACCCTCCCTCTTACCTCTTTGCAGCAACACATGAGCTACAAACCCTTTCCACGTGCACTTCCATAAGCGAGCTTCAGGTCTTTTTCAAATTAAGGGGGCCATATTTATTATCCTAACCATCTATTTCTTAACCATTTAGCACAGAGTAGCTTTCATTTTTGTTATCATGGATTTTATTGTGCCATCCTGCACAGCATGGTGATTTAGGAATATGCATGTAGCATTATAGCAGAACTGGCCAGATACTACTTCTTGAATAAATGATAATCCATGGCCTTGGGACTTTTTTTTTTTTCAAAGGAGTTGATTACTGTTAAAAAAAAAATGGGGATGCCTGAGTGCACAGTCGGTTAGCCGCAGGCTCATGATTGAGGCTCAGGTCATGACCTTGTGGTCCTGGGATGAATCTCTAGGTCTGGCTTCTGCACTAGTAAGGAATCTGCTTGAGGATTTCTCTCCCTCTCTCTGTGCCCTTCCCTCCATTCACGCGCGCACACACACACACTTTCTCTCTCTCTCTCTCTCCCTCTCCCTCTAAAATAAATAAATACATCCCTAAAAAAGAATCTTAACCCAGTAAATTTGAAGATCTAATTGGCTTTGTTAATGGGTGCAATAACCAGGCAGCACACCGTTGAGCTATGTAGAGAGGAGTTGCAAGGAGTTGCACAAAATGGAAGACTTTTATAGACAGAGGGTGGGGGCCAGAAAGTGACCTGTAAAAAGAAAAGATTATTCCAAATGAGGCTGTTTTCTAGGGAGAAAAAAAAAATTGTCTTATCATGCAAGATGGAGAGAACCCAGATGACACACTCATTGATGCTGTATTTTTTTTTTTTTCCTGACTGTTAAGACATTTCTAGGAGAGGTTAGAACTTCAATTAGTTGGGTATTAAGCCCTGGTGTGGTAACTGGTCTAAGTGACATCATATTGGGCCTGCAACTTTCTCTCTCTCTCTCTTTTTTTTTTAACACAGTCATTAGTCAACAGAAAAGCTTCAGTGTGCGATTAGTAATGAAAAGTATGGGTCATCATAATACTTTCTATTCTGTTGATAAACCGTAAGTAATCAACACACACAAAGACAATTGTTACTGACACCTATGAACATTCGAAGCTCACTAGAATTGGTGAAAGACACTGTTCCTAAAACTCCACAATATTTCTCTCCTGGTTTGTCAAACTTTTAAGGTAATTGTTTGTTTTAAAATGCCAACAACTGACGTTTTTATTGAAAATCTGTTTGTTTAAAAAATAACACAGCTGTTGGTCATATGGTAAGTGTTTCACAAGGCAGAATGAGGAAAACGTGCTAGGGTTCAGTTCAACCTCATCAAGATGACTATTCCTCCAGGTTAGGAAAAAGAAACTTTATTTGTGTGTGTGTGCAAATGTCTAATATGATTTATCTAGGTCTATTTTATAGAAGGTCAGATTCTGAGAATACGCAAAATTCATTTGCTTATCAAGAGATGTGGATGAGACTTTGTATTCAGAGGGAGAAAAATGTACTCGGAACAAGACAACAATTTGTGCAACTTCAGCCTCTGTCAGAGGATCCTTGCGTCTTTTATATTAATACATTCGTAATGTGGCATGAAGGTAGGGATGATGTTTGAAAAATCTAATAACCAATATGGCAGAGGCATTGACCAATCAGAATGGATATCAGCCACATAAAACAGAAGTACCATCCGTAAAAACTGACTGAACATCATCCTCACTGGCAGAAGGGGCGGGGAAACATATTATTGGCCTATCAGGTGCTGGACTTCAAATACATGAGAACAACCACAGTATATTAAAATAATTTATGTCTTCACTACATTTTAAGTTGGGGTTTGTATGCATGTGTGTGTGTTTGGCTTTTTCATTTTTGTTTTGTCTTTTAATTCTTCTCAATACAACCAGTAGGAAGCACTGTCTCCACCCAAAAAATAATGTTGAGAAATGCAAAAATATCCAAATCAGTAAATACCATTGGTTGGGGGCTCACTCTTCAATCTGAATTGGGTTAGACGCTTCAGGCGCATGACTTCTAATTCCTCCACCATGCAGAAACTAATTGTGATTATCTCCATTTCATAGATAATAAAATTAAATCTCTAAGCAGTCCATTGATTTGACTTGGGCCACAGTGTCAGACTAAGATTTGAACCAATGTAAGTCTGTTCCCAGATCTTGCTATTTCATATGCCCAGTATCATGCAAATTCATTTCATTTTGGTTGGACTGAATGAAATCTCTTCATCTCAAATTGACTTTCACAAAATCTACATTAGGCCTATTTCTTAGATCAAGGGAAATTATTCCAAGGTTGCCATTTAACACACATAGAGGATGGAAACATTAAGAGACAAAAATATCTTTGTTTCCAAAGTGATTTACATATCAAAGCTTTTTGGAGAAAGCTGGAATAAACAGTTCAGTTTCTGGAAACTTATTTAAGTCAACTTTCACATTCCTTGGAGGAGTTAACCACAACATTTTAAGGGGAATGTATAAGCATCTCAAGTTGGCACAAGATCCATTAGCTTTACTGTGGCTAAGCATGGCACCCGTTTTTTCCCCATGACCTCACCAGAATCATGGTGGCTCACACTGCACAACTTCCTCATTTTAAGTCTGCCATTCATCCTAGCATTTTTTTTTTTCTTGCCTGGAGACTTTAAACGTTTAAACCTATTGAATTTATTCTGTAGACAATGTGCCAGATACAGATGTTTCACATATGATCTTTTTGAAGTCAAATTTCTTAAAATAAGCCATTAACTTTGAATAACATATAAAAGAAAAAAAGTGAATAAGCAGTTTTCAAAATAAAGTCTACAAGGAGGTAGCTTTGGCTGATAGTGTAAAAAGCAGTCTTTTAACCCAGAAATCCAGAGTGTGGTCCCATGGCCATTACTTCCTTTATTGGCAAAATCCCAATTCTGGATGAATTTGTTATCTACTTTTTTCCACATCAGAAGCAGAAACACCGTATTTGGCAAGAAATAAATAAATACACAAACAGACTTTTTAACATAATTTCTTGGACATAAGCCTCAACTCTGTGCTACATAATGCCCAGTAGCCCCATTGTGTCTCTCTAGTGGGCTAATTTTGTCCTGTCTTCAAGTAACAATTTCATATCTGATAAAGCCCTCAAGACTTTGACAGCTAATCTTGCTTTATATTGTAGACCATAGTCTTCTGATTAGAACTTCCCTCTCTTCTTGCTATTTACAGTGGAATCCAATTTCCTTTTTTTTCCTTTCTGTTATAATGCATCAAGTGTCCTTCTTATTGTACAGTCCATTTGTCTGCTTATGGTGTAGATGTCATGCCTTCCACTTTCCAAGAAACTCTCCTATTCACTTTCCTACATCATTGATCCCTTACTTTCTACTGGTTATTCCCATTGCCTTTAAAGACCTTTTCTAGAAAGTCTTATCTCTTTATACCCTACATTGACCCTCAAATCTTTCCCCAGGTATTTTATCTTTTCAGAGAACTATGTTGTAGTCAAACTGTCAGAGAGAGCTGTCAGATTCACTGACTAATTCTCACACTTATTCTTTCCTTGGTGCAATTCAGTGAAGTTTCCCACCTTCCAGGATTCAATAAAAGCTGCTCCCGAATCCCATTATTTCTTTCTTAAAAATATTTAATAGGTTTTGTTTGTATTTATTAAGTCATGTATAGTTATTTTTATTTCACTATATTTGGTCTATATAAGTTACATTAGGATGTGTAGACTAAATCTTCCCTGTTTACTATATTATATCCCAGCAACCAAGGTCTGTACTTATACATAAATATTCATTGAAAGGGGCAGCCCCGGTGGCTCAGCGGTTTAGTGCTGGCTTCAGCCCAGGGCCTGATCCTGGAGATCCAGGATCGAGTTCCACGTCAGGCTCCTTGCATGGAGCCTGCTTCTTCCTCTGCCTGTGTCTCTGCCTCTCTCTGTCTGTGTCTTTCATGAATAAATAAATAAAATCTTTAAAAAAATATATTCATTGAGAAAATAAAACAGCTACATTGAAGAATGTCATTCAAATATCCCACTTTAATATAGGATGAATTTTAGGATACTTTCATTTCAAAGAGGAAAAAATATAAATACATTTAAAAAAATATTTTTATTATCATAAATATGCCACCTAAATGCTGTTTTGTGAAGTTTGTGGAGATTTTAATCCAGTGCATTTTTAAAATTTAATTATTAAACTAGAATCAATATAATAAAATTCTATATCACCTAAAATGTATTATCAATGTTTGTGATATCAAGAAATTATTTCAGGGCTGTATAAGTTTTCTAATAAAAAATACAAAGATGAATAATTCACCTTTCTTTATTTTATACACACCCTTGGGCTCCATGCTGTCTTTTTCTGGACTTTAAGCCTGAATTTTATATTTATTTCAACATGATTTCATTTGTAAATATATAGCAGCTCTATCCAGAACAAATATAACACAAACCACATAGGTAATTTTAAATTCTTTAGTAGCCACATTAAAAAGTTTGTTAAAAAGTGAAATTATTTTAATGAAATATTTTATTTGACCCAATATGTGCAAAATATTATTTCAGATAATGAAAATATAAATTTGTTAATGAGGTATTTTGCATCCTTTTTTTCATACCAAGTCTTAAAAAGCCAGTGAATATTTTATATCCACAGTACTTTTTTTTAAGATTTTTAAAATTATTCATTTATTGACCGAGAGAGTACATGCACAAAAGCAGACGGAGCAGCAGATAGAGGGAAGGGAGAAGCGGGTTTCCCATGCTGCCTAGAGCCTGATGCAGGGCTTGATCCTGGGACCCTGGGATCATGACCTGAGCCATAGGCAGGTGCTTACCTAACTGAGCCACTCAGGCTCTCCCATTCACAGTGCTTCTCAATCTGGATGCTAAATTCTCTTCTGAAATATCCATTTGAATTCAGATTTAATAACGTTTACAGTTGGGAAAGTGGATTCATATATCCAAGTCATTCCAAACATTATTAAAAGTTTTTCATTAACTGAATTGTCTTATTTTAAAATTTAAATCAATTATATCAAATTAAAAATTCAAATCTTTGGTCACACTAAACACATCCCGAATGTTCACATTCACACGGGACTGGAGCTGCCGCTTTAGGTAACACAGATACAGGGAAATAACGGAGCAAGTTATATTTCTTTTCCCATACAAGCTTATATCCAAATGACTTATTATAGATTTTAATATGTGCATTTCAAGCATTATTGCATATAAACAAACACAGGTAAAAATGTTCTAAATATCGGGCCTATAACAACACTCAAGTGGTAGCTTTTATTCTTCTATTTTAAATAATTTTTATTGAGGCTGACAATAATCTTATTTAGTAGTAATGGCAAGTCTTAACCTAGTTTTATACAGTAATTATCCAAAATCCAGAGAATAAAGTTACCTCAGAATGTCCACCCACATTTCTTTGTAAAGCCATCAGTTAGGTAAGAAGGAGAGTTAGAACTCAGCTCCATGTATTCTTCATTCTTATTTTATATCTAGAGATTCCTAATTTTACATCCAATGCATTTGTCAAGGCTTTGCTTTGTTCTACTATGTACTCATTGCGGTAGTGGACATTAAAGAAAAACATTTTAAAATTTTATTGAGGAAACTTACATATACGACTTGGACCATTTCAAAAAGTACTTTTTTATTAATTTCATTTTTCCCTTGATTTATTAGGGGAAAAATCATTGGAAAAGTTAGGCTTAAAAATACTCTCTCGTTAATGAAAGACATTTTAAAACAACTTCTTGCGGGGAAAATAATCCAGTCTAGGAAAATAATACTTTTTTATATACCTGAATTGGCAAAAATTATTTAATAGTCTTTAAAATTTCAAGAATTTATTGGCTTATAGATTCAGGACTGTAAAATGGCATAAACTTGTGTATTATTTTTTTTTTGGAATAGGAAATAGGAGTGTGGTAACTACTATGGAAAATTAATACACAGAAAGACTCAGGAAAATGGGCCTTTTGAAGAAACATGTAAGAAATACACAGATGACAAATGCTTGCAATCAAGTTTTATTAAATTCCTACTAAATATTTTGACTTTTCCTCCAAACATATGATTATTTCAGCTATTTATACAAAAAGTCTAAACATATCAATAAGAAATACCTGTATACGAAGGCACTAGCTAAGCTTAGCAATAGAAATATATTTTAGGCTATCGGAGGACTCCCATTCTCATTTGCTATGTGTGTACAGAAAGAGAAGGGGTTCAAAAGAGGCTATCTCTGGTCAGGGAATGAGGCATAACTCCCCAAGACTGGAGTAGAGTGGAATTTGTTGGGAACGGGTAGCAGGAGGAGTGATCAGCCAATGAAATACTCCAAGAATCAGGTGCAAGAGATTAAAAAAACAAAAGAACTTTTCAGTGATGCTGTTGTGGGCTATGACTCATATCTCTTTTAAAGTTCTTTGAGAGTTGTAACTGAACCCAGAAGGTCTTTTTAAAAGTATTTTTGGATTGTGCTCCTTTGACTATTTCAGACTGAGCCCAGGCTATGTGGGGGCCATAATTTATATTTGCTCAGTTTACATTTCGGAGGATATGGTACATGGTGGCAAATCTAAGGTGTCCAGGTACAACTTCAGATTTTCACTGTATACCTCAGCCAGGTAGGTGTTCACTCCAACTCCAGGACTGTTGAATTACTCAGGGAGCAGAGCAGGAATCAGACAGACAGACAGGAGCCGCTATAGTTCTTAGGAAGAGACGTCAAAGTCACAGAGACGACGTGCAGATGACACTAAAATAGAAAGAGGGATTTCTGTAGAGAAAAAAGGAGGCTTATGTGGTATTATGTGGGCTTACCTCACAGATGAGATCCTAAAACCCTCTTACGAAACTGTATATTGTAAATGAGGCAATCTCCTGGACAGGCGCCTTCTTGAAGAATGATAGGCTCCTGGGATGGAAAGCCATGGTCAAGGGCTGACTAGTTAGGATTGGTTAACTCTTCTTCCAGACATCCCCAGCAGAGAGCAGACGTGCTTCTCTACTGCTTCGTGGAGAACTTGTGATTCATTGAACTGTTTTGCAAGCTGTGGTAGGGTGTAATCTCGAATAGAAACTAAAGAAATCCAGTGGATCAAGTGTCATTGTTGAAACCGTGCCCCGCAGGGTTAATGAGGCTGAAACTAGCAGAAAGTTCAAAGCTCGGTTTTCAGAGACCTGTTTCTTCCTAATCAGCTATTGGCTTTTCAAACCCCACTAACAAATCCACTAGCTATCTCTGCAGAGACCTGGACTCAAGGTCAACTGACAGGGTTCCAACCTATGAATGAGCAAGGCCCTTGTATTCCTTACCAGAGATAAGGAGCCCAAGATCCTATCCAATTTACGATTGGCTCTTAGAGCAAACCCATAGTCTCTCCTCCTTGTCCTAACATAACCTCCTGATGTGAGGGGCCGAATTTTGCCTCATTCCCATGTTAAGTGTCCTCCCCAGAGGGGGAACAGGAGATGTGTGTTGATATACATGTTTGCTCAATGCTCGTGCTCCATCTTTCCTCATAAGTAGCCACTAATTTCCCCTCTCTTTTCATTACCATGTATGCAACCTAGGCCCAGAAGAGAACAAAAACTTGACTTCCCCTTCAAGGAGGGAGAGGGTTTTTTTTTTTAAGATTTTATTTATTTATGAGAGACACAGAGAGACAGAGACACAGGCAGAGGGAGAAGCAGGCTCCCTGCAAGGAGCCAGATATGAGACTAGATCCTGGATCCCAGGATCATGCCCTGAGCTGAAGGCAGACGCTCAACCACTGAGCCACCCAGGTGTCCTGTAAGGAGGCAGAGTTGAGGGGCTTGTCCTCCTGTCTTCTCATTTGCCTCTCAAACTCTTTCCTTGCTGTAAACCTAATGTCTCAGTAGTTGGTTTTACTGTATCAGGCAGATAGACTCTGGTTCAGTCACAATGTGATCGCCTTATAAAGAGTTAGCAAGCAAGTGCTGATTATTAGTATTTAATATTAGCACTCTTGGTGGGGGCAATTTCAATGTTTACCTATGATGGATTGGAGAGATAACTCTAGGAGAGGGAACATATAATTATGCTCAGTACCAACTGCCTTCAAGTTACCCTAAGCTCATGTTTTTTACATTTTTTAGCTTTATAATTTTCAAATAAAATTGCATGATAAAATCTAATATATAAAATAGATCAAAGCAAACCTGCTCGCGGATGAAAGTGGGAAGGAAACTTTGCCTACTCAACCCCCACTCTGCCTCTTGCTCTTTTGCAGCATGAGCCCCGAGGCAACTCCAAAAACTGCTTTAGGACCCAGCTAAGTGCATTTGGAAAATCACAGCTCTAAACTGTTCCCTTTTAATTTCCTGGATCCCAGCCAGTTCGTGCCAAATTATTAGGCAGAGCCTTAACTTCTCATTTAAAAGACTTACCTTCTGGGAAAGAACATATTTTTTCATTTGATTATTTTGCTACTATTAATAATTAAATGTCTTCAATAATCATAAGAGCACACCACGACTGAGTACATTCTATATGCTTTGCGAGTCTTCTAAACTCTGATGACATTATCTCATTTAATCTTCACTACAACCCTGTAAAGTATTATTATTATTATTATTACTAATTTTCCAGTTTTCCTGAGGAAAATGAGGATGAGAGAGATCAAGGAATTTATGCAAAGGGGCACCTGGATGTCCCAGTCCCTTAGGCATCTGACTTTGGCTCAGGTCATGATCTCTAGATCCTGGGATCATGCCCCACATGGGGCTCTCTGCTCAGTAGGGAGTTTGCTTCTTCCTCTCCCTCTCTTTCCCCACTCATGTACACACATGCTTTCTCTTTCTCAAATAAATATATAAAAATTTGGGGGGTGCCTGGGTGGCTCAGTCATTTAAGCCCCTGCCTTTGGCTCAGGTCATGATCCCAGGGTCTTGGGATCAAGCCCCACATCCAGCTCCCTATTCATCAGGGAACCTGCTTCTCCTTCTCCCTCTGCCATTCCCCCTGCTTGTGCTCTCTCTCTCTCAAATAAATAAATAAAATATTTAAATAAATAAATAAAATCTTCTTTTAAAAAAAGGAATTTATGCAAATATACACAACTTGTGAGGTCATAATTCAGTGTTTCAAATCAAGGTCTTTGGATCTCAAGCATCCTCTTGTACAATTATCTACTGTTGCCACCTTTGAATTAGCTTGATACTTGGGGTTGTCATTTCTAATTTAAAATTAGGATTAATGTTCATTCCTCCTATGCTACTGTTTTTCCATTAATTTTATCTGAATATGTTCATATTTATTCTCGAAAACTCGTTAGTAACATACTCTAGATACGTCCTTAGAGTTTGTTAAAGACCACTCATGTCTGAATGCTACCTTAGCATGTTAGTGGTTATTGATTTGTGTGAATGGCTGCCACTTATCGTCATTCACATGCAGCATCCATGATCTTTACCAGCCTCCTTGGGGAAAATTATATCCATTTACCGACTTTTTGTGGCCCTAGTGAAGTTTGCTAATCAGGTGCAGGCTGGACTCCCTTTCTGCCAAAATGGAAGCAGGGTTTGTGAGTTCTCTGCATTCCTCAGACTCACTGGAGGGTGCACCTGGTCTTAGTTAATTGGGTGAAGGAGTTTTGCCTGTAAGGTGAAAGGAATTAGTGACAGGTTTCCTATTCTCTCGGCCCCCTGAGGTGGGATAAAAAGCTTGACTGGCTCCTCCATTTTACAAGACCAATTGGGGAAAGACATAATTAACAGAAATTCGTTGTGGCATGAAGCTTTTCCCTTGTTTGGGGGTGATAAAGGTAAAAAAAAAAAAAAACCTACAATTTTAGATAAACACTGGGTTAGCTGGCTTTATTTTTCTTATTTTGTTAGAAAGCAGTAGAGACAATCAACTAGATCATTTGGCCATTGGGTTGTAAATTTGCCATTATATGATTTAGCTGAGTGATGTTAGATAGGTCTTATAAAGTTTATTGGAGTTCAAGAAAGGAAATCATCACACCTGGCTAGCTCTGACATAAGGGAAAGTGCCTTGTGGGATTTAGTTAGACCTTCTAATATGATCAATGGCCTGATGTTACCTAGCAAAAAGAAATAAAAGACTTGACTTGGAAAGTGTGTTAATTCTTTTGGGCTATTTAGTATAATTTAATGCACTGTATAGTGCCCCAGGGTATTGAAAGAGTTAAACTCCCCAGACAAAATGAAGAATTACTCCCTTTTTCCTGGAAATATCAGGCCCATATGCAGAGAGAGAACTTTATTAGCAAGGGTATTAAAATTGGTTTCACTGTAAGCGATTTTCCTAGGTTCCATTTCCATGCCATCTGTCCTTTTTTTCCTTACCAGCAAAAGCAATAAAACGTACATGTTCACTAAAAAGAAAGGAATAGAGTTTTACGGCATTCAAGGGACATTAAAATTCCTTTCTCTCGTAGAATATATCTTGATCTTTCAGAATACTGTTTTAACAACTGATTTCTAATACATCTATAGCAAATCATTCGTCTTTTATATTAATGGTCACATAGACAAACTGGGTAAAAACCATGAACAAAACAAACCCCAAGTAGTGTAAGCAGTAATGGCCACTGAGAATATATATAGTGGCTGTAGTTTTGATATAGAAATGAGAATCAACAACAAATGAGACCTGAAATAGGGCTATCCTTGCCTTCATGTTTGCCTTATATTTTTGTAAAGGCATTCAAATTAATAGGAATTGGTTCTTTCAGAAAAATGCTCCTAATTTCATGGCCTTGGGATCTGATTGCAATAGACTATCTTTGATAAGAAAGAATAGAAAGATTCAAGTAGCCATGACCCCTGTCATTGATTTTTGTTAATAAAAATCCCCCTCGATGCAGGTCGACTGGGGTTGCTACCTACCCCTCTACTCTATGCTTTTACCTGCACTTAAGTTTCTTTTATAGAATGTTTTCCTAAACTTGTTTCACCTTAAAACTAATAGCACTTGTTCGTTGAAACCAAATACAAGCTTTCCATAGTATTTTTAACACCCATCCCAACATCCTCTGGATTTGTAAGAGAATCATATTAAATGCTGCCGTGAAGGAATGTGGCCGAAATGAAGAGAGACAGCCATTTGCCTATTTAGTGCTAGAGTTTTGATTTTTATATAATTTAAATATGCCATTTCCTAAAATCTTCTGGGCTGGAATATGTCATTCTGTGATTAGCAATAATATTCTGAACTGAAATTTTTAATGCATTGATCCCTAATCTTGCAAAGAAATAAAAAACATTATGCATGTTATGCAGCAAGAGAAAGTCAAGTACAGGAAGCTTAACTTTCCTTCCTGAAGTTGTTCTTTGAGTAAGAAACAAGTCAAGGAAAGAGCTTAAAATAACATACTATTGATTTTTCTGGGCCATTAGATCACAAGTATTTCATTCAACTGCAGGTTTCACACTTTACCAGAATGCAGGAGCACCTTATCTCTATGGGCCTTTATGGTTTTTAAAGTCCTTTCTTTTCCATTATCTAATTTGATCTTCAGAACATCCCAGTGTGCTAGTTGGTTTCTCTGAACTTCAGTTTTCTCCATCCGAAAATGAGGATGTGTGGTTTACCCAAGCTTGAAACTGGTCAACTGCTGAGCAAGTTCACGGGTCCAGAAATGGATCTTTCCTCTCTGCTGCGCCCTTTGTTAGAACACTGACACTGAAAATGTCTCTTGATTTGTTAAAACAATAGTTAGAAATAGCATATTTAGTTTCTTTTGATGACAGAGTAATACATGACTTTTGCCAAATATGGGAGAAATACAGAAAATAAAAGGAATAATCATGTTCATATGCCTCCATCAAGGCAAAAAATACAGCTAACATTTTCTTTCCGATCTCTCACCTGTGTATCTATGGCATCACTGACACATGCCGTGTTTTTATTTTTGTGTTCTGATTACTTCTACTGCATTGCAATGTAAATGTCATACTATGATAATAAAAGCTCCTTGTCAATTTCATTTTCATGGTGACTTAGTAATAACAACGACACACAACACCACCTATGTCACTTTCCTATATTTTCTATGTATTTCTCTGTATAAAACTTTTGAGTTGAGTAGGATAAGTGAACACCTTTGTTCCTAGAGTATTAATTTAGTGCCAGATGCTCTGAATTTTCTAGAGATAGTTTGCCAATTAAAAAAAAAAATGAAGGTTTTAAAAGATGTGTTTTTCAGAGAAATCCTAATTTCTAGCAGTGGAGCCTTTGGTCTCTGAATGCCTGCATTCAAATCCCAGTGCTCAGGCTTATTCTTGTTAAAGTGAAGAAACTTAACCAAAATACTTAACTTCTTTGATCTTCAGCTTCTTCATGTTTAAAGTGATGATAATATAGATCACAGAAGCCATTGCTTTGAGGTTTACAATTTAAAAAGGACACAGAATTTAAAATGATGCTATGTATCAAGTGTTCAATAAATACTACATCTTATGTACTCCCCCAGCATATATACAAACACATACTATATATCCCCCATGACATAGCGTTTGCTACTGGTGGGAGATTAAAAAAATACTTCTTGAGTTCCAGATGATAAAATGGTGTACCAAGGAAATGCTAAATGATGTGCAAACCCTTAGAATTTTCTCATCTATATAGAAGAGGTAAAACAATTGATACTCAATATTGGATCTCTCTATGCCATATTTCCACATTTTTGTGGATCAGTTCATGGATCTCTACCCTGTTGCACTGATCAATATTGTTTTCTCTGTTCCATTACCGTGGTCTTAATTTTAACAAATTTAGTATAGCTTAATAATCAGTATAGCATTTCATCCACCTTGTCCCACTTCAGGGGTTTCCTGGCCATTCTTGGACCATTGCATTTCCATATCAAATTTAGAATTAGCATGTCAAATTTCATTAAAATTAAATGAAAATACTGAGATTTTGCTTGGAATTGCATTTGTCAATAGATCAATAGGAAGATATTTGAAATATTTGTGATAATAAGCTTCCAGTAGATGAACAACTTCCTTAGGTTTTCTATAATGTCTTTCAAAACAATATTATAATATCACCACAAAAGTTTTATACAACTTCTCTAGTTTATTCCTAAGAATATTGCATTTTTGCACGATTTTAGTGACATCACTTCCAGAAGTTAATATATAAAATGGAATTTATTTCTATACTCTTTTATTTGAGAAAACTTGCTAACCTCTAAATAATTGAACTTAAATAATTGTATCATTTATACATTGGAGCTATATTATAATCTTATTTGCAATCCTTTTAACTTTTAATTTTGTTTTTTTGTTTTATTGTATTGGCCAGACTTTCTGGTAAAATATGGGAGAATCGTGATTCTAAGGCATGTTCTTCTCTTTTTCTCAATCTTAAAGAAAATGCTGTTAAAGATTGACCATTACCATACCCATGACCACGGGGCTGCAGAATCTTTTCTTGGATTAAGAACATTCACTTATACTTTTATGGGATATTTTAACAGGAAGGAAACTTGAATCTTACTACATTTTGCTACTTAGATGATCATATAATATTTTTCTTTTAATCATTTTTAGTAAATTAGATTAATAAACTGTCATCTGCTAAATTTATCTTTCATTCCTTGGATAAACTCAACTTGTTCATGGTAAGTTATCATTTTAAGTACTTTTGTGATTAAGATCACTGCTATTTTACTATTTCTCAGGATTGTTTTATCAATGGCTTGAGGGTTTGGCTTTTAATCTTTCTTCCATTTCCTGTTTAGTGAGTTTAAATAACTCTGTTATCCTAACTTCTGTGAAATAAGTTAAGATGTGTATAGTATCATTCTTTTTCTTTATTATGGAATATTTTTTGTACAAGTGAAAGTAAATGTTTGGTAGACACCATCATTTTGGGTGTAGCTACCCTCAAAAAATGCATGGGTCCATTTCTCCTTTTTTTTTTTTAATTTTGTTGGTGGGAAAAATATTTACCTACTTTTTTTTTTCTCTATTTAAAAAAGTATTTTATTTATTCATGAAAGACACAGAGAAAGAGAGGCAGAGGCATAGGCAGAGGGAGAAGCAGGCTCCCTGCTGAGCAGAAAGGATGCAGGACTGGATCCCTGGACTCTGGGATCATGACCTGAGCTGAAAACAGACCCTTAACCGACTGAGCCACCCAGGCGCACCCTCTCTCATTATCTTCTCCTACAACTATATCTTCTTCCTCATTCAAATGATTCTTTTATTCCTTTTCCTTTTTTTTCTTACTAATAATCAGCATAAGTTTATCAATATTAGTCTTTTCAAAGAAGCAACTTTTGGTTCCGTTGACTTACTCTTTCATATTTGTTTTATTTCATTAGTTTTTCCTCTTTTCGTAGTTTTGATTTGTTACAAAATTTTACCTAATTTTCATTTTGGTCAGAAGTTTAATTAATGTTATAGAAATACAAGTCTGGAGAGTGATTTTCACCAGAAAATCAATGTAGAACCTATGCTTTTGCATAGGCAGATTAACTAATTATACTACTTAATACATTAAATTATTGATTTATGTATTAAGTACTTTAAGTTCTTACCTAAATGCGTCAAGTACAGTTATAGGTACAGGAGAAAAAGACATGGCCTCTGATGTAAAGGGTTGACAATCTTGGCCTGTAATTTCCTCTAACCAGAAGCCACATCCCATTTTGAGAAGTCATGAGAACGGCCAGGAGTTGGGGTGAGCCTTCTCACACACAGCTCTCCTGGTAAATTTTTTTGCTCTATTTTGCAGAATTTCAAATCCCTCAAAAGCAGTCCCATTACTGAGTATGTTAAAGGTGGTGCTAATTCCTACTTTTTTACCCACTTGCTTGGTAAAAATTCATGGGCTTCACTTAAGTCTTAACCCAAAACTCAAATGATATCTGCTGTCACACATTTGGTTGTTCCTCTTTTGTCCTAAGTCAATAGTCAACTTTAATATGGTTACTTTTAACATGTTCTTAATTTTTCTTTCATTCAGTAATTTTAATATATAAATAATTGCCTCAGATGCTATACAGTCACATAGACAAAACTTAAACATCTTTGCTATTTTATTATTTTTCTCTTAATTCCTTCCAAAAATCCCTATAACATGGCATGTACTTGTAAGTAAATGTTGCCTCTTCCTTAACTTTTAATACCCGATTCAGTACATTTCTCCCTCTTCTTGATATTTGGTTCTTTCTTGTTAAGACAAAAGTTATTTGCTTCCTTGAAATGTAACACATGTTTGGTGTCAAGTGTCTA
Organism: Canis lupus baileyi; assembly: GCF_048164855.1. Lineage (NCBI taxonomy): Eukaryota > Metazoa > Chordata > Mammalia > Carnivora > Canidae > Canis > Canis lupus. The sequence continues at coordinate 57,732,852 of NC_132846.1, forward strand.
TTTTAGATACAATAATAAACTTTTTAATTTCACCAAAAATTCTCCTTAAGTTTAGAGGGCGCTTAAATAGTCCCTTTGCACGATTACTTTTCATTTGCATGTGTACATATGTGTTTCTCATTTTAATTTTCTTTTGGAAGCAGAAGTAAAAAGTCCAGTGGAAGAATTCACTGTGGAATGTAGCCCTGGCTGTGAATGCTAGGATCTATATGATAAAGTCCATCTTTTAAAACTCACTCACTTCTTCCAACTAACTCCAGAGCATTCCTTCTGTGATAAATGTGGGAACACTTTTATGGGCCAGCTTTTAGCAGCAGAAGAATGTGCCTTGCTGTCTATGCTAATGCAAGCACTTAATATAATCCCATGAATTCATAAGTACCTTTTTGTTGACTGCCAAAGGCATTTCAAATCCTTGGACAAGTAGTTGTAATACTTTTAATCCAGATTCCTCCTCTAAATGAATATAGTAATGGGTGTGATATTCAGGAATCTCCATGCCCATTGAAAAGAAGTTGAAAATTAATAAGCTAAAAGCTGCTAAAAGGTGAAAATGTAAATGTCTCTTCAAAAGATAATATAAATACAGATCTCATGATAGCATATGTGAAGAAAATACATCTTTTTTTTTACAAATAGGAAGCATTTGTGACAACAGCTTTGTTTTTCTTGGTGTCCATGTCTTTAGTAATCACTTTCCATGCTAGATCAAAGAGAGAAAAGAAGGACACAGAGATTGTAATAACAAGATTTGGAATGTTTCCATAATTTGTTTTCAAGTGAGTGAAATTATTTTTAATAGCAGATAAACTGAAGTAGACTTGTTTTTGAATTAAAAAAAAATAGTTAGTTCCCCTTTGTTAATCTGAGGGCTGAAATCTTTACAGAGCTTTGTTGGATTTGGGGGTATAACTGCGAGACGGGGGGACGTGTTCCTCTATGACTACAGCTCACATCTCTTTTTCTTTCAAACTGTGAGGTTATAAGGGACCTGATACAGTCATACAAAGAAAAAAATTATGATAATAAAATATGTAATAGAAACCAGGAACTTGGAACTCTCTAACAGCTTGAACTTTTTACCCTTCTAACACTGTGGGGGTTTTTTCCCCTTCTTTCCCAAGATGTCAATCTATTTATTAATCACACTAAATCCTCTGAGAATTATTTTTAAAAGATGTTTGAGTGTATCTCTGAGTGTTCATTTCCAATGGAATGAACTGGATAAGCTGAAGGTCTGCTGAGAAAGCAAGTTAGAACCAAATTATATGTCACTAAAACTTAAAGTTTCGATTTATCTCTTTTTTAACTCCCCTCCCCATTTACCAGTTAGTTTACTGATATTTTACTCTGTCTCCCTTATGCAGGATGTCTTTCTGCATGATCACTACTACTTTACACTTGGCACATTGACCTCTAAGCCTTCCATCCCAGACAAGAAGGTGACTGATATGCCTATGCAAAGAGAAATGCTTGTACCCATACCTAAAACCTAAATATACATTTCCATGGAACATTCGACAAAGGACCACAGGCCATTTTCCCTGTCTTCATTTATGCCCTGGGCTATTGATTGATTAGATTATGAATCTGATACTTCCTTCCTTTCTTATAGTTCTCCCTCTAATAGATGGTATCTCCTCCCTTTTAATCCAAATTACATTATGGAAACCTGGTGCTTGGATGAGCCTTTTCATCTCCCTCTCATCTTTAAACCTGTTGTCTTCTCTTGTGATGAATTCATTATTCCTATTCAGAAATTAGTAGGATTAGAGTGTGGATATGTTTGCACCTTAAAATTTGTATATTTTGTAATTTGGGAGGTTCAGACCCTTCTTGGTTTTCGGCACTTTATCATGACCATTTGAGTTTTCAAATGTTAATGTGATTTTTCTTTAATTTCAGAATATTTAAGTCCCCAACTTTCTCCAAGATATTTTGAAATATATATATATTTTTTACCTAGTTGATAGTTGTAATGTTTTGTTAATTTTGGAAACTAGCAAGTAATGACAAGCTTGGGTCCAACATACAGTCTAAATTTGTAAAGGTGATAAAAGTCTATTTAAGAGGTTTGTCCTTATGAAGCTTCCAATGATTTTCATAGGAAACACTTCTATGCTTCCTTTTGGCATATATATATATATATATATAAAAAATATATATATTTTAATCAAAGTATAATTGACATTCTTAGTTATATTATCACTATACTTAGAAAGTGTTATATTATTTTCAGGTGGACAGTCTAACAATTCCACAATTCCACAATTCCACAATTTTATACACTACTCAACGCTCATTACAAGTGCGCTTTTAATCCCCTTCACCTATTTTACCCTGCCCCTAGCTCTCAACTTCCCTCTGGCAACCACCAGTTTCATTCTCTGTAGTTAAGAGTCTTTTTAGTTAGTCTTTTTTGTTTGTTTTGTTTTGTTTCTTAAATTCCACACATGAGTGAAATCATATGGTATTTGTCTTTTGCTGACTTGTTTCACTTAGCATTATACCCTCTAGATGCATCCATGTTGTTCCAAATGACAAAATTTCATTCTTTATTTGATACGCTTAGATTAAAACTTGAAATAAAACATAATTAAGTTGTACAGTGAGGAAACATTTTTTAGAGAATAATGTGTTCTTGGGAATATTGGATAATCTCAGGAGCTCCCATTACAATGAATCAATAACAATATCCCATTTCACACACAGTAAAACATTTTATTTTATTATTTTATTTTATTTTATTTTATTTTATTTTATTTTATTTTAATCTTTTTGGTGTTACAGTGGTATAATAGATTTAGCTTTTAGTTGGCTCCTCAGTCTCAATCATGACTAGTTTGAGCTAGTCAAACTAGTTCACCTTTAAAGGTATACAACTCTTATCTTCCAATGATCATACGATTAGCATATTAGGCAAGATTCACTTAGATAAATTAAGCTACAATCATAAGTTGAGAAAAATTAGAATAACAAGTTATCAGAAGCAAAGTACACAAAAAGTGTTATCAAATTTGCTAAACCTAAAGCATAGTCATGTTGCTAATTGTTTTTTTTTATATATTTAAAAAAAAATTAAGGATTTTATTTATTTGACAGAGAGCATGAGAAAGCACAACCAGGGGAGCAGCAGAGGAAGTGAGAGAAGTGGGCTCCCCATTGAGCTGGGAGCCTGATGTAATGCAGGGCTCCATGTAGGGCTGGATCCCAGGACCTTGGAATAATGATCTGAGCTGAAGGCAGATGCTTAACCATCTGAGCCACCCAGGCAACCCTGATTGTCATTTTTTAAATTGCTGAAGATATTTAGCTTATTACAATTTAGTTAATTTTTTCTACTTCTTAACAGTGTTAATTAAAAAACAAATCTTCAGAGGTTGGTTGTAGCTCTACATACCAATCATCAATATGAACTCCAATTGTGAAATTAGTGCCAGTTACTTTAAATAGTCTCATATCATTTTGATGATTAGAAATAGAATTTTTATCTGATTTCCAGGGAAATCACTTAATAAAGGAGTGAAGTGATGAAAGTAAAATATCAAATCTTGTAACCAAGACTGATGAACCTCTTAAAGCAATCTTATCTGACGTCAAATATGATATAACAAGAAGGATCAATAATAGCAGATCAAAATTTAAAATATTCAAACTCAAAGTTTGTTCAGATTAGTTTTTATTTTATTTTATATTTCCTTTAGATAAATAATAAGATTAAAGTAACTAGAATAGTTACTTCTGGAATACTTGTATTACATGGCATTGAGATTTATTTTACAGATTTTCTTCATGGAATATTAGCAAGGGCTTTAATATGGACATTTATAGGCTATAGATTTCCAATCATTGCCTTCCTCCATACTAGTTTTGTAACTTGGGGATTATTGCATAGAATTGAAGATTCTTTAAACATACATGAATATACTTGGCATGTCTGCATAAAAAGAAGATAGAGATCACCAGATAGGCATTCATAGACATGACACCTATATTCTGTTTAATTTTTTCTTCAAATAGACCTCAATCAACTGAAGAGAAGCACATATGGCTAACAAACTTTAAGGGCATTATTGTATCATCGTGCATAGTTAAATTTACCCAAAATATACATTAACGGTTATAGAAAAGTAGATTTCTGTAATCAAGTGCTTTGCGTTTTAGGGTGAAGAAGCAAGATTTTATTCTGTTGGCAATAGACTATTACAGTTATATGATTACAGTATTTTTCTTCTGCTGTGTAAATTGTGTTTTTTTCTCTACTATGAGAAAATGATACAAAAGTAATTGAAGACATGGCATATGCCTTCAGTGAGCTTACCATCTAGGCTTAGAAGATAAGAAGAAAGCTTAAAATACTTAATACTAAAAACATATCAGTAATTGCATTCACTCTTTATGGGATGAGTAAATGGAACAGTGTTCTGTCCCAAATAGACATGATATTTGCAAGTTAAACAATTATTCAACATAGAAAAATAATCCAAATCTATGAATTTCTTGAAATAATGATAAACTTTAGCAAGGTACTCAGAAAAAAAATATAAATCAAAAACAGAAAATTCAATTGCACTTCTACTTGAGCAAAAATTGATGTAATAAAAAAATCATATAATTTTAAAAAGATGTAATTAAAAATCTACTCATCATTTGCCAAACACCAAAATATATTTGGAATAGACCTAACATAACAATTCAGCACTAAATAAAATTATAAAAATGTATTTAAATACATTAAAGAATCTTTAAATTAATAGAGACATATGTATACCACTTTTATGGATGAAAAATGAAATATGATAAAGATGGAAATCCTTGTTTGTTGGTCTAAGGAATCAATGTAATTCCAATAGAATGCCAATAAATTTAGTACATCAGTTCTAAATACTATATGGAAGATCAAAAGCCCAAGAATAGTTAATACTTAGCGAATAATAGGAAAATATAAGAGATTTTGCCTTATTAGATTACAAAATGTATTATAAAGGTACAGTATTTTAAAATGTGTGGCATTGGCTCAGATAAACAATAAATAAAGCAGGGAGCCTCGAAATAGAGCCCACATACATACCAAAATTTGAGCTCTGAAACAAGTGGCTTTGTAGATCACAGAAGAAAGAATATTTAATCAAAAAGGTATATGACAGGGATCCCTGGACGGCCCAGAGGTTTAGTGCCTGCCTTTGGCCCAGGGTGTGGTCCTGGAGTCCTGGGATTGAATCCCACATCGGGCTCCCTGCATGGAGCCTGCTTCTCCCTCTGTCTATGTCTCTGCCTCTTTCTGTGTCTCTCATGAATAAATAAATAAAATCTTTTTTTAAAAAAAAAGGTACATGAAAAACTGTAACCAGATCCATAATTTATATCATACACAAAGATTTCAGACATAAGTATGAAAAGTAAAGCTTAAAAATTTAGAGGAAAATATATTAATTTGGGGCATACAATGAATTAAACTTAGAGGAAATATTTATTAGTTTTGTTAATTAAAATTAGAACTCTGAGTTTATCAAACTCTATCAATCAAATGAAAAAAAAATCACATATTCAGAGCAGTTACATGAAAAACATAATTAACAAACAAAATTCAGAATATAGAACATTTTCTGCATATCCATAACAAAAAATGCAAATAACCCAAAATGGGCAAAACTATAGTAGATATTTCATAGAAAAAGTATCAAATGTCAATCAGTATATAAAAAAAGCTTATCAGTTCATTAGATATCACTTTACAAGATCTCATTTCAGATTTTCCAGTTAGCAAATATTAAGTCTGAAAATACCAAATAATACTATATTATCAAAGATAGTGCAATGCAAACTCCTATGGTGTTGATGATAGTACTGGAGAAAAAGAAAGAAAAAAGAATTAGCTAGTAAATTTGAGCATATGTATACGCAGCAACTGTACTTTGCCATAGAAAAAGTCAACCACATGTATTAAGACATATGGGAAAAAATGTTCTTAGAATTATAATTTAAAAAAACAGGAGGAAAAACAAATGGCCTTTAAAAATAATGTTGATTAATAAATTATAGTATATCCACTCAGTTGAATATGCTAAAGCAGTGAAAATAAATAGAGTTATATATAAAAACATGTAAAGATCATTAAAACAAATCATTGAATAGAAAAAGGATATTATAGAAAACTACAATCTGTTTTCATTTGTATAAAGCTCACAAAGCAAGACTAAACAATATGGTGGGGTTAGCTTAAATGGAGCAATTAGGGAGAGAATATTTAATTTGAGGATGTATTTTTATAATTTTAGCATTTTGTATCAAAATTCACAAATATATATTATATTTCTTATAAGCTCAAAATTATGCTAATATAAATTTCAGAGTTAGCATATGTACAGATGGGTATTAATGCTATATAAATGTGGAAGCAAATGCTAGTCTGTCACTAGCTATGCAGCCTACAAGAGGATATACAAATTTTAGAAGGATAAAAGTAAGATTACTTCCTTGTAGTATTTTATAAGTACTAATTACATAAAGCATGTAGCACAGCGCTTTGAATGTAGTAAATGCTCAGCTTCAAATATATAATTTTTAAATACTATGGTGATGCATTATACAAAAGAGTTCTTTTGTTTTTTTGTTTTTTGTTTTTTTCTTTTTCATTCATAAGAGACAGAGAGAGAGAGAGGCAGAGACACAAGCAGAGGGAGAAGCAGGCTCCATGCAAAGACGGACGTGGGACTCGATTCTGGGTCTCCAGGATCATGACCTGGGCCCAAGGCGGTGCCAAACCACTGAGCCACCCAGGCTGCCCAAGTTTTAAACTAATTTATGACTTTGGTGAGAGAAAGTGTTTTGAGGATCATTAATGTTGGAATTTGAAAGACATTGCAGATTTGAATTGGTAGACAAGAAGAGGAACATTTTAACATGAAAATTAAGTGTATGAGAAGACCCAAAATAACCTAAAGAAAAAAAAAAAAGAAAGGAGAGAAGGAAAGGGAAGAAGGAAAATTGTAAAACAAATAGATATGAAATTTCAAAATTGTAAGTTTGGTTGAGAAGGATGGTCTGACATAAAATAATGAGAAAAGATTTTTGGGATGAGCTTGAGTAACTTGAATATACTCATGAGGGTAGAGAGAATGTGGAGACTGGGGCAGAGTTTTGACTAAAATGTCCAAACCGCAGAAGGAGCCTCAACGTCCATCAACAGATGAATGGATAAAGCAGCTGTGGTCTATATATACGATGGAATATTACTCAGCCATCAGAAAGGACGAATACCTACCATTTGCCTCAACGTGGATGGGACTGGAGGGTATTATGCTGAGTGAAGTAAGTGAATAGGAGAAGGACAAACATTTATATGGTTTCACTCATATGGGGAATATAAGAAGCAGTGAAAGGGATTATAGGGGAAAGGAGGGAAAATGAGTGGGAAAAAATAGAGAGGGTGACAGAACATGAGAGGCTCCTAACTCTGGAAAATAAACAAGGGGTAGTGGAAGGGGAGGTGGGCGGGGAGGGGGGGAGGGGGTGACTGGGTGATGGGCTCTAATGGGGGCACCTGAGGGGATGAGCACTGGGTGTTATACTATATGTTGGCAAGTCGAACTCCAATAAAAAAATACATTAAAAAATAAAATAAAATGTCCCCAAAACTACAGCACAGTAGTGATCTGTGAATGAATTATAGGTGTGCTAGAAGATGGTCATTCTTTTCTGAATAGTTTTTTTTTCTCCCTCCCTCCTTCCCTTCTTGTGTCTCCCCACCACCTCTCCCCACCCCACACCCCCCGGGAGGTCTCTGTCATCTGTTTCTAACAACCATGAACTATTTTTGGCATTTAATGTTAAAAATTAGCTAAATGCTGATTCCTGGTAAAATTTCACAATAGATTCTATTTTTTAGGAAAAATAAATTTGCTTTTAAAAGAAATAGTGACTGATGATATTTCAGAATTTAGATATTGATTATTAAAGCATTTTGATCATGCATGTATATGTGACATTTTTATTTTGGATACTTTCCAGAAATTTAATGGGAAACAGTATTTCAATTATATATTGCTTACCCCATGCCTAATATTTATTTATTTATTTATTTATTTATTTATTTATTTATTTAAAGAGTTTATTTATTTATTCATGAGAGACACACAGAGAGAGGTAGAGACATAAATAGACGGAGAAGCAGGCTCCCTATGGGGAGCCTGATGTGGGACTCCATCCCAGGACTGGAGGATCATTACCTGAGCCAAAGGCAGATGCTAAATCACTGAGGCACCCAGGCCGCCCCCCATGCTTAACATTTTTAAATTGCTGATGCAAATTAAATCAAAATATTCTTAAATTCTTATATATATTGCCTTCTGTTTTTTTTTTTGTTATTTAAATTCCAGTTAACATACAGTGCAATTTTAGTTTCAGTTGTACAGTTTAGTGATTCAACACATACAATACCCAGTGCTCCTCCCAAGTGCACTACTTAATCCCCACCACCCATTTAACCCATCCCTCCACCCTCTAATAACCATCAGTTTGTTCTCTATAGTTTATATGTAGTTTATATTGCCTTCTTTTGATACTCTCAAAAAGTAACATTTGAAAAAACGACCGCAGTACTCCTAGTTGTCAGGGACATGGTTGGAGGAGGTAGGATGAGATGAGGGAGTGTACAGGGTAACGTAGGGAAAGAGACTAGCTAATATGAGATCACACTGTTCCAATTGCCTCTGTGGGCTGCAAGGATGTGGCTCCTGCAGGATCTCCTGGCAGCCCAAACCAACCTGTCTAGAAAAGCGTGACCAGGGCATCTCTCCATCACCTTGCAATTGCCAATGGTTGCAGATGACCCCTGGATGATATTCATCCTTCTGTGTTTTCTGGTTGGATTTACATTTGAAATAGATGACTCTCTTGGTTTCAGAGAAGGCCAAGCAAAAAGATGACATGTTGCACTTGAAGAATCACCCTGCCTGAGTGAGGCATGTCCCAGTTCTACATAGGATGGTCTCCTGCAATGGCAGTTGAACCCCAAACCGTGCCACAGGAATGTGACCTAAGGTGCCAATGATATCTGCCAAATACATAAGCTGAAAAGTCAATGTTCTGAAACCATAAAGGCCAGTAACTCCCTTAAATGTTTGTGTATGCATGTGTGTGTATGTATTTGGAATATTATCATAAAACCCCATTTTAGGTACCAAGACAGGCAACTATTCAATGGACGCTATAAAGTTATCTAATATATAAGGTAGCATAGTCTTAAAAAGCTCATCATTAATTAGCAAATATAATGAAGATTATCTTATATTTGCATTCAGATTTTCTATTATTTTCTACCTCAGCCTAAACCTTCAATTTTTCAGTTATATTTTTTAATAAATAATATTGCTAAGTTAACTACACTGACATCATGCTGAACAAAATTATACTATATATTGGCAAATTGAATTAAAAAAAAAAAAAAAAACTACTAACAAGGATGCCTGGGTGGCTCAGCGATTGAGCGCCTTTGGCTCAGGGCGTGATCCTGGAGTTTAGGGATTGAGTCCTACATCGGGCTCCCTGAATGGAGCCTGCTTCTTCCTCTGCCTATGTCTCTGCTGCTTCTCTCTGTGTCTCTCATGAATAAACAAATAAAATCATTAAAAATATAAAAATAAAAAAAACAAACAAAACAAAATATCTATAAGGGATAGAAAAGAGTTTTTCACTCTTTTGAATGTTTGAAAGTACAAAATAAGAAACAAATTACCCTCATAGGATTAATTCCAATAGTATGAGATCATACTGAACCAGATAGTCACAAGATCACATAAGTAACTGAGAAATTCAAAATGCTTCACATGTTACACAGTGGCTTATTGTACCACCTTGCATAAACTAATGTCACAAGCTAGTATTTGGGACAAGGGAAAAACAGAAAAAATACTATGTTGAGTAATGCACTACTACTATAACCAATGACATAAAGATCATACCAAAAAAAAAACAAAAACAAACAAACAAAAAAACCCAAACATACAAAAAGCTTTTCTTCATGGAAATCTCAAAACAAACTACTTAGGACAAACATTCAAGTGGAAATAAAGATTTTTAAATATAAAATTGTACAAAACACCAAATATGTGCCATATGTACATAGGCAGGAGTACAAAGTCAAGTGCCATCACTAAGACCCACACAGTGCTCCCAAATCTCAGCAACATCTGAGCAGACCTTGGCTCTGTCATTTATTTGTTGATTGATCTACAGCAAATTACTTAAACATTCCATCTTAGAATCCTAATTTTTAAAATGGAGAGGGCAGTATGTCTTACATCATAGGTGGTTATGAGGATTAAGTAAATTAATATTGGTAGTATTAGCCATATTAGTAAATATTAGTCATTTTAGAAAATTAATATTAACTTGGCCCGGGATATTTCTTGTTTATACCTCTTTCCATAGCCTAATTGTTAGTAATGCCCATTTACTCCCAGAAGTGTCTTGCCTTTGAAGACAAATTACATGATTGCATTAACTAATATTTATTCTGAGAAGTCTGGGATTTGAATAATGCATTACTTAATTTAAAAAAAAGACCTTATGTGATATGGTCTGCCTATAGATTCAAATTTATATTAAATGAGTTTAAAAGTAGGTAAAAAAATATAATAGAAGTAGGTGATTTTACTTTATTTTACTTATTCACGAGAAACACGGAGAGAGAGGCAGAGACACAGGCAGAGGGAGAAGCAGGCTCCATGCCCGGGTCCTGGTGTGGGATTTGATTCTGGAACTCCAGGATCATGCCCAGAGCAGAAGGCAGACGCTCAACCACTGAGCCTCCCAGGCGTCCCAGAGGTATGTGATTTTAATAAGGTTCAGGTCATTGTATTTCTTCAGCTTTGTGCAGGTAAGAAGGATGAAAATACCACTTTCTCTTGTTTCATATGAAGGGCCTTTGTTATGCAAAAATTTTTGTCAAGTTTATGAGCTAATAAATTTATTTATTTTTATTTTTTAAAGTTTTTATTTTTTTATTAATGAGAGAGAGAGAGAGAGAGAGAGAGAGAGAGAGGCAGAGACACCTGCAGAGACAGAAGCAGGCTCCATGCAGGGAGCCTGACGTGGGACTCGATCCCGGGTCTCAGGATCAGGCCCTGGGCCGAAGGCAGCACTAAACCGCTGAGCCCCCCTGGCTGCCCAGAAATTTATTTTTTTAATTTGTGTGTAATTATTGTGGATAATTATATTTTTCAGATTGTTGAAGAATAATCATTGGTTTCTCAAAGCAGCTAATTGAGGTGAAATTTTTGAACATCTTGAACAAATGTATTTTTTTAATTTCAAAAATTACGTGAAATATATTAGCATGTATTGCTATAATTTATGTACTTAAGCAAAAACTAAACTTTGAGAGAGTATGGTTAAAATGCTCACTGGTATTTAATCTTTAAATATGAATCCTACAGAATATTTTATAAAAATTTTTAGCAATATTTTGAAATCATGATATGAAAATAATTGAATTTCAAATCCATCTTTATTCCCATAAGAAATGTCAACATTTTCTTAGTTAATAACATAAAAAGAAGAATGATAGTTGTGAAAAATGAATACACATTTGGAGTATTAAGATTGACAATTCTGAGATCTTGTTAATGCTACAGAGAAATTTCTTTCAATTGGTATAAAAGATAATAAATTATATTTTCCATTTGCTACCACCTACCTATATGTGTGAATAAAATTTCCTGTTGAAGGACAGCTCGGGTGGCTCAGTGGTTTAGCGCTGCCTTCAGTCCTGGAGACACAGGCTGAGTCCCACATCAAGCTCCCTGCCTGGAGCCTGCTTCTCCCTCTGCTTGCGTCTCTGCCTCTCTCTCTCTCTCTCTCATGAATAATTAAATAAAATCTAATAAATAAATAAATAAATAAATTTCCTGTTGAGGAGGATATTTTTTAAAAATGGAGGAATCACTGTAAGTCTTGATCAATTTTCAGGTTAAAATTTGAAAAAAAAATTCACAGAGGTCAATTCAATTTTCTTATTTACAATTTTGAAAATAGCCTATTGAAATTTGTAAAAATTCAAAATTTAGTATTCCTGATATTTCTTTATCTTGTTTCTTTTACTTATGTAATATAAAAAATTCATTCCTTCACTAAATCCCATATTTACCCCATCATATTATATAAGGAGCATTTTCTATGTGTACTATGACATAAAAAAATTGGGAAAGAAATTCATTTATCAATAATAGCTTAAAAAGGGTTGATTTCTAAGGAATAATAAGATAAAAATATTTATCTGAGAAATATGCAGCTGTATGCAGGTTGGTTTAAAAGAATGGGATTTGGCTTGTACTAAAAACTGTCAGCCATAATGTATGGACAAGTTCCTAAAATTGAGAAACTTTGGAACAAAAGCGAGTATGGATAGGATGCATAAGACTTGAGAAATAGTGGATTTGTGGGAGACCAAGAAACCTTTAAGATTTCAAGGTTGATTGTAGATATCTCACTAATAATCATGAACATGAACAATTCTGTCCTGGCCCTGTTTCTAGATGTCTCCTTTTCTACATTTAAATTCCATTTATCCTATCTTTTTACACAAATCTGTACACCTAAATTTTTCTGGTATTTTTGGCGGCTCGGAATTCCATGTAGTGATAGTGTCCAGTATCTCTTGCCACATGTGGTAGATCCAGGGCACTGCGATGTGTCACTGTTGTGGAGCCCTTGATCCCTACTCAGCTTCAAGGAGGAATAAGCTCAGTGTGGCCACTCACAGGATCACCTTTAAGTCTATTTACAAGTTGGCATTTCATTAGTATGTACTAAGTGTTATTGGAAGTACTTCTACTTTATATAACTCTAGATGGAATTTCATAAAACAAAGCCACAGGAAATGCAAAGTTTGCCTTGAGGTTTTGTCAAGTGTACAGTTTCTTCTTAAGTATATGCCTTTTGGCCTCACAAAGGACAGAGACCAGATGTTTGCCAAGATTCCTGAATCCACACCTATGAGTGTGAAAAATCTCCAAGAAGTCAGATGGCCAGTGTTTGGCCTTGAGCCCCATCATTTATTAATCTTAAAACCACAAAAATGGTTATCACTTCTCTCTGAATCTTTTTTTCTATCAAGTGTAAAATGAAGATAAAGATTTAGGCTCCATTTGTCTCTCATAGAATTCTTTTTTTTTTTTTTTTTTTTTTTCTTTATCTCATAGAATTCTTATATTGGCCAACTGTGATAGTATATTTCAAAACTCTATGTAAATTATCAAGAACTTTACAAACATAAAGGAAGTATGTATTAAATAATATATGCCATAAATCTCTCTTCTCTTATTGTCGGATCAATCTGGTATAAGATATGTGATTATATATAGATATAAATACAAATCACATATCAGAGAGGCCAAAATACCCACAGTTTGGCCCCTCTGATCCAAACTTACAAGGGAAAAAGTTAAATCTCTGTATTTTTAACTTTAATGAAAACTGAGTTTGTTGCTTGGACAATCTACAGGAACTTGTCAAATAAAAGGAAGTAGGTATCCGTATAGCATAAAACTCAAGGTTACAAAAACAAAGTCACTGAATAGATATGTCTCCTGTCTCAGTTTTAGCCAGGTCTCTGATCCAGAACTTGAACCTATAATGAAGTCTGATAAGGAATATGGTTTATTGGTGACATGGATAGTAAAACTCTCAGCTTGTGAGGCATTTGTGAATCAGTAAAATAGCATATTTCAGATAATGTGCTCAAGTCAAAGACCAAAAACACCCTTTTTAACACAACCTTGGGCAACTATAAAATACAATCTGCAATAACAGTTAAACATAACAGTTCTTTGGGGACTTATATATGAATATATAAAAGTGAATGGGTCACCAGCTTTCCAAATGTGGTTTGCCTTTGGAAAAGCAAAGCTATGAACTAGGAAGTGTGCTAGAGAAAACTACAGTTGATGCAGAGGCCCTGAGACACTTTTGGTTCTGTTTTGCTTCTCAAATGAAGGTAGGTGTCTCTGCAAATGGTCCCACCCTCTTGATTATTAATTAGAGATAGCAAAGGACCAAGGGACCAACAGGCTTTAGTGAGAATGATGAAGTTCCCTCCTTCTGGAATAAGTTTTGTAATTTAATGTCATACGAGAATTGCAGGTCCATGATTATTTAAAAAAAAAAAAAAATATATATATATATATATATATATATATATATATATATATATATATTGTTCCTTTATTTTTAACTGGGAAAAAATTACAATGCTGTTCTCATGATCTCAAAGACTCAAGGTTTATGTTCCTTTAAGGAAACAGCCACCCTAAGAACAACCATAAGTAATCACCCACAGATCCTAATTGTGGATCATGGGTTGGGATATACAGCATATCGGGTTATTTTCTACAGTGTAACCTTTAGCATAAATGTTGGTAATCCTGTTATTCCAAGGGTAGCCTAGGCAAGGATCCACACCACGGCTTTTGTCCCTTGTCTGAAAAGGAAGCTTCTAGGCTTTGTAAACATGGCTAAGGGATAAAAGGAAGAAAGGGTGCCAAGCTGATTTGGCATCTGCCCAGATAATAGTGTGTCAAAACACAAGCTGTTTGTTCCATTAAACCAATCATTATGACTGCATCATTGCACCATTGAACTTAGCACTTGGCAATATACAGTTTTCTTATTTTCTCATGTGTACATACATTCCCAGGACTTCCGATCTGTGGGAACAAATGGTTCACATGAAATCCCTAGTCAAATTCCAATGTCTTATCCTCACCCTCAATGACACCAGCTGATCTAAGCCTCTTACCCCACTTGCTTCAGCTCTGCCTGGATGGATGTCTCCAGGTTTGTCAATGATGAGATATGAATCTACACACGTTCTCTCCCTCTCTTTCTCTGTCTCTCTCTTTCTTTCTCTCTAACAAAACCTCTCCTGGCCACCTTGTTGTGATTACAGAGCAGTGTTGACACATCATCATCAGAGCCACATGAGGGGTTGTCACTAATTCTTTGTCCCATAGGAACAAAGCTCTAATGTATCTTCCCAGGGGCCAAAGGATCAGACAAATTCTCTTTTCTTTAGTTCACAAATGGAAACTTTTTTTTAATAGAAACTGAGTCTAAGATTCAAAAAGTCACAGAGAAGTCACCCCACTGTTGTATAAAGGCTCTATCACCATTTAAACTCAGCTGAACCTTTCTGTTCTTCTGAGGCTCTTCCTCTTCTACTTTCATTCTTTTTATTTTTTTCCTTCAAGATTAAATTTCTTATACCTAACTAGGGAAGTAGCTTCAAAAAAGCCAATCAAACCAACACACATGTTCTATATATAGATATATACATGATATAGAAACATGATATAGTTTCTATTTCATGGCAAGGAAAAGTTTTGAAGAGATAAAGAAGAAATCGTATCACTGGAGATTACCAAAGAAAAGGCCTTTGGAAAAGTTCCTACAGTACATTCGCTAACAAGAGCTCTTTACTCGCCTTGGATGATTTACATTAATGAGTGTGAATCATGCCCTATTAACAGTGACCCACATGTATAAGATGTTTTTCCCCAGAGAATTGTAACTTAGAATTTCATAGGGGAGATTCATCACAGTGACAATTTTCCTTATGGGGACAGAGTCTGACAAGAGGTATGTAAATCTTATTTCCCTAAAACTTTCTAATATATCACTGCATGCCAAAAGACATAACACATCCTACAAATTAATAACAACAGCAACAACAACGACAATAATAATAGAGAAAGGAAGGAAGAAAAGAAAAATAATTTAATCCAACAGAATTGTATTTAACTTTATTTTTCCTTTTTTCTTTTTTTTTTTTTTAATTTGTAAAGAAAAAAAAAAAAACTGGTAAGAATGTGACATGAAAACCTGGGTAGAGGTTTCCGGAAGGCATTTTGGCTAATATTTTTAAGAGAGGATGACTTCCTGAGAGCTGTAATATCTCTAGCCCTAAAAAATGTCAAGATTGTTAGAAAGTAATCATATGTAAAATGCCCACCTCCTCCCCCATACACCCCCACCTACTGGAATGGGAAAGGGGGTTTCAAACAATAAGGAAAGAATAAGATAGGAAAAACATATTTTCATCATATAACAAAGAGCCTCATAAACCTTCAGGAACCATGTACTAATAAACCTGTCCCCGTAATTTATTAATGAGGAAACATAAATGATAATTTCAGCAGTTTATGCAAAAGGATTAAAGTGACAATTTGCAAAGAATTAACAAAATAGGATCATGGGGGTTCATCAGTATGTGTGTTTCCAGAAGACAGGGAGATTGGAAAAGAAAAAGGGAATAAAAACTCCAGGGAAATATAGAAGTTGGATTTAGGCTTACATGAAAGATAGAACAATCTGGGCTAAATGTTGTTCTAAATATATCTGTGATTATGGTTTACAGCATTCATTCATTCCTGCATGCATTCATTAATTCATTTTTAAGGTAGGCTCCACACTTAATGTGGATCCCAAAGTGGAGCTTGAATCCACAACCCTGAGATCAAGACCTGAACTGAGATCAAGAGTCTGATGCTTAACTGACTAAGCCACCCAGAAACCCCTATTGCATTTATTTTTAAGTAATTATTCCTTTTTAAAAAAGATCTTACTTATTTATTCATGAGAGACACACAGAGAGAGGTAGGGACATAGGCAGAGGGAGAAGCAGTCTCCCTACAGGGAGCCTGATGCAGGACTTAATCCCAGGACCTTGGGATCATGACCTGAGCCGAAGGCAGACACTCAACCATTGAGCCATTCAGGTTCTCCCTTTAAGTAATTATTCCTTTATATATCTATATATATCAACTACTGTTAACCATCATGGCAGGATATGAGTTTCATTCGTCTTTGCATTTCTGATTCCTGGTATTATTCTGTATAAGTAGAGATGCTCCCAAGTATTATCACACTAATTCCAAGCCACCTTCTTTTGAACAGGGTTGTCTGCCTTTTGTTATCCACCGTAACCTTAGTCTTGTTTGTAGCATGAGGAACACAGAAGACATTCCATAAATATTTATGGAATGAGAAAAGAAATGAATGAATCCTAGCTTTCAGGAGAGTGGGTCATAAATGTCTGCAATAAAGTAATAAGATGTGAAACATGAAGGCTCATAAAATTAATTGAGGAACTTGAGATGCATACATTATGGGCAGCTCTACAGCAATGGGGACACTGCCCTTTCTTAAAAATGGGAAAAAAAAAAACACAAAGGAAACTAATCCCTTAGTGTGTATCTACGATGGCCCCCACTCTATCACTGTCTTCTGCTCTGTTGTGAACAAATGAACGAGTAAAAGAATAACTAAGTTCCTACTCTGAGCCATTTTCCTCTCTCTGTAGACATCTTACAGCAGAGCTACATTGTGCCCAGTGTACTGCAATATGAGAAAGACACATTTTCCTAGGCTTCAAGAGAAAATATGATGAAGCACTAGGTTTGGGAGGTTTGAAGATGGATTCCCATGAGGAAAAAAATGTAGACATTAATCCTCCTTGTGCTAAAAAACAACCCAACTTTTTTACATGATTGACTGAATTAACAAGTAAAGGAACAAAGCTCAGAAAAGACACCTCACAACACTGAACACTCCCTTTGCTCCTTGTTTTGATGTTGAATATGTTGTAGAGCTTACATCATCTTTTACTATCACAACTTGTAAGTGTGCATCCAGTTGTCAGTCTATGGGTTAGAAATAGAGATAGAGGAGAATGTGAACCCAAATATCAATTCTCAGTTATATCACCCCCTTCCTCCATCTCCCTTCTTAGTCTATCCCATTCCTTTCTTGTCTCCATGGATCAAAGTGAAGCACATACACTTAGCAGCTGAGATAATTTTATTTATTGATCCACTGACTTTAGACACTTGGACTAGCAGCTCCATTAGTAGCTGCAACTGGGTACTCCTCTGAGCCCAGAATTCTAAAGAAGAGACACTTTAGACCAACATGTAAATTGCCTGGAGGGAGGCAAGAGACTGGTACATCCATTACTCCCATTATTGGCCAATTTGTCAGTAACTCAGAAAGCAGAGCTGCTCCATTTCAAGTCAGAGGAGACACAAGATGGTCCCCAAGGCAAGAGGAGAGGAGATGAATTGGAAGAAATTGATTTGTGACTCAAGGCCAATTGACAAAGTTACATAGCAAAGGGAGCCCTACAGCCCTCCAAAAGGTGTAAGAGAGGAGAGAAAAGAAAAAAAGTATTTGCATCCCCATAAATAATGCAAATATGGAAGTCTCTGTTCTTTCATCCTGTGTGGGTACATGTGTGTCCTTTAATCCCCACAGTATTTATGTAGAACTGGTCTCAGTAAAAGAAAATTCAACTGAAGATTTTTGGTTCAAAGACTAAAGGAGCAGGTGAGGTGCATTTAGTTTTGATCTTTGACAACAACAGCTACCAACAGAATATCAGAGGGAATGAATGAAGACATCCTGCTGAGATGGAAATACACACACACAGCGTCACACACACCTGGAATAACCCAGTTGCTGCTACGTTAAAACCCAAATCCTCTCCTCATTATAAAGGAGCTCAGGTCTACAAACTAGTTTGCTTACCCACACCTTGTTTTATCTGGCACTGGTCCCTGAACAAAAATCAATCTCCAATTCCTTTTAATGTTTAGCACTAAATCCAGAAAGTAAAACAAAACATGGGAGTCTCACATTTATTATGGAACCTCTTTTATCTGGCTGGAGGGCAGCCTTCTAATCAAGGGAATGAATAAACAGTCATTTACTTTCAGGCAATAGAAGAGACAGCTCAATCTTCTTGAAGGCAAGCACACCAAATGGGCCTCCAATTTGTAAATCAAAACATTAGCAGCTTGTTAATCTAGCCTGGCAATTATTAAGATGTAAAGAAGTTTTTATTACTGTGTTATTAATGGAAGTTATAGGTAGGAGCAAACTACTTACCTTTCTTTCTCTGTGCAAGAAAAATATCTAGTAACTGAAACTACAAGATCTTTTTTTGGAGGGGTGGGCTGACACTTAGTGTAGCTATTAAAAAAAAAGTGTATTTTCTTGTTTCTCAAATACAAAAAGGAAAAACAGAAAAAAAAAAAGAAAAAGTCCACAACCTGAACAACAAAAGTATTTACCATTTTGCCCCATCATTTGTTCAGATATATGGTATCCTGATAGAATGGGCAGAAAGTATGGGATTGGTTGAGGTTGTCACGTCCAAGCCATGTAATGTTAACACTGTATTATACTTGACAGGCAGACTGAAGGACACACACACACACACACACACACACACACTCCATCCTGGGTATATTTAGAGCAAACCATTTCTTGTGCTCTCATCTTCATTATAGCTGGTTCTTTGCCCACAGCAGCAATTCAAATTGGCCAAAGTGAGGGATCCCTGAGTGGCTCAGTGGTTTAGTGCCTGCCTTCAGCCCAGGGCGTGATCCTGGAGACCCGGGATCAAGTCCCACATCGGGCTCCCTGCATGGAGCCTACTCCTCCCTCTGCCTGTGTCTCTACCTCTCTCTCTCTCTCTGTCTCTCGTGAATAAATAAAATCTTTAGAAAAAAATGGCCAAAGTAAAAAGCACCCTTTATCTCATAGCAGGCAAAAAAATGTGAATCTTTATATTTCTTGTGGTAGAAATACAAGGATATCGGATGTTTGGATACAACCAACTGGATACTCAGATTTTTGGTTTGGAAGGTCTTTCTGATGTGGCTTTCATTTATGCTGTCATTTAACCTAACTTAAAATAGCTCCATATTCATTTTTACTCATTTACTTTTCTCCGATTTATTATACTCAATGAAGCTGCAGGCCAGGCCACTAGTGGTTGACTGAAGATGTCTGCTTTATGTATTATCTGATAATTTTTAAAAGTTCTAAAATGTGATGTTTTAGAAAGGTACTAGCAGAGTACAGAAGCCAGTATTTCTACAATTTCATGGTAAAGAAAGACTTTATAAACAAAGCTTCCCTGTCAGAAGCCAAGATGAAGAAAAAAAAATCAGTTGATTTGATGAATTGGCATTCCACAAACAAATGTAAAATATAAACTCTGAAGACATTTACACTAAGGTGGAACTGATACCCTTCACAGAATGAAAGCTCCTTAAAGTGGTTTCTGAAAATGATGGACATCTCTGCTATTGTGTGTTCAATAGGATTACTGTCTATTTTTCCTTTATGCTGTGAGGGCCCTGCTGAAATCCTGGAGCAAAACCTCCTACCAAGAGAGTAGGTATGGAAATATGGAAGGATAATTGCTGTCAATGTTACAGCTTAACACTGTCCTGGGTATAACAGCTGGAGTACGGTGTATACACATATCAAACCACCAAGATGTACCCTTTGTCAATTATACCTCAATAAAGCTTCAATGTAATAAGAATCCTGAGAAATTTATACATGATATAAAAATACAAGGTATTTTACGATAATCCCCCTATTCTAGCCATCTTATTCATTTTTTTCTGCTCTCACTATTAGATTCCTCCAGGTCCACCAATTTCTCGCACAACACTATACAAAATTCACTCCCTCAAAAATAAGTAAAATCTTTTAAAATTTCAAAAGAGAATAAATAAATGATAAGTGATGAGTGAAAAACTAAAGTAAGGGGCATCTGGCTGGCTCAGTGGTTGAGCATCTGCCTTTGACTCAGGTCATGATCCCGGGCTCCCGGGATTGAGTCCCCACAGGGAGCCTGCTTCTCCCTCTGCCTATGTCTCTTCCTCTCTCTGTATGGCTCTCATGAATAAATAAAAAAAATCTTAAAAAAAAAACTAAAATGAAATTTGAAAAAAATTATTTTGCATTTTATATAATTGAATCCCTGTACAACACAGCTTCACTTTATTTGGCCTTGGCATTTAGAACCAATCCCCTTAAAAGTGTAGGCTTCTTTTTCAGGAGCCACCTGCTTCTAGTGTCAGCAGGCCACACAGTACAATCTCTATACCAGATCCAATTTATTTTTTTCTATTGTTAGAGGAATTCCTTTGTAGATTTAGGTGGATATTGAGGAGGGAGGGGCAGGCAACATTAGACACACAGAGAATAGAAGGCAGCTCCTCATGTAATATCTTCGCTTGCGGGCTTGTCAACTTTCCCAGGAAATGCCAGGGAAGAGGGGATGGGCCTCCATTACTTTTGAGACCTCCCGTGTTATCATCCTCTAGTTTGGGTGGATCTTTTTTAGTCTCTTTCTCTCTCTTTGTATTTCCTCATTCTATTTCTAAGAAGTTTTACATGATCTTTCCAATGAGTTTAAGCATTAAAAATAACAGGTTACAAAAGCAAGTTCATATAAGTATCCCCTGGTCACACTTCAAAAAAGCCAAAACCAATGAGAGTCACTATTAAGCTATTTTTTTTTATTATGTCACCTTGTTATCTCATAAGCCCAGTAACATCAGTCATGTGAATACACAGCTGTGCGTTGCCTCTCGTAATGGGTCGTGTTACAGGTGTCCACTATTTTGTTCTTCTATTATGAATGAGCTGTTTGCAAAATAGTGAAATATGAAAAGTGCACCTGCCGAGCCACTTTTCCCCATTTTCAGTGCATTTTAACCGTCTTTCTCCACACCTGTTCCTCTTTCCTCCTCAGTGGCACCAGGGCTTCCCAGACCCTTTCCTTTAATGAAGGAAAAGGTTACAAGTGGATTTATGCTACAACGTTAGAATTGGTAATATTTATTCCCCTTCTGTGCACACCTAGAAAGGATGAGGCTTAGCCAAAAGGACATAATGTTTACCTAATGGTAGACTCCAGGCACAGTGGCATTGATCATGGCATTCTGCAATCACTATTCTTGACCCTCCACACTGGGACCCATCTGCCTATTTTTGAATACACTGTTAGAAAGATGTGTTGAAAAATCAAGTTCCTGGCAAAGGAGAAAGCTACGTCTATTAAGCAATGCTTCCCAGCAAGAGTTCCTCCAAGCTGATAAGTAGGTTGGCTCCTTGAAAGCCTTCTTATGGTCCATTAGGCAGCATTAGCATCCCCAGAGAAGTAATGCTCACTGATGATCACATTGTTGATACAATTAAGATCCCCACAACTGGGGGCTTTAAATACCTATTGTTGTTTTTTTTTTGTCATTTCCTGAAATTATTCTTTTTTGATATTTTTCTAAGCATAAGGTTCACAAAAAGGTGAATGTTAATCGCAACATGTAAGAAAAAATCCCTTAGCTCATTATGTGTGATGAATATATGAAAAATAGGCTTAAACTCCTGCCAGAAATGTTTCTTGTGACTTTATAGCTAATTATGATAACTTCCAGAAAAGGAAAAAAGATAACTTTGAACTTAGTAACTTAGTGCCTTTTGTAAGTAACCTCAACCTAGGAAATCTTGCTCTTATAAATTTAAACATACTGCATTTTCCTGACTTACATACCTATTAAATCATAACTTTGATTCAGCATTATTTTGTTAGCATTTTACTATTCACGTAGCTAGTAATATGAGTAAGTTCATACCTCGTAGGAGTCAATGGAGACGTTGAATGTTTAAGTACCTAAGGACTCAATTTGTGATTAATTAAAATAGTTTTTGTAAATATATTAAAAGGAAAAGACAAGTCTCTTTTTTTATATATTCTCGCTTTCTTTAAAAATCTATTCACCACATAAAACCTAGTACAGCATCAACTGAATTTTCATAAAATTTTACGCTGAAGAAAATAGAGTCAAAAACGCAGATTCTTTTCAAAGACTGAAAATCATGTTCAGCTGTATTTGCATTTTAAATATCAAATGTTCTGCTCATTTTACTCAATACTTTTCCTTTTAAAGGGATTAAGATATTTAAATAAGTTCATGAAATAACCTTATACAGTAAGGCTGCAATTGATGAATGATTTTCAGAGTAAAAATTGATTGGATTAGGAGCTTTTCAACCTAATGAAGACTTAATCTTTTTATGAATTGTTTCTTATGTTCTCTAGGGAAACTTTGATCAATATATAGAATTAAACTCATGTCTATACAATTCCAAATCAGTTATAATTTCTGTTTCAAATAAATTTGGGGCATATATATATATATATATATATATATATATATTGGTACTTATAGTTCTTCATAATTGATATGATTCTACCCTGGGAATCATCTGTTAGTATAGATTAGCTAAATATTAATTTGTCTTTAGGCAGAAACTAGTTGAATAGTTGAATATGTATATACACATATATGAGGCTTTTCAATAATTGTTTGTCACTGTGCAGACAGTTTTAACAAGTGCTCAACTGCCCCGGCCTTTGCACCATCTTTGGCTACTTCAAGGGAAAAACAAATACAGTAACACAATGAATGATAATGCATTACGCATTTCAGTCTATTGTTTTAGCTTTTGTTGGCTTGCTCCTTGCCAAGATCAACATACAGGACCTTTTAAGTTGCCAAGTGAAGTGCTGACAGAGAACAAATTGCCATCCTACGTTTCAGCATGCATCGCTGTTCACGTAAACCCAAGCTTCTCCTTCTTTTTCATGTCGGATTTAAACCCAAGGCTGAACATAAACTAATACACTAGAAAGTGTGACAAAGAGGACGCTTACGCTTCCAACACAGCAGTAGGCATAGAGTACATGCTCTACAAAAACCCATAAATGCCGTCTTTACATTTGATGGTATTCCATTGACATGTATCATCATATGACATCTACCATATAAATATTAAAATGTTTTCACAGCTACTCATTCATGATGCATAGAAACAGTTCATTCCCAAGCCACACACCTCTCCCTTCCCAGCACTGTCTCACTCTTCTAAATCTGGCATTTGATCTACTGACCTACTTTTCTGTAGCCATGTGTGGAACACACCTGTTCTTGGCTCTTCAGGAAGTATTTGGCTTTACTTAAAACCAGCTCTGATAGAGCTGTCGCTGTGATCTCTTAGGAAAGATGAATTCTAGGGCTTGCTGGCCTCTTGGCCAAGTTTATTACTGATAATAAATCACAATTCGGCCACCTACTCCCTAGGTCTTCTCTCTTTTTTGATAGTCTCCAGTAATCCTCTTTGACCCTCACTGGCATGATGCTCAAGATTTAATAGGGCTTGCTCCTGCCTGATTCACACTGAGGACTCATACTAATTTCATTGTACAAGTTCACGCCTATGTAGAATTAGTTGAAGGATTCTGAAGTGTTAGAGCAGGTTGTCAAATTAGTGGAATTTGAGTAGGAGTTATGTGAAAGAAACTAAATGAGAAACAAATTAAGAAAAAAACATCATTTATTACCTGTATCTTCTTCACATATATGAAAATTTTAAAACAGGATTATTTCATTTTGAAGATGTCCTCTTACTTAAACTTCTATCTTATATTAATGTTGACTGGTGGGATATCATATATTTCCTCAGTTGTTTTATTCTTTTTTTTTTTTTTAAGTATTGTTAACATCTACAATCTTTAGACTCTCATGTGGTCGGTGGACTTCTTTAGAGCTGCTGTGGATTAGAAATGTTAGTCGTCTATACAACACTTCTTTGTCCATTTTTCTGTTCAGCAGGATTTTAAGCTGCATCTCCTTACTGGTTCTTGACATATTCTAAGGGAAGTAAGTTTTGTCAACCTAAAATTACAAATACAATGATGGTATTAGATCCAGCATCACATAGCTCAAAATAAAGACTTTATCTTCTAAATCTAGTATTTTGATTTACTAAGTTACTTTCCTTTTGCTTGGCAAAGATCAATCCAAAGCCAAATACTTTGGGATATATTAATCCAAACTCTTGCTTGTCTATCCAAATGCATTTCTGCTCAAAAAAACAATGTAATCCTGTTCAAGTTAAACTAACAATCATGTACTCAAGAAAAATAGCTCTCTCCCCAACCATAGAGGATTTACTCTGATGAATCTGTTTATCTAATTCCCCATTTCTAGTGATTGTGAGAGGGTGATCCTCTAGTGCAAATGAAACTAGGAAAAGCCTGCTCGAAGTTTCTGGGAAGATTTTCCACCTTTATGAGAGAGACAGAGAGAGACAGAGAGAGAGACAGAGGGACCATGAGCAAGTATATGAGAGCAGGGTAGGGCAGGGGAGAGAAAGAGAGAGAGGGGAATGTGAAGAGAAGCAACTGTCTCTACTTTCTTCATTTTTCTTCCTCCCTTTGACTATTGTGCTGGAAGCTTCAAGGCTTTGCAAGCATCTTCCAAGGATGAATTGAAGCCAAGTAATTGGTGGGGGGGGGGGGTGAGGTGGGGAAGCTGGCCTGCACATCATCTACCTGGTGAATTAGGCAATCCAATGAAGCTCCTATATTTGCACATCTGGCAAAGTAGTTTTTATTTGTTTGTTTCATTTTGGTTTTGCTGAAGCCAAAAGATACAATCTTTAGAGATCAATCAGAAGGTGAGATATTCAAATGTCTGTATTTTAAAGCCCTCTGTGGGAAACTTGTAAATGTTTATGAAACATAATGCAGGGGAAGTCCAGTGCTGAGAAATTAACTTCTCTTACAACATGTGGAGGTTATTTTCCAAGAAATCTATAATTCCAATACAGGAGAACTATTCAAGTTACCTTGGTGTAAAATACAGAACCAGTGGAGTGCCTGAGTGGCTCAGTCAGACCCCCCCAGCCAGGATCCTAGAATCGAGTTCCTCCATCTGGCTCCCTCCTCAGTGGGGAGTCTGCTTCTCCCTCTCCCTCTGCTGCTCCCCCTCCTCTCCCTCTGGGCTCTCTCTTACTCTCTCTCTATCTCAAATAAATAAATAAAATCTTAAAAATAAATAAAATACAGAACCAGTTACCACTTGTGTGGTAGCCTTGATTTGACTCATGCCTTGACTGTAGAACTCATCTTGCTTTGTTGTAAAGAGAACATCTGTTTGTCTTCCTGAGTGGTCTGTAAGCTACTTGATATTTTTACAACTGAAGTAGCTTTCTTTTGGTGTATTCTCTGAAATTGAAATAAGCTGAAAAGCCATATATATTTAAAATCTTTCTACAGACTTCTCCCTCCCCTATTTTGACTATGCAAAACATAGGCAAAAGCTCATTTATAGAGTTATATATATATATATATACATATATATGTATATATATATGTATATATATATATAAATGTTAATGGGAAAGCCCTATGTTACCTTGTCTCAGGACTTAGTAAGTAGGATTGGAAATCAGAATAATTTTGGTGAACAATCAAAGGTATTTCTGTTGACCGGTCAGTTTTGAGAACTATTTAGCTTAAGCATAGAGAATAACAGATTTCCTTCAGAAATTCTAGATTGTTGCCACTAATATATTAATTGAAAATTAGAAAGATTGTCAACAATGAATGCCATTCTTTCTAGTGTCTCAGATGAAATCAAACACAACCCCACACTCAGCAGCTCCAGTTACATTACAGCAGGCCTTCAGGACCCTTCTTATTCTGTTTATCTTGTTAGCTTTCATATCATTTTCTCTCAGCATGCACTTACCTCACTGTCAGTTTAATGGATTTCCAATTGGGAAAGTGCAATATTCAGAACTACCAAAAGCTGGTCATTTAAGAGGTATGCCTGTTGGAAGATTTCACTTCTAATCCTCTAATCTTCGAAATATCAATGAGAGTGACTTAAAGCCCAAGGGGCAGTTATACCTTCAGTTACTCCCTAAGACTGTGTCTATTTAGGGCAAAGTGAACTGAAAATCCATCAGAGAAGAAAAATAAGGGCCATTCGCAGCCAGAAAGTTCATTATCATGATATTTTTCTGTGATGCTTCTAAATTATATTCATGGATGGATCTGAATTCTTAAGTTCTCCATTCAGCTCAAGCTCACTGTAGCCAGGTAAGATCATTTCTAGAATAAAGGTCTCAGTGAAGACCATCAAGATATATTGAAGTGAATGGAAAGTTGTAGTTACAATATTTTATGCAAATAGTCCCTCCTGAGTAACTTAAATTCTGGTCATCAACTAAGGCAGGCAGCCTCCTGCAAGAAAAAGGATATGGTCACAGGGATTAGATTCCTGGGCTCTGCAAAGCAAGTCACTTAATTTTTCTGAGCCTTAGTTTTTAATCTAAAAAAACAGAAATGATAATAGTCTTAGATGATCTTTTTGATGACAAACAAAAAACATCCATAAAGAAGTGTTTGGTCTGTGATATGGTAAGTAGCACACTATAAAAGTCAGCTCACCTCTCTGTAATTATTAATAGTTACTCTATTTTGAAATGATTTGGTGGAAGTATAACTCTATCATTGTATGTCGTATGACCAAATTAACATAAAAACCTAAATCTAAAGTGGCAAAAAGAATTAGCAGAAGATACAAAAACAGCAAAAGAATAGCATACATACTAGGTAATTTTATCTGTTCCTGAAGAATTCATTAAAAGTTCAACCATTAAAAAAAAAAAAAAAAGTTCAACCATTATTCAGGAACTCTACTCATGATTTGAATTCTCGGATAGTCATTTTTTGGGTTAAAGCAACTTAATGAATTTATTATTCTATTTTTCTTAAAATTGTGAGTATGCTTACCCATAAAGTTTCTTTTCTTAGCTATTATTAAGTAATAGTTTTATATAACTAGTAAATTATTAAAAATAACAATAGGGGAAATAAAGCCAGACACAATTAAACATGTTGGAAGACTTTGTGGGATATCTCCCATGACTGAGAAAATTACTGAACCAAAACTACCTGTCATTGATCAAGTAATCATAAATTAGATTCTTAGCAAGAAATAATCACCTAAGGAATACAACTGAGGACCTTGAGGGATGAATCTAGTTTATATGGACATATTTGAAGTATGATGACATTTTAGGCAGAGGGATAAGCATGAAGAAAAATAAATCCCGGGGTTGCAAAATTCCTTAGTATTTTTATTGAAACTTACGGGCAAGAACAAGGCTACTGAGGTTGATTCAGGCTGGACCATAAGAAATCACTCAAGGAATAGGCTAATAGAAATTTACAGAGTGGTTTGAGGAACATTTTGATTTACAAAGTGATAGTAAGTTCATATACTGATGTGCAGAAAAGGAGGGATATACAGATTAAAAGTCTATGAATTGAAGGTGGGTGGGAGGATGGGTGAAACAGATGATGAGTATTAAGGAGCACACTTGTCATGAGCACCACGTATTATATGAAACTGTTGAGTCACTAAATTGTACACATGAAACTAATATTACATTGTATGTTAACTAACTGGAATTTACCTGAAAACTTTTTAAAAACTATAAATTGAACTGTGTAAAAATTTTAAAAAGTAAAAATAGAGATTTGAAAAATATTTTAACATATATGGTAGACATATTTCCAAATAAACGGCTCTGAGAAATCTATAGAACAATGATTTTTTAAATGCACTGAAAAATAAGTGGCCAATATTTATGAGAAAAATTCATCAGATAAAACATGAAAATTATAAATAATCACATGAGGAATTTAAACCAATCATTAAATAAAAGCAGTATATATTTTTTTATTTTTTAGGCTGACAAAAAATTATTTCAATGACAATATGATATATCAATGAAGGTTCAAAGAAAAAGCAATGTCACACAGATTTGGAAGTGAGATACATTTTTCCATTACAAAAAGAAATTGATTACTATGTATCAAATTGTTCACTATTTCCCTCTAGCCCAAGCAATACTAAATGCAGGAATTTGTTTTAAGAAAATTATTACAATTGTATCCAAGGATCTCATCCTTAAAGATGCTTGTTATATTGTTATTTAATAATGAAAACTTAGAAGTATGGAAAATGGATTTGAGATAGGGACATTAAATGCAATAGATACTAGATTATAGAGAATAGTAACTCACATAAACTATGATACAAATAGTTCTAGAATTTTGCAAAGTGGTGGCTCTTTTTTGAGATAATATTTATATAAATTATTGATATATATACACACACATAGAAAAGAGAATTATGTTTATACATTAAAATTGATGCTATGAAAATGTTATTAATATAAAAGTACATTAATAATGTATCAAACTGGGTGGCTTAGTCGGTTAAGTATCCACCTTCAGCTCAGGTCATGATCCTGGGGTCCTAGAATGGAGTCCCATGTTGGGTTGCTTCTCCCTCTCCCTCTGCCCCTCCCCATGCTTGTGCTCTCTCTCTCCCTTTCTCTCTATCAAATAAAGAAAATCTTTTAAAAAATAATATATCAGTTTTAAAATGCAGCTTACAAGATAATGTATACATTCTTCAAAAATGCAGTTAAGACAAATATATATAGATAAAGCATACACACACATTCAGCACAAAAGTCTATAAATAGATACAGATTATTTTTAAAAGTCTTATGGGCAGTAGATTTGTTTTCATTTTATGTTTTTCTGCATTTTCCAAATGCACATTTTATTCATATAAGATTTCTTAAATTATGAAGATGAAATAATGGGCAGTCATAGGAATAGAATAAATCAATCAAAATATCGAACATTTTTCCCTTATTTTCATTAGAGATTATGTTTACTGAATTAGGACAATATCAATTGGAGTAAAAGCCAGGATGTGAGCAGGAGAGAATTTTATAGAACATTCTTTTGTAAAGGTACAAGAGAATCTAGATTTGGAAATTTGCAGATATAGAACTCTGGTGGCAAAAGGTTTTGAGTTTTTTCCTAAAACTTTTAGGAAATTATTTGAAATCCAAAGTCTATAAGAAGATGCCAATTTATAAAGGTTTTTTTCTTTTTTTTTTTTTTTTTTTAATTTGGTACACTGATATGTTGTCAGGCCAGCTTGGGTGAATATGCAAAGTTTATTTACATTTTTAGAAGAAATAAAAGTTGCATTTTCCATTCTGTGTTGTCTGAAAGGTTCATATCCCAAGTTCACCATCTCAGCTTACAGACAACAGAGGCTCTTGTTCAATGGAGTCAGAGTGCAAATTCCAATAGCTTTGATGTAGTGGTGTCAGTGAGGTGGAGAGACTCACTGAATAAAATTTCCTCAAGGGGATCTCAATTAGTCTTCTCTGGAAGCCCTAAGAAAAGTCAAAGAGAAATTCTCTAATTGTAAATTTAAATCCTCCTGACAGGCCTTTCAAATAGGAGAAGCTTATTTCTTGTTTTAGGATCGTCACCATCTCTCTCAATTTTCAAGTTCCTGTCTCAAAAGGTACAATTGTCTCTTAGAGTGAGTTATATTTGAATGGACATTTTTATGAGGTGATTACCTAAGGATCTTCTCTCCAGCCCTCAGCCCCAGAAACACACACACACACACACACACACACACACACACACACACAGAGTACATATCCTAGACAGCCTAAATTTTCTTAACTCTAACCTTTAGTTTTCAATGGAAAAAAGAAATTGCAGAGCAAATGACCCTTTTATCTTCAAATGTGTAAAAACATTACAGTAAGCTCCATCTTGATGTTTCTTCTATACAAATACAATAAATGCTTTTTTTTTTTTTTTGGATGACAGTAAGGCTTGAGTTGGAGCACAAATGAATTCTTTGAATTCTTGTCACAGAAGAAATGACCTTGATACAAATGTAGTGTCCGAGTAAACTATTGGGCAAGCTATCTTAGAGATACAGGACAGAAACATTTAAGAGTGAATTAAAATGCTTGCATTGTATGGTTTATTAAATCCATTTGAAATGCATGCTGCAAAAGTCTGAGAAAAGAGAGAGAAAGAAAGAGACCGGGCATAAGTTTGTACACACTGAGGGGGCCTGGGACAAGTAACACACCCATTGTACCTGAGGGTTGCAAGGGAGTCGGCCTGGGCACAGTTGTAGCTCACCAATTAACTGGCTGAGCAGCTCTGGGTTTTACATGCTTCTTGGGCAAGAGGACACTTGGCACCACAAAGGTTGTCACCAGTGGGAAGCTTAATGAAGATTTCCCTGATTATTGTGTGTCTCATGTGCCTTATGTATATTTAGTGTGTCATAAATATTCAGTGCTCAGATACCTCATGTATATTTAATGCGTGATGAACATTCAGTGTCTCTTTCATTTAGAGCCTCATGTGGATTCAGTCTCTTTAGCATTTCATGTATATCGGGACTCATTTTGTCCTTTATCCCTTTCTATGTTCACACATATGTACTATGCAACAACTAACCCCTCTTCTGAGTTTCATCAGACCGATCTGTTTCCTTTGTCCTCAAGAGCAAGTTTGAATAGTCTCAATCAATACGACATATGCACATTACAGATTAAAAATAATAGGTGCATTGCTCTAGGCCAAAATATAAGATTAAGTGTCTTCTTTTTTCTTAAAACCCTTAAAATATAAGGAAGTCATCTTATACTATGGTTTTTATAGCACAATTCTTTCTCAGTTGCTTTCTTTTAGGCAACAACATGTCATCTAGAGAAAAAAAAAATGCCGGAGAATCTCCAAAGTGTCATTAGTGTGGTAGGTTTCTGTGGTTCATCTGAACAATTCACACATATATGTGTACATGCACACACATGCCTATGTACAGAAGATTCAAGCTGCTTTCATTGTTAGTAGCAGTCCTTGTTGGGGTGACTTCCATATGAGATGTCAAATTAATCATGCTTCTTTTAAAAGCTATGCAAAGAAATACAATAGGGGCTTATATTGTACAGGTGACAAATCTACAACTGCAAAGTGAATGGGAAGAAATGTCAGAATATCCTGCAAAGGAGGATGTGTTTGCTCAGACAAACATTCTCAGTAGCAACTCACCCACAGTGTTAGAAGGGGCATAGGTCAAAAAATAGAAGAAAGAGAGTGTGCTCGGAGCAAAGAGAATAATGCAGTCACAAGGCGATCTTAGCCTTGAAGAAGACACTGGTGGCCAAAATTCACATTAAGAAGTTGAAAAAATTCTTCTATTATCTGAAACAATAGAAAAAAATCCAAATTATACCAAATAAGATGTGATTTGATATATGTTACTCAAGCATAGAGTAAATATTCTAAGGGCACATGAGATGATTTCATACATATTTTTAAATGTTTACATATTCAAGTTGACCAAAAATTTTCTCTTTCTAGATCCCACTAATGAAAATGAAGATCATAAAATAATTCATTTTTAAAAAGGAAAAAAAAAAGAAAAAAAAAAAAGAAAATGAAGATTGCCTTATATTCAAACTCACCTTAAAATCAAACTGCAAAGTTATTCTCAGTGTGATATATAATCATTATAGAACTCAAGAATAATGTGAAAATCTATGAAACAGATTTCAAAAAGTGCCACCATCTATTAGCCACTGTCAAAAGTTTGTGATTTTCTCCAGACATTTTTTCTAAACATATTTACATTTATGAACTTAGTATAAAATGCATATAGACATCTACACATGTATCTGTATGTGGATGTATTTATGTAGTGATTTTCACCATGTAACACAACTAACAACTAAGTTCATTTTGCGCAAAGACAAGGTGTGTACCTCACCATAAAAAGCATGAAAAAGTGGTTTGATTTTTGCATGAATATTTAAAAAAATAATTGTGAAACTCCACTTAACACTTTATTTAAGCTCCTCAAAGTCGTGCTGCTTTCCTAGGTTTATTGCTGACAAAATGATTTGATTAATATTTTTTTCTGTGTAACTGTACCACGTGTATTCTTGTGTTCTAGGCAAACAAAACATATTAAACTTTACTGAAAGTGTGGAACTAAGTAGCAATATTTTTATTTTAAAAATATTATATTAGGGACACCTGGGTGGCTCAGTGGTTGAGCATCTGACTTCGGTTCAGGTCATGATCCCGGGATCCAAGGATCGAGTCTCACGTCGGGCTCCCCGTAGAGAGCCTGCTTCTCCCTCTGCTCGTGTCTCTGCCTCTTTCTGTGTGTCTGTCATGAATAAATAAATAAATTATTTTAAAAATATATGTTAAATGGCCTCAGGGAATTCCAGTAAAAAATATTGCTATTGATAATATGCATTATGTATCTATACAATTTAGATATATTTTAAAGTGTCAGAATATAGCCTGCAACCTCAAGTAGTTGTAATATTCTTCCTAAAGTTTAAAAAATACCAATTAATTTTAATGTGCACAAACTGCTTTTCAAGTAATAAGAATCTCTCTCTGAACATCCTTTCTTATTAGTAGTTACATCAATCTTCAAATACCATTGTTCTCTTCAAAACTGTTAACCCTCAGGCTATACATTCACATTTGCCTCCAAAGTATGTAAAAAGTACTTAAAACTTCCAATTTCTTCTAGACAGCTGTCAGTATATACCAGTGTATTTGAGGAGGTATAAATATCAACATTTAGCCATTCAAACATACATACTATTATTTTCAAACTGACAATGCATAAGATTTGGGTATAAAACAGAAAGAATATGCTAAAAGACAATATCCTCCCTATTCCGTTCGGGAGTCCAGGATCTTTCATGTATCTAGGTCAAGGATTATTCTCTCTGGGTTTGGCCCTGAAACAATTCTGAACATTATTAAACCCCATACATTCTGGCATAACTGCCCATGTCCACTCCAAGAAGGCACAGAAATGAAAAAAAAAAAAAGAAATTAGGCTTCAGATGCATCTAACAGAGAAGGCAGAGGGATCTGTGAAAAATGCCTCACTGCCATGTGACTTTGTCCATGTGGCAACTACTGATACTGTTTATCAAGGATTGCCCTCAACGGTGTTCAGAAGAGCCCACTTTATGGATGCTAAGTCAGCCTCTCAAGTCTGCAGGATTGAGTTCAAGACTGCTCAAGGATGTCATCAAAGGTTTTCAGTGAAGGATGGAATTTTTGTGATAAATGTGGAAGGCATAAATCATCTGTGCTCCTTTGTAAGGAGCTCCTCTAAAAACTGCCACAGCAATTCAGAAGTGATTTTTCCAGTAAGAAGTCCAGGACACAGCAAGCAGGTTGAAACATGCAGAATGTCTCAGAAAGTTAAGAGTGCAATTTGCTCACCTGGCTTGATCTCAGGAATGATAGAACACATTGACTTCCAATTACAAAGACACAGGTTCATCAGTCCAACACCCTTTCATGCCATCCCCCCACCCCCCGCCCCATCAAAGTGCCTACTAGAACGTTCCTTTGTGGATAGAATATAAGGACCATGAAAATTCATGCCAGTTGATGATGTGGAAGAATGAGTAACTCCTCCTTACTTCTATCTTCCACTGAAAACAAATGTCCAAATCAATAATTTGTAAGACTAGATGTAGGTGGTCACATATGAGGAATTGAATTTAGGATGAGTCAGTTGCCAAATGTCCATGTCCACTTGAGAATCATGAAATTTGAGAAACAGTAGAAGTGTGCCAAAACAATGGTACCCAGATCCTGTAACTGGGGGAAGCAAATGAATCTCTTCATGCAGTATCTTTAAAACAAGTGCCTGCCCGTAGGAAGTGCTCAGTCAGCATTAGATGTTACATTTAGTGTTGTGGATGTTGAATTATGTAGTGAATGTTGTTTGTGTTGCTTATATTCTTTATGTTGACTGGTGATGTTTATGTTGGTTTATCTGATTTTGTAGCTTCAGAAACAAGTAGTCCAGGAGGATGAGTTTCATTCTGTTCCCAGTCTCTATAATCTCAGTAAACTCTAAAACAAGCACCAAGAAATATAGCATAATCCTTTAGGAAATATAATTGGGTAGAACCAATAAATCAACACACTGGCCCTTTCACAAAAGTGGCATCAAAGGCAAAGAAGGAAGCCCCTGCCTCTCCTGAAACTAAAGCCAAAGCAATGGGTTTGAAGGCCAAGAAAGTGGTGCTGAAAGGCGTCCACCTCACAAAAAAAAAAAAAAAAAAAGAAGAAGAAGAAGAAGCAGAAGATCTGCAGGTCACCTACATTCCAATGACCCAAGACACTGCATCTCCAAAGGCAGTCCAAATATCCTAGAAAAAATACCCCTAGGAGAAACAAGCTTGATCACTATCCCATCATCCAGTTCCCCCTGACTACTGAGTAAACCATGAAGAAAGTAGAAGACAACAACATAACTTATGTTCATTGTGGATGTCAAGGCCAACAAGTGCCAGATCAAACAGGCTGTGAAGAAGCTTGAGGACACTGACATGGCCAACGTCACCACCCCGATCAAGCCTGATGGAGAGAAGAAGGTATATGTTCAACAGGCTCCTTATTATGATGCTTTGAATGTTGCCAACAAAATCAGGATCATCTAAACTGAGTCCAAGTGGCTAAATCCAAATATAATTTTTTTCACTATTAAAAAAATCAACATATCGATGATTTGAGTGAACCCAACCTTCTACAGATGATGTCTCACATAATCCTTTCAATCACAAACAGAAATAGGAGTACACAAAAATCCAAGATACCCTTGCCTTGAGCCCATATGCTGCATCTATTTGTTGCTGAGAAGAAGGTAATCTGATACACTGGTCTTTTTAAGAACATTAGCACTAGGCTGGATTACTACAAGTCAAGGTAATTGAAGGTCATAACTTAGATCAAGCCCCAAGGAACAAAGGTGCAGGTGATTAATCACCATTATTGTGCAGGACAGTTACATTTGTCTTGTTCTTAGTATTAGAAATGCATTAGACTATAGCTAATATTTAATTTATTAATTTTATAATCTTTAACTGAACATTTTCCGAAGGATTAGCTATAAGCTAGTTGCAAGTAATGCTGCGGGAAATGGAGATAGAACAATTTTCCAGCAAGCAGCTCACAGCCTTGTTGAAGAATGTGTGTTTGACAGACTGACCTGATACCTATTTTAAGAATATAAATTAGAATGTAATTGTCTATTGGCCAAAGAACGCTCATCTACTTGTGTTTTTTAACATTTTTACTGGGAGAAATTTAATTAAGAATACAATATCAAAGGTTTTGAATTTAAGCAATTGGTAGAATGATTTAATAAAGGCCCTCTTTAAAAAAAATAAAAAGCATGTAAGAGCATAGATGAAATATTTTCAAGTAAGCTGTATACCCAACATGGGGCTTGAACTTATGACCCTGAGATCAAGAGTTGCAGCTTTCCTCACTGAGCCCGCCAGACACCCCATTAGAGGAAATAATGTTTTAGATGCAATATTTTTAAAATCTTAAATATATAGACAAGTTTGAGAGAAAAAGGACATAGCTTCAGCTATAAAAAATAAACAGAGAATCTCAGCAGTAAATGTGTATTAAGAGTTAAGTAAGGTCGAAGAGCATCTCAGTCTCAACACAGCTACTGATGTTTGTGCATGCACTCGGTTCTAGAGTGCTTTTTTCAGGTTTTATGATTTAATTTACTGTAAAACATAGCATGTTTTACACAGATCAAAAGTCAAAATTTAAAAAGATATATTCAGGGAAGACAATCTCCTTTTTCCTACCATATTGCAACCATCAACTATTTTCAACCATCTCACTAGTCTCTGGTTTGTGCTTCTGTGTGTATGTACACTCACACACACACACACACACACACACACACACTTTGTGTGATCCCACATGTGCATACACACACATATGTAGAAATATGAAAATCATCTTAAGGATGTATCTGTTTTATAGTCAGGAGTGTTTTCTCATGACCTGATGTTGAATTTTGTCAACTCTCTGCTTAATGTCTGTGATGAGAATATTATTTTTTCTTCACACATCAGTCAATGTGGTAGATTATACACACTAATATTGAAATATTTTTGGAATGTTAGGAAAAAAACCTTTGTCATTATATATTATTTTAACGTACCATTAGAGTCTGTCTTCTAAGAAATTATTTAATATGTTGCATTGATATTTATAACTAAGTTTGGACTCTGGTTTTCTTCTTAATGTGTTATTTTTTTAGCAGGTTTAGGTTTCAAAGCTATATTTACATTATTTTTTAAAAACTGGGAATTTTCTTTCTTTTCCTATACTCTGGAGCTATCTTAAATTATACGGGGCTAGTTAGTCTTAAAGAGTTTGTTAAAACTCCTCTGTTTACTCATGTAGACTTGGTGTATATTTTATGGAGGTAAAGTTCTCTAATAACTTTATCCATCTCCTTCATAGATTTTTTTCCCCAGAATATTATTGATTTTATGTAGACTTACAAATATATTTACGTGCAATTTTGTTTGATCTGAAATCCATTTTTAAAACATTTGGTATGCATTTTATATTTATTCCATTTGCTGAATTTCTTTGTGTTCTCTGTTCCTTTTGTTTTCTTTTGGATACATTTTATATTTAAGAAAGTTTGAAAAAAAAACAAAAAAAAAAAAGAAAGTTTGGATAGCTTTCCTAGCAGTAAATTTTTAATAATACATTTTATAATGTTTGTGTGTCCGTTACCTTCCTTAGACTTCTAGTATTTGGTTTTACCATTTTAAATAAAATCTCCCCAACCCCACCCATGATCTACACAGCAACCAATGAGTTTATTTTTTTACTTTCCCTTTCCCTTTTGGTCACTATGCTTTAATCATGTTACATCTATGTTTATCAGTCAGAATATGTAACAATTACATCCTGTTTTTCAACCCTGTCCCTACTTTTGCTTCAATCTTAGATCTACCACCAAATATAATAAGTTATCACCAGAAGCACTCACAAATTTAAAAAGAATGAAAATAAAGATAATATTGAGCAAACAAAAATCAAGATCTATCACTCATAGATATTCCACAAATCAAGCATTAAGGCAATTATTTAAAAAAGAAGAAATGTGATTCAGAATGAAAGAGTATGATACATGGGATAGTAATGACCAAGTGAACTGTTAAACATGTAGATAAAAAAAAGAAGCATTAAAACTAAAAGGATGTGAAAGTAACAATAATGAATAATTCTAGTGGGATTGAAGAGAATATGAAGCTAACATACTAGGACAACAGTAACATAGACAATCAGAAAGGATAATTAGAAGTAAACCATACCAATTGCCTTATATTATCTGTGAAGGTAAAAATAGTGACTAATTTTAGGAAGTGTTTTTTTGGAATTGTAAAAGACATATTTGACTGGTCAACTATGACAAATCTAGACAAAACACTGTGCCATAAACAAATCTGTATGTTAAGGAAATAATCTATCTATGAAGTTATGAATTACTACAGGAAGCCTTAGAAAGGATGATATTTATCTTATATAATTTTAATATAATTACTGTTGATGTAACTTAAAACCCATCTTTAGTGGATGAAATATAATAAAAATAACTCAAAATTATGGAATTTTATAACATCTACAAAAATAGTACAAATACATAATTTCATATATTTATATCATTTTTTTAGAGAAGGAGTGAGGGGGTAGGAGCAGAGGGAGAGAGAGAATCTTAAGAAGCTCTATGCCCAGTGTGGAGCCCAATGCAAGACTTGATCTCACAGCCCTGAGATCATGACCCGAGATGAAATCAAGAGTTGGGCACTTAACCCACTGAGCCACCCAGGCATCCCATCGTATACCCATATCAATTTTAAAAGGGAAGATGGGCTGTTTTCCTATTTATCTATTAGGATCTCAAATTTTTAGAGGAAGAACTTTTCAAATTACAGATATTAAATTCTAGAGTTCATATTTGAACTAAATTTTTTGAGTTTACAACACACACACTTTTAAAAAGTAATCAAGATTGAAAGTAACCTTTTCATAGGTTGATTTAAGAACTGCCAAATATCTGATTGAGTTGAAAGAATAAAACTACAGGTCAGTATATTTACTCGGGGATTCTAGCATTACCCAGAGGACTAAAGAAGTAGAAATAGAGGTGTCCTCCCCTCATGTTGTGTTAGAGATGAAAAACAGAATAACAAGATACCTTCATTGCCTGGGTAAACACTTGTTCCTTATACGTGGTTAGATACCGAGTCTGTTGGGGAGTAAGGGCATTTTCAGAGAAATTACACTGATATTGGAAAATGTGTGTCTAGATACAGACAGAAAAGAACAAGTTATCTAAAGATCCATTGTAGGTAGAGGTTTACATTCAGTGCTGTTCTAATAGTTGGCAAAGGCAGCCAAATGAAGAAGGTGTGTCTTGTCTTTTATAGTCTGGTGAAATATTTAGGTTACCTGATTCAAACCGAGGCTTACAGAAAATTGAAGTTTGGAAGATGGGAGGGAGAGAGAAAAGAAAGAATGAAGAAAAAAAAAAAACTCATTAGTAGTCATTCTCTAGTCTCTGATGATGGTTTTTGCAAATTCTCCCAACAAAAAGAACGTTAATCAATGAATCTAGGACCACCCTATAAATGTCCTGCAGAGAGGGAAGCAGGAGTTCCTCGGGTGGTCTCTGTGGCCTCTGCATGTAGCTGGTTCCCTTTGCCCCCTTGTTCTCATGGCTTCATCTCCAAAACCCATGCAGTAGTTACAGAGCCACAAAAAGAAGGTGGTCTGAGACAACCTGATTTCCTGCATGTTCCAACCTTACTGGTAATTGCAAGCAACAGTGCTCCACAGAGGCTCAAGGGACAAGGACTACCTACGTACTGAGCTCCTGACACCTCTGAAAGGACACGCTCCAGTTAGGATGCATTCCCAGGAAAATGGCTAACACTTATATGAGTCTCACTCTGAGCTGTGTTTACTTATTTACATGTGTGGAGTTTTCCATGGAGAACTCAAACCTCACAGGAGACGAAGGAGGTTGCTTCATTACAGTGATTTTTAGGGCCTGACAAAGAACAACGGGCTAAGAAACTTGCTCAGAAAACAGCCCCAGATGAGAAAGCGGTGCCTCCTGAGGCATGGCCAAAATAAACGTTAAAGGAAGCCATTTTTACTCAGATCTGGACAGTCTCTCTCTCTCTCTCTCTCATCCCTTTATTTTGCCTCTTTCTCACTTGGAAAAAAGATATGTTGATGATTGCTCCTGCCTATATTCTCCCCCGAAAGGTGTGGGGCGGGGTGGAGAGGTTGGTGCTCCATTCTACATTGTTTCTCCCACTCCAAAGGCATTCATTTACCCTTTTCTCTGAACTCTTTTCCTTTGACATTCCATTTGAGTTGTTACTTAACCTTTTCCTTGCCACCCATTTGATTTAAACAGTGGTCTAGGACCATCTCACATTTTCTTAAAAACATGAATATTTTGTTACTTTGACTTTTAGATTTTTTAAAATGGTTTACATTGCATAAGACATTCCTATTACATTCTTTGGGGGTATTAAACAACACTTGAAAACCTCCACATCTATTCCTTCCTACACCTTGTGCCAGAAATAAAAACCAATCATTGATGGTGTTCTGCTATCCATTCATCAAACATTTTACAAGGAAAGACAACCTTATGCAAGAAAAAGGCTGTGTAAGGTATTTTTTTTTTGATGCAAATATGTAAACTATTGTTCTTGTGCTCTAATATAGAGGCCATTTCATGAGAAGGAGATTTCTAACACTGCAATATAAGACAGGCTATGATAAACATATTTTGAGTCTAATTGTATGTAACCGTATAAGCATTTATAGAAAAGAGAACTATTTACTTGCTTGGGTAATCATCATAAATAGACTTCAGAATTTGGTATATTCAAGCAAGTTCAGTAAGTCAAGAAGGAAAAGACATTTTCTGTCTTATTTGAACTGTGAGCTGTCAAAATGGAATAAATATTTATTGAACTAGGCACTATGCTAGGCACATGGTTCACTTTCTGATTCAATGTCAGTATCAATCCTAATTAGTAGCAAAACTAATTATATGTACACAGAGACTAGGCAAAGGTAAATAACCTACAAAGTGTCAATTCCTAGTAACTGATGGAAACATCAGTTAGGTTAATGTGATGTAAATCTTTTTACTTTACCTCATCATTGTATTCGTTTTTTCTCATCTGGCCTTTTATTTTTATTTTTTTTTTAAGATTGTATTTATTTATTCATGAGAGACACAAAGAGAGAGGCAGAGACACAGGCAGAGGGAGAAGCAGGCTCCATACAGGGACCCCAATGTGGGACTTGATCCCGGGTCTCTAGGATCACACCCTGGGCCAAAGGCAGGTGCTAAACCACTGAGCCACCCAGGGATCCCCTCATCTAGACCTTTTAAACCAGAGTAACATTGTATGCATAGGAAAAGGATCTGGTGTGTAAAATAAAATTCTTAAAAGACAATAGGCTGGGGCACCTGGGTGGCTGTCATCTGAGTGTCTGACTCTTGGTTTGGGCTCAGGTCATGATCTCAGGGTGGTGAGATCAAGCCCCACATTGGGTTCTGTGCTGAGCATGGAAGCTGCTAAAGATATTCTCTCTCCCTCTTCTCTGATCAGCCCCCTTGCTCACGTGCTAGCTCTTTGTCTCTCTATTAAAATACATAAATAAAATATTTAAAATATTAAAAAAGGCAATCAGCTGGCAAACTATATCTTGGAAAGATAATTTAGTTATTTTTTTTTTTTTACCTTTTACTCTACTATTAAGAGACTTCACTGAACAGGACTGCTATAACTCTCTGCATTAAGAACACTTTGCTCGATTTTTCAGGGCAAGCCACACAGTTGCTCCCAGAGAGTGAAGAATTCTGACAGCAACTCTTTAAGCCTAGTCTGTCTTTTTCTGAAGGGTGCATTTCCTGTTTTCACAGAAAAAGAGGCTGACATTTTCTCTTTTTATCCATTTGTCATCGGTTCTATTTAAGGTTAATTTACCTTGAGAGCAAACAAATCTTAGGTTCTGTAAGAAAGAGCGAATCTACAAAAATAGAAGGGAATTCCTATAACTCTGCTATTTTCGCAAAGAAACCAGCAAAAGCAAAGCTCGTCCCACATCAGTTTCATGGAGAAATAAACTAAAGAAATAGAAGGTATCACATGAAATATTCAAGGGAATGTTGATAATTTGCTTTTTGTTTGTGTCATTGTTGTAATGATGATTAGGAATGATAAATTTAAACTAATGAAGTCCAATTATTTATACCTTTTTAAATTATTACTTGTAAAGTATGGGTAGAAAGAACATTTTTTCTCTTG
Organism: Canis lupus baileyi; assembly: GCF_048164855.1. Lineage (NCBI taxonomy): Eukaryota > Metazoa > Chordata > Mammalia > Carnivora > Canidae > Canis > Canis lupus. The sequence continues at coordinate 57,774,699 of NC_132846.1, forward strand.
CCTCCTAGCAATGTATCAGCCCCAGAATGAATGGATTTCTGCCCAGACACAAGTGGGTCATTCAGCTGGTCAACAAGGATGCTTCTTGTGAGAGCAGATTTTTTATGGGGACAGCTGTCTAGCAGGAAGTATATTGCCATGTGGTCTTTTTGAATTTAGCAAAAGGCTGTCAAATACTCCTAGTAATGACCCACTTAATTTTATAGTCAGTACTTTTACATAGAAGTATATTAATAATAAATCTGGCACTGGAATTGAGGTTACTATAAGTTGGTTACAGGCAAGACCAAAGTGTAAATATATATTACATAATAAATGACACTATTTATGTATTCAAGTGACATGACTTCTAGTGACTCTGCAGAAACAAGTAACCTTGAATGTAACCTTATTTCCTAGAACCTTTGGAATCCCAACCTCAAAAAATGCTTACTCTACCACTTTACAACCATCCCACAGAATAAATGTTTTAGGCTGTTGAAGGGAGATGAATTAATACGATAATTTTTGCTACAGTGAAACCTTATAAGAATCAGCTATTCCCAACTTACTATGTGAACATTTAGCTCTATTTTCACTTTCTTTGAGGCATACACATTGACCTTGAAAAAAAACACAGAGCATTTTAATGTGATCACTCACAATAGGCAATAGCCTTTTGGGGAATGGGCCTATCTCTTGCTTACAGTGATACCTAGTTCTTTGGGGAATCTCACATGATGATTTTTAGAATATGGATTTTAGCCTCTCATAGCATGCTAATAGTTCTAACTAATATCAACAACAAATATTAGCACATCACGGGGCTGGCTTTATTGGGCTCCATGATGGTAACAGAATCACTTCCCTCCAAGGAGTTAAATGTATAAAGTTCAAGAAACCAGATTCTTAATTTGATGTTTATTGCCACTCTCAAATTGCCACTCAATAGTTCATGCAGTTACTCAGCTGAGATGAAGTGCCTGGGCATGATTCTATTCCAGTGGGGTCACAGAACCACATTCACATCATATGACACATTGGATAATTGGCCTCAGCTCTTGGTTGTTGGACATTTTAAAAATTCTATTAAAAGATGAGCTTTTAACAATGTTACAGGCTTATGATAATACATGCTCTGATTGCTATATCTTGATGTCATTTCTCATATTCTAAAACATGCTCACAAGAAGCCAGCAGTAGTAAAAACACCCATCAGTTGCTATTGCTTATCAGTGAAATTTGGCCATTTACAATTCCCTCTTCCTGTGGTCCCCACTTCTACTTGGTTAAGTCCATGAACGCATAGAACATTTTCTTTCCTTCCTGATTCCAAACAAAGGTAAACCTTAATCCCTGAACAATCCTGAGGGAATTGGAAGAGAATCATGGCTCTCAGCTATTGAAGGATATATAAGCTGTATGCCAAGGACCCATTATGAGGACATTACTGCTTTGACCACACACAGGTTTGGTGGACCAATTTGCATATACTGTTCATAGGGTGACTACTCATCCCTGTTTGCTTGAAATTTTCGCCCTTTGAGCACTGAAAATACCCTGTCCTGGGAAACCTTTCAGTCTGAGGCAAACAGAGATGATTGTTCACTCTAGTTCTGAATGTGATCTATTCAGCCAATTTCAAAGGCATTTCACTGGGCTTCTAATGTGTACAGGATATAAAGCCATCAGATGTTGCCAGGATTGCTGGTTCCATGAAATATCCTTTGGTTTCAGTGAGTACTCTTTCTAGTTCAAATGGATCTCACTTATGTCTTCCATAATAGGGTTAAAAAGATAAGATGTATGTCTTAGATAAGGTATATGGAGGCATAATAGAGGTGAATAGATAAGGTGTTTTGCTAACAGAAGTTCCCATTAACCAGTGAGCTATGGAGATATGACTATCTGATAAATCAAAGCAATAGAATGTTATAGAATAAAACTGTGATAATGTTGACAACACTTTTTAAAAACAAAAAGACTTCTACAGTAGAACTGTAACATGAAACTCAGTAATACTTCGACATGTAAATGAAAAGTTACTAATTCAGGTTGTATGGTAGGTTGGCTGCGATTGGCTAGTTTAATGATAAATCATGATCCTTGCAGTACTCAACCTTTCTTGATCTCGTGACTTATCTTCTATCAATCAGCAAAGAAATAAATATTTTATTTCTTTAATAAAAAGAAATAAATTTTATTTAATTTTGACTATGTCTTTTCAAGGCTTTGAGTGAACCATGGCATGAGTGATACCCTCACTGATTTTCTATCCCTTCACCATGGCTGGAGAACTCCTAGTATTTGCCCCATTTATTTACCATGTAGTTTATTCTGGCTCTAAAAGGGTCTTTTATTATTATTATTATTACTTTCTTGGAATTTTTTGTTTGTTTTTAACATTGAATAGATACATTACCTTGAATTTTTAGAATAAAAGCATCTCATTGTTCTCAATGTTTTTAGGGATTTCTTTTTTTTTTTTTTTTTTTTTTTTTTTAGGGATTTCAATTATTTTTGCAAACCATTGTTTTTCCTGTTCTAACTTCTCTTTTTATATTTGTATATAGAATTACAACTTTGAAATAGGAGATACTCAAGAGATGCCTACAAATGAGTTGATCACTATGTTGCTAAAGCCATATAAATTATTAAACATAACTAAGTGATGTGAAAGAAAAGATTGAAGAATAGCTTGGTCTTTTTGAGAAGTAGCATAATGTAACTTAATGAAAGGTGGGAAATATATTATCCCTCTCCAGACAGTATGGTGACAAGATAGAGTATTTTACTGTTTCCCATCTGCTGAGAAGTCTGTCATTCTCTTTTTCAACTAAATAATAAAATAGGGGATCCCTGGGTGGCTCAGCAGTTTAGCGCCTGCCTTTGTCCCAGGGCGTGATCCTGAAATCCCGGGGTTGGGGCCAGGGATCGAGTCCCAATCAGGTTCCCTGCATGCAGCCTGCTTCTCCCTCTGCCTGTGTCTCTGCCTCTCTCTCTCACTGTGTCTCTCATGAATAAATAAATAAAAATCTTAAAAAATAATAATAATAAAATAAAACATTTTAATATTAATAAAATCTATGGCCATTGAGGATTTGGTGAGGGCAAAGAATACTGTATATTTAGAGAAGCTACGTGTCCTAACATAAAAGAAACACAGATTCTGGTGTCAGATTTTTTTTGGATTTAAACCATAACCCTGCTACTTACCAGTTCTATGAATTTTGGCAAAATGTCGAAACTTATCACACCTTTTTTCTCATCTGCCAAACAAGGGTATTATAAGGTAGGATGGTACCTCTCTCATAGAGGTTTTATGAGTATTGAGTTAATATATGTAAAGTGCTGAGAACAGTCAGGCATAAGAAAAATGATATGTATTAGTTTTTACATTAACCATTTTGACTTACACCTCCATTTCTCTAGTTTTCTGTATACATAAAAGGGGAGATATATATGAAAAGAAAATTCATTTTCCTACCTTTTTAAGACCTTCAGTATAGGTTAAGGAAATAAAGTAAACAAAATTCTTTATAAGAACACCTTTAAGAGATATGTTAAGATTTTAAGGGTTAATTATTTAGGAAATTTTTCCCAGTTATCAGATATTAAAGTAATGTATCTTATTCCTTAGGACTCAAACATGGCTCTTTGATACCATAACAAAAGGATTATAACTAGTTGCTTGCTAGTGGCTGGTCAATTCATATTGGTAAACAGTGACTCAAGAAACACACTGATCCTAAAATAAAATGAAGTTGTCAATAGGTGTGTGTGTGTGTGTGTGTGTGTTTAATATTCTATTCTTAAGACTGAAGCTTTGTATGTCATTTATATTTTTATTCTTTTTGTCTGTCATATCTAAGTATATCAATACATTTTTAGTTTTCTCTTAATTTTAATTAATCTCAGCATTTTAATCTGTAAAGCAGAGCTAATACTTTATAAAAACAAATGAAACAATTGAAAGAATTGAAAATATGGAACAACTTGAACAGAGACTGGCCCCAAAATACCTGATATTTACAACTCTGCTCCCTTACCTCTCACTAAATGTCCAGACCTTTTAGTTTGCTTGCTCTGGAATTGACTCTGGTATTTGAGAATTCATGGTGATCTCCAGGACCTTGTTAAAATTTCCCCGCTTTTCTCCCTGACAAACATGAAGGTTTGGTTTTAGATGACACTCAACTTTAAATTCTTCCCAGAGTCAAGTTGGAAAAGACTTTACCCTGAATCTGACTCAAAATTTGTTTCCACTTCTTGTTTGTACCACTCTCTACTGCTCATTTCTCTTCTTTTCTAAAATGTTCTGAAAATCACACTAACTCTATCCAGTTATAAAATTGGAATCCAGGTATGAGAATTGTGCAGAAGGAGAGCCAGCATTTGGACAGAGGTTATTCCATTAACATTCAGGAACATTTAAATATGGGAATCTTTAATTTTTATGTTGAACCAAATACTAACATATGCATGTGCATACACACACACATGCAAAAATTCACACTTTCTATTATGTTATCTGCTTCATAAAATTAATATAAAATGAAGCTTTCATTCCTACAAGGTTCAACTTTCTGCTCACACATGCATTTGCAGAAGGGAAAGCAAACAATAGAACTAATAGCTATCTAGAAATTCATCTTACAAAACACTTCATCACAGAGCAAGGCATTTGTGTATTTTGGTAGAAATATTAGAAGGAAAGGATCTTTTTTGTAAAAGAAAACAGACTAAATGTCCCTGGGAGTTCATCCATACTCCTAGCCATCTCTGTCCACTAAGAGGATTTTTGTGAACTTACATAGTGTTAGTTTAAGAGTGGAAATACCCTTATACAGATACACAAATTTCAAGTTAAGTGAAATATGCTGTCATCTAGGAAACAATCTCTGAATTGAGACACTTGGGTTTTGTTCAAAATTTGTTTTGACTGCTTGATCATTTCCAATTACTTGAGTTAATTGTCCCATAGCAGCACTTCTGCTGGACAGCCTGGTTTTCTTCAAGTCTAACCCAAAAGATACAGCCTACATAAATTTAATACTTAAGTTGAAAGATACACCCTGCTTAGTGTTATTTGCATAAACAACATTCCAAATCTACTTTGTTTTGACAATAGTTTGGTATGTCCTAAGAATATGGTTAAAAGTCACTTTGACCCCACTCTGGTAAACTGATCAATTTCATTATAGAGAGTGGGTGAAACAGTGTCTTTTACCATGTGTCAACAGTCAACAATCAATCACAATTCCACAGCCATGGCTTCCTTGATGGAACAAAGATAAACCAACATAGACTGAGGAGGAGGAGAGGGGAGAAGAAGAGCAAAATACAACATGCCAAAAAAAAAAAAAAAAAAGTATCTGGTGTAATAATCCAAGAAATCACATGTGTCACATTTTTTATCAAAAATAACTGTGCTTCTCCCCTTTTTGGTTTATCCCACTCATGTTTCCTTTATTTTTTTTTTCATGTTTCCTTTAAAAGAGATTTCGTGAAACCATTTATCAGGGGTCACTTGAGAATCTGAGTCTTATAATTGGAAGTTTACATCAAGACAGCATGGTACTGGCACAAAGATAGATTCATAGATAAGTGGAACAGATTAGAGAACCCAGAAATGAATAGTTAACTCTATGGGTCAACTGCAGGAAAGAATATCCAATAGAAAAAGGACAGTCTCTTCAATAAATAGTGTTGGGAAAATTGGACAGCTACATGCAAAAGAATGAAACTGAACCATTCTCTTACACCATACACAAACATAAACTCAAAATGAATGAAATACCTAAATGTGGGACAGGAGTCCATCAAAATCCTAGAGGAAAACACAGGCAGCAACCTCTTTGACCTTGGCCACAGCAACTTCTTGTTAGACATGTCTCCAAAGGCAAGGGAAACAAAAGCAAAAATGAACTATTGGGACTTCATCAAGATAAAAAGCTTCTGCACAGTAAAGGGAAGAGTCAACAAAGCTAAAAGGCAACCTACAGAATGGGAGAAGATATTTACAAATGACATATCAGATAAAGGGCTAGTATTCAAGATATATAAAGAATTTATTAAACTTAATACTCAAAAAAACAAATAATCCAGTCAAGAAATGGGCAGAAGGCATGAACAGACACTTCTCCAAAGAATACATACAAAGGCCAACAGGCATATGAAAACTGCTCAACATCACTTGTCACTAGAGAAATACAAATCAAAATCATGTTATACCACCTTACATCAGTCAGAATAGCTAAAATTAACAGAACAGGAAACAATAGATGTTGGAGAGGATGTGGAGAAAGGGGAACCCTCTCACACTGTTGGTGGGAATGTAAGCTGGTACTGCCACTCTGGAAGACTGTAGGGAAGTTCCTCAAGAAGTTAAAAATAGAGCTATCCTACAACCCAGCAATTGCACTGCTGGGTATTTACCCCAAAGATACAAATGTAGTGATTCGAAGGGGCACCCGCACACCAATGTTCATAGCAGCAATGTCCACAATAGCTAAACTATGGAAGAGGCCGAGATGTCCATTGACAGACGAATAGATAAAGAAGATGTGGTCTTTATATACAGTGGAACATTACTCAGCCATCAGAAAGGATGAATACTTACCATTTACATCTGATGTGTGGATGGAACAGGAAGGTATTGCGCTGAGTGAAATAAGTCAATCGGAGAAAGACAATTATCATATGGTTTCACACATATGTGGGATATAAGAAGCAGCACAGCAGATAACAGGGTAAAGAATGGAAAACTGAATGGGAAAAAATCAGAGAGGGGGACAAACCATGAGAGACTCTTAATTCTGAAACCGAGGGTTGCTGGAAGGCAGGTGTGCGGGGGATGGGGTAGCTGGGTGATGGGCATTAAGGAGGGCATATAATGTGATGAGCACCGGGTGTTATATGTAACTGATAAATTGTTGAACACTACATTTGAAACTAATGATGCAGTATAAGTTGGCTAATTGAATTTAAATTCAAAAAAAGAAAGTATGCATACTCTTCCATATGTTGAGAAAGTTCATTTTCCATTTTCTTCTTTATGCATTATTTAAAACTATTGAGGAGAGATAAAGGGATAAAAACACTTCAGTTCCTGTCCAAAAAAAAAAAAAAAGCCACAGCTATTTTATTTTAGTTATAACCTTCATTGGAAAAAGAAAAAAAAATGGATAGATCCTGCAATTATATTTTTGCATCATTGAATTCCTTGTTCTGCCTTGAAAAATGACTTTAGAAATTCTTTTTTTAATTTAAATTTTAGGTGGTTAACATTCAGTGCAATATTGCTTTCTGGAGTAGAATTTAGTGATTCATCACTTACATACAGCACCCAGTGCTCATCATAACAAGTGCTCTCCTCAATCCCCATTGCCCATCTAGATCAACCCCCAACCACCTCCCTCCATCAACCCTCAGTTTGTTCTCTCTTCTTAACCCAGTCTCTCATGGTTTGTTTCCCTCTTTCTTTTTTTTTTTCTTCCCCCCTTCCCATATGTTTAAGATCACTAGATTTGAATGATCTCGCTCTCTACCAGACAACGAACAAACTAGAGAAGAATTGAATTAATTCGATTGAATATAACTGTGAACGAGGCACTGAATAAAGTGCCTCACATATATTGCTTTCATTTCTAATTAACTTATCATCTCTGAATTGAAAATTAAGCTATGTGTTCTGTTTATTTTCAAATATGGGATTCTAGTCATTTGATATTCATAAAATAAATGATAAGCCCTGGATTTTCTAGCATGGTTTAATTCTGGGCCAAATGCATGAGAATAAATCCGTTACCTGATTACATCCTCAGGGTACTTATAATCTATTTGGAAAAATAAGATCAGCAAATAAGGGACGAGTGGTGAACAATGGAGCGTCTGCTAGGAAATGTTGGTTAAAAGGACTTTATAAATTCAGTAATAAGGGAGATAAAAGTGCATTAATACAGAAGAAAAAGGAAAGAGTTGTCTTGAGGATGAGCTGAGATTGAAGCAGAGTCTGACATAAAGCACAATGTCATAGGTTGATCCTGCTGAGGAGAGAAGACAGCATGGTGGGAGTGAACTATGGTTATTTAGACAGAGCAAGCTCAAATTATAAGAAATTGTCCCTCTGATAATAGCCCCAGAAGTAGAAAGGGTATATTTGTAGAGGCAAATAAGCTACTTTCCCTTTTGGTCTGCATAAGCAGATGTGGGTTAACAGATTATCCAAAAGAACCTAAAGAATTAGAAATTTTAGTAGAGAAAATAAACCTGTTTGTCACTTGTGGAACACCAGTTATATTTACTCTTCTGCAACAGAAAGACAAAGTGACAATAATCAAATGTGCATGATCCCAGAGTCCAGGACAAGATTCCACTTTTACTAATCCTAAAAAAAAAAAGAAAAAAAAAAAAAAAAAAAAAAACCTGTTAGAAAGCAAATGAGTAGATAAATTAGCATGACATCACCATACAGCCCGAATCCTAAACTAGAATCCACTGATTTAACAGTAGATTAACAGTGATTTAACAGTGTAGCAGATTTAAAAATAAACTATTTGCAAAGTTTGGTGTCTTTTACCACTAGTACTAACAAATTAATCAGAGTGCACCTAACACTTCCCTTTGATATGCAGGGTGTCTCAACACTGCAGCTGAGAATCACTCCTCTGTGCTTAATGCCACGTGTCACCTGTTTGTGCAGCTGTAAAGTTCATAGGGTGGTTGGAGTGAGAAGAATTTCATCACTGTGATGTGCCTTTGCCAGTTAGAGGCGGTCTGCACTCTACACACAACCACGCATTCAATCCCTTTTCATCCCAAATAACTAAGAGGGAGATATGTGGAAAATCCAGAAATAAAATTCTTTTTTCAAAGGTCAAGGATTTCCCAGCAATACATTCTAAAGAAGCTACTTCTTCCCACTAATTAAGAAAAATGGTTGGGGGGTGGGATGAGGTAGTATAAAAAATCCAGCACAGTGCATTAAGAGAAGAAATGGTACAATTCACTGGTAAGTCACAGGGACAGAAGCAAAAGAATTCAGTGACTTGGATTGACACTTACCAGCACAATGGGCTTTGTTAGGCTATCCCACAGAAAATGTATAGACTGTGAGATTTTTTTTTTTTAATCTGAAGAAAGACAGCTAAATTTGGAAGAGAGTCTTTAAAAATCTCCTGCTCAAAGTGTAGTCCATGCAGCAGCAACTGCATTATCTGGGAGCTTTTTAGAAATGCAGGCTGCCAGGCACATCTCCAGAGCTTCTGAATTTATATTCATAATATTCTCCAGGTCATTTATAAAGTTTAAAAATAACTATCCTAGAAGACTGGGAGGGCTAGGAAGTATGATTATAGGGCTGCTGGTTAATGAGAAGAAAAATCCTTAAAAAAGACAAAGATGAGTCCTGGAAATTATGTAGAATGGGCAGGCGGTCCATGAAAACATGCCAGAATGCTCCAAGTGGGCTCTCAGAAGCTACTGATGCACTGAGTGAGAAGGAAAGGTAGGCAAGCTCCAAGGGTTCATTGAGAAACCAAATAAAACACATAATGATTCAACCTACCACCAGTCAGATGTCCAGAAGAGGCAATGATAATGCCAGTGTTGGCAGCTACTGAGAATGTCTTGTGGTTAAAACAACAACAACAACAGAGCTTAAGCAGTATTTTAAATAAAATTTGAGATTTTCTATAACCATGTTATTCAACAAATTACTTTAAGCCCATACTGCAATCTGGGTATTACATTAGTTGTAAGTTTGTGGACAATTTTTTTTTTTTTTTTTTTTAGGTCAAGGAAGTAATCACAATCACAATTAAAATCACAGCACCAATTATAAACAAAAGGCCTGGCATCACTATCTAGCCTTCTAGGCATATGGCAAAGTGGGTTTGCAAATCCCTAGAGCCAGATACTTTTGAAAGAACAAGGCCACATCTATGTTATATAAGCCAAAATTATGTGCGTATGTGTGTGTATCTGTGAACTTGTATTCAGGTTGACCACACAATTTTGGGTCTTAGGCCACATATCTCTTACTGAGATCCAAATCTCTAGTTCAGAAATCCAACCGAATCCCCAAACTTTGGGAATGGCCAATAGTGGCTATTTCTCTTCTTAAGTCTCCATACACATTTGATTAGACCAAGTATAGAATCTTTACTTCTACTGCTCCTAAAGGGTTCTCCCCCCATATATTTGACCCTGGGAGCTAGAGGTAACTACACAAGGCGGGGGAATCTGGAGATTGTTGGATGGCCATCTTCCTTTCGCCACGTGCTTAGAGAAGAGACCAATCTGCAGGGAGAAAAAGCAAAGCTGAGGACAGAAAGGAACAGGCATCAGAGATCAAGTGGACTTTCCAATTTCCTGCAAATTCTTTCTTCAGCTTTGGCTTTCCTGCATGCCTTTGGGTTCTATAAGATGAATATATCTCATGATAAATTCTTCCTCTGAAAATGTTTAAATTAATCCCTTAAGTTAATTTTCACTAGCTTTGGTTGCACTTGCAACAAAAGGAATCTTAACCAAGATGCCCAGTGGCTTATGCCGATAGGACTTAAAACGAACGCAGCTGGATCACTGGCAGAAAAGTCACCACTTAGGAAAACCTGGTACCCACATCTAGCAATGTTCAAGCAACAATTTCTTTGAAAATGTATCTGTTGCTGACTTTGACTATATCAGGTTGTAAAATCTTACAACCAATGTTTGCACTTGGTAGTGCCTTTATGACTAAGACTTGACTCATTTGCAATTGGTCAAGAGACAATGAGTTACCCAAGCTCCTTGAATGCTATCCTTGGCTTGTGAAATCCGGATGTTTCAGAAACCTCGGGGTGCTGAACAACTTTGGGGCTTGTGAAAAGTGCCAACTCTCAAGCCTCATTCCTTTCATACTGAATACAAATAGGGAAATTTGTATTTTTAACAGATCCCTCAGATAATCCTGAAAACTTCCTTCTAAAAACATATTTTAGATTGTGGTTATTAATTCAGAATTGCTCATAACAACAGTCTGAGAAGCTTCCTGAAAATACACATGCTGAGAATCCCCTCAGACATACCAAATCAGAATTTTGGCTCACGTGTATTTGCACAAGATCCCCGGGTGATGCTGAAGCGCACTTTTAGGTAAGAGCATTGGTAAGAACAGCAGGTTTGAGGCACTGAGGGTGAATGATTCAGCTGTGCAGCCTCCTTCCTTCCATTTAGATCTGCTCTGAGACACCAACAATATTTTCTCTCAATGGCCACTTCCAATGTCTAAAGTTGTTCAAGTTCAAACTACTTGGGCTCTAGCTACATTGATTTAATTTAAAATCAGCATTGAAAATACTGCCTTTCCTTTATCCTCTGATCAGGAGTGCATTTTTCTAATTGGGAGACTTGCCTGCTGCTGTAATTTAAATGCTAAATGAATGGAGATGGAATAACTTTAGATAGACTCTGTTTATTTACTTCACTTTGCAGTATATCAAAGTTCTAAGAAAGGCCAAAACTCTAGACTTCTCCAAGCTAAAAGAAGCTTGAATTCCTTTTGTCCTACCTTCTTGCCCCTTGTGTATTTGAACACCTTATCTCAAAAAGATGAGATCCTTTACCTTAAGTACTGATATCCGAGCAAGAAATCAAAGCCCATACCACTTTTGAATGGAATAATTTGGCCTGTTAAAAGTTTTCTTTTGGAACCACAGCAGTGAATTTTAGTGAGTATAAAAAAATGCCCACATTTCTGCAAATGTGTAAAGTATCTTACCATTTGTGTCCAGAAATGGAAATGCCCCCCGGGACGTCCTACTACCTCCTTAACTCACTAGCTTTGGAATGATATGGGTTCCCAACATTTACCTAGAATTGATATTTGAGGGAATTCCTGCTACAGAACTAAAAGCACCAGGTGCATGAGGATATGTCCACACTTGCATGTATGTATGTGTCTATGTTATATGTACACGAGAACATGTAAATTTCTTTTTAGAATTTTTATTATGACAACAGATGGATGAACACCTAGATATATTTTGATTTTCCAAGAAAAGACAAGTGATTTGAACATTTTAGTTTATTAATTTTATGAAATAACATGCAATGTTTAAAAAAAAGACGTAAAAAAAATTTAAAAAAATAAAAAAAAGACATGTTCGTGGCCAATGACCTAAGAAGGTTCAATCTCCAGTACTAAGTATAAAAAGCAAGCTACAGAGCGATGCATGTAGTAAACTTGCTAACCAAAATAACAACAGAATAAAGACCTGTTTATAAACCTGCATATTGTTATGTGCACATAGGAGATGGGAGCAAAGACATACATTTAGATTCTACTTCTAGGAGTGGGAGAAGGGAGTGGTATTTTCCACATGCATTTCTGTAGGGTTTCATTGTTGCATGGGAGTGCTTTATTTTGTACTTTCAAAGAATGCATCACAGGAAAAAAAAGCATTGTGGATCAAGAGAGCAAAATGAGAAATGAAGATGAACAAACATTACTCATAAAAATAAATTAAAATGGCTAGCAAGAATAAAGGACTCTGCGGCCCTAATAATTAAGAAGGCAGATTCAAGCAATGAAATTCTATTTGAGCCTCTTACACTGGAACATATTAAAGGAAAGAAGATTCTCAAAGCTGATTAAAGCACGGTGGGAAACAACACTTTTACACAAGGCTAGTGTGCCATTTGGAACAATCTTTCTCGAAATCAGCTTGAAAACAGGTATCAAGCCCATAAAGCTGTTACTATCTTTGACCCAGCAGATCCCCTTTCAGGGACTTATAACAAATAAACAAGCAGAAACGAGGGCAAGCATGCGTGTGAAATGGTCTTCATTGTAGTTTCCTTAAGAAGTGACCCAAAATAATCACACAACCCATGGCAGGAAAAAAATCCATAACTGTTGTCTTATCTTCCCCACAGCAAGAGCTCCTAAAATGCCTTTGTTTTTCTTATCCACACAATCCCTTGAGAGTCCTACTGGCCCTGTTTCCTCCATCCTTCTGAAGCCAAGGGACCAGCACGCCTAAGCCCAGAGTCCCCTGGAGAGCCCGGCTTTTCTTGTCGGACCATTTTTCTGCAGAGCATCAACTTCAGCAGGATGGTTCTGTTGAATAAAAGAACTAGCCTTCCACCAAAAAGAAAAAACTCAAGATGCAAATATGTAAATGGTGGTTAAGAGCTCTATTGACAATGGTTTTAATTTTTTTTTCCTTTTTTTCCCATATTTTGCCAATTTCCTAAAACGGATCTATGTTAACTGTATAATCTACATTGAAACAACCACCTTAATTGTTAAATATTTGCAATCCTCTTCAGAGGCCTGCTGTTTTCTATAACTTGTAAAAAGTACTTATTATAAGATTAATTATCCATAATTGGCACAAACAACTTAGCCCTTACAGATAGACTGAGATAATTGGAGTGAAGCCTTAGAAAGAATTCACTAACATAAAAATGTCATGATTGAAATACGTGCATAGGCAGTTCTCCAGGACGCTCATAAAGCTATGGTTCCTCATTCTTTTTGGATCAAGTACCCTTGGAAGAATCTGACTAATGGCATGACTCTCTTTCCCTAGAAATAAATATTTGCCCCCGCCCCTCTCTGTGTTGGTTTCCTAGGGCTGCCTTTCACAAAGTAGCACCAATTACATGAACTATAAAACTGCATGCATTTATTGTCTCACAGTTCTGGAGGCTGGAAGTCTGAGGTCAAGGTGTCTGCAAGGCCTGGCTCTCTCCAAAAGCTGTAGGGCAGCCCTACCTTGCATCTCCTTAGGGAGATCCCTGGCAATCTTTGGGGCTCCTTGCCCTGTAGATGCATCACACCAACTGCCACATACACACGGCATTCTCCTCATGTCTTCACATGACCTGCCTCTGGGTGTGGCTGCCTATGCCCAGATGTTTTCTTCTTTTTATGGGAGCAGTCATATTGGATTGGAACTCACCCTAATATCCTCATTTTAAGATGACTGCCCCTGTAAAGAAACTTTACGAGCTCACGTCCTGGGTAGGAGGATTTTCATGTTGTTTTTTTTTCTTTTTTTTTTTTTTTTTTATTTATGATAGTCACACATAGAGAGAGAGAGGCAGAGACATAGGCAGAGGGAGAAGCAGGCTCCATGCACCGGGATCCCGACGTGGGATTCGATCCCGGGTCTCCAGGATCGCGCCCTGGGCCAAAGGCAGGCGCCAAACTGCTGCGCCACCCAGGGATCCCAAGGATTTTCATGTTGTTAATGAGGGGGCAATTCTCTCATAGTATCCACCCAACATATTTTATCATCCAGCCACGGGGCACAGACATTAGGCCCCGGCATCTTGTCTCTGGACACCAGCTTAAGAACACAGTTCTGAAGGTTGTTGGAAAGCTGTTGTCTTGAGCAGACCCCTCACTCTGTTCGATAATGAAGCTTCCAAACACACAAATCAGAGGAACACAAATGGTGGAGAATGTTTCCACTGGGGTGCCTGGATGTCTCAGTCGGTTAAGTGTCTGACTCTTGATTTCGTCTCAGTTCTCAATCTTAGGACTCTGAGTCCAGCTCTGCACTCAGCACAGAGTCTGCTTCTCTCTCTCCCTCTGACTCAACTCCCTGCTTGAATGTGCTCTCTCTCTCTCAAAAAAAAAAAAAAAAAAAAAAAAAAAAAAAAAAAAATTCACCAGGAATAATAGAAAGCTGTAAGGAAAATGTTTTCTGAATAATTTGCTTCCACCTCAATCTCAGAAGTAAAATTGAGACATTGCAGAAGACACTGCTGATAGATACTGACTTTTTCCCTAATGTAAACCTAGGTTACAATGCATTTCAATAGAAATTATAGATGGACAGATGCTGATGTTGACTTCCCTTTGGGATGTTAATGGTTCTGAGGTTTACCTGCCTAGAGGAATAAAGACTAGTCAAAATCTCTGAGTAATAGAAATAATTTTATTTGTATTTTTACATTATTATCAGAATTGAATTATATATGTGTCTACATATATACACATACACATATACATGTATATGCAATGTTGTCAGCACTGAACTTAACATGTCTTACTTAATAGAATATAAAAGTTGCTATACTTGTTCAGACTTGACATTTGTAGTCGCAATTGGCAATCTCAGTAATCTGAAATCTGAAACCAGAGAGGCATTGTTTTTCTAGTTACTGTTTGATAATCGTCACATTATCTTTCATCTCTCCTGTCTTCAACTTTCTGATCTATCAGAGGAGGAAAATAACATCTACCTCATGGAGATTGATACATTTGGAGTTACGAGTGACTGTCTTCAAATTCTAGCTCCAAATCTTATAAACTGTACCTTCCAGATACCCAGTGTGTATTTCAGGGTCTCCATCTACAAAAAACAACAAAGACGAACAAAACAATAAACAAAAACAAAGAGCACAACACCTCCACACACCTTAAAAAAGACAAGAATGACAATACTATTCAGTGCATATTTTTGTTATGCAAATTAAGTGGAGTAGCTCACAGGGAAGGGAACCTACATAACTAGCCCTGCTAGGATTCTCCAGAGAAAGAGATCCAATAGGATGTGAATATGTATAAGAGGATATTTATTATACAGAATCAGCTTAAGAGATTATGGAGGCTGCTGAGTACAAATCTCCTGGCCTTTGGGAACAGGCTTGATAAGCAGACTCTCCAGCCACACTCGTCAGCAGAGCCTGGGAAGCTGTTCCATTTGGCAACAACTTCTGGTTGCTTTGCCCTCGATCCAGTGGCATCTCTCAGGAGCGTGTGGCTTTTTTCCTATTCCCAGGGTCAAAATGCCCCTTCTCTCGCTCTTTGAGTTGTCGGAACAATCAAAAGTGTGCCAGGCCTTCATCTCCTCCCAGGCCTGGAGTGTCTGGAGTTTCAATTCTGTCACGGAGCCATCAAGGTGGGTCTGGGTATTGAGCAGGCCTGTCACAGAGTTGCCACTCCCACTTGGAGCACAGGGCAGGTGTGGCAGCCAGCAACCCCTCCCTCCTTGGTGGGCAGGGACCTGGGGCCTGTGTGAGCCCCCCATCTGCCTCTGTTGTACTCTGTGAACCCAAAGACCTGTTAAACTTTTAACCCCCCACCCAAACAAATGAACAGAAAATGCCAAAAAAAAAATGTGGGCCTTCAGGCTGAAGACCCAGGAGAGCTCATGCTGCAGAGGAAGTGTGAAGGCCGTCTGCTGGACAATACCCTCTTCCTTGGGGTGGCCCATCTTTTTGTTGTGTTCAGAAAGACCCATACCTGTTACAGAGGGCAATCTGCTTACCCAGAGCTTACTGATTTGAAATGTTGCTGTCATCCAAAACTATCTTCTGTGTTGACCTGTCACATTAACTCTTGTATGTAGTAAGTAAATATTGGACATTCTTTCAAGTCGCTGTGTTCTAAGTAGGTTACTTTCTCTGCTATGGCCAAAAGGGGGAAGGCATAAGTGGGCCATCAGAATTTTCCTATAAAAGTCAGGAGAATTTATACAAAAAAAAAAAAAAAGATACGAGGTAGGACACCAAGACTGGAATTAAACAAAACAAAACAAAAGAGAGCATCTACCTTTGAGATTTTAGAATGGGAATGGAAGCCCCTGAAAGTTTACTGACCAGTAGGAATCCAGTAGAGACATTCATAGAAACTTCGAGGAGGAAGCAATTACATTGTATGGTTGGTTTTGTGGCAAATTAATACTCAGAGACTGGATTGGTCTTTGCCAGGACTTTATTTAACACAGGTTCACTGTGGGAATGTCACAAGCCTAGAGCATGCAGGATAATGTCTCTCAGGAAGCCAACCAAGAAAAAGCACACTCCAAACCAATGGTAGAGTAATCACACTACTGTTCCAGGCAAGGGGAAATGAAAGGAATAATGTCCAATTTTAGTTGAGGTGCACCTTTATAAAAGTGAGTGCTCAGAAGGGATAGCTTAGTCAACCAAGAGCTGACCTCCATCCAGCTGCCAGAGCAGAAGGAAAAGCTCCTTGTAGTTTGTTGCTATGGAATGATGGTGCCAAGTGGTGAAGGGTAAGACGCCCTCATTTGTGGGGCTGCTGCAAAGAGTGCATCATGGCCAGTAAGAATCTCCTTTCCTGGTGCAGGAGCTAAGCCCCAAGGTCTTCGGAGACCTTTTTATACCAGCAAAAGGTAGCCTTGCCTAGACTGAACCCATCTTTAATGTTCTTCACAAACTTTCAGTGTTTGGAGCCTCAGTAGTCCCTACCACAGTTGCCTCTTCCTATGTTCTCATGTAAAGGCCCCAGTGGGGTCCCTCAGCAGCTGAGCTGTTGCATGCTTATTGATGACAACGGATGGGATGACCACATCACATCACAGTTGACTTTGCTTTTAATAAAGACAACCTTACTCTTAAAAATAATTTTATTTTTGTCATGAACAAGTAGATGTGAAATCCTTTCAGAACAATACACAGCACTGTAGCAAGAGATTGCCATGGAGGCTTAAGTGACTAGCTAGTCACCATTTCTCCCCTCCTTGGATCCCACATGGTAAGGAGGTCAAGATAAGACTCCTGGTCAAGGCCAAATTGGATCTTTTTAAGACTAGGGTAACGTGCAATTTCGTGGAATTGGAGACTAAAGGAAGAAGTTCCCAGGGTTAAGGTAGCAATTTCTGCACCAGACTGTATCTTCACTAATCAACTGTAAGTAGCCAGTTAATACAGTTACAAAAAAAAAAAAAAAAAAAGGCAGTCTCCAGCATATATCCTACCACTTGGACTGAATCTGACACTGCTACGTAATTAGCAGACCTTGTTGACTGTGGGTGGAACACATAATTGACAATTTGATATTACAAGTGATGGTGGTGGCCTGGAAAATTTTTCCAACAAATTCAGCAGCACAGGCCCATCGCCTGCATTTTCCTCAATTCTGCAATTTGTGTAAAGTAGGCACCAGCATAGCCAATCAGAAATCTATTGAATTCCTGAGGTGCAACTGTTGTGGTCTTTTAGTCACTCTTTCCCCAGCCCTTTCTGGGAACATACTTTAAAACTTTCCCCTTTACCACAGTTGTGTTGTAAATTAATAGTTAGCAATTTCCCTCCTATATCAAAAAGAATCAGTATTGGCATAGCTAGAACTTGCAGCTAAGTGTCCTGCTGACATTTTAAAACACTATCTCTGGGTGTGTTTTCAAGCTGTGAAGATTTTTACGGGGGCGGCAACAAAAATGCAATGGTCATACTCACTTAAAGTTAGGATAAGGTCTATAACCAGGAGACCATTTCTACCTAAGAACACTATTACTACCTAAGAACATTATTAAGGAGTTCTGTGAATACTTGTGTGTGTGTGTGTGCATGTGGTGTGAACATATTAATACTGACTTTTTTTAAAAGATTTTATTTATTTATTCATGAGACACACACACACACAGGGAGAGAGCGAGGCAGAGACACAGGCAGAGGGAGAAGCAGGCTCCATGCAGGGAGACCGATGTCAGACTCGATCCCGGGACCCCATGATCAGGCCCTGGGCTGACAGCAGGCACTAAACTGCCGAGCCACCCAGGGATCCCCATGAATTCTGACTTTTCAGAAAATTTTATAATTATAATAACCACTTATTGAGCTTTGAACATGTGAGATGCTTACATTTCGTGGAACATGTGTATAAATCCAACTGCTAGCTGTTTTTAAAATGTGTGTCCTCCTTAAATTTAATGCTCACTGGAATCCAGCAGCTGCTCTCTTTCCTGATTATGAATGAGGAAATTGAGTCCCATAGGAATAGTGACTTTTCCAGGATCTGCAAGTCCATCCACCTCCAGGGCCCACGGTCATCCTTCTAGACCAGTGATCAGATCAACTCGGGGCTAATTTGCCCTGGTATCCATTTTTGTAAACAGTGTTTCATTGGAGCATCGTGCTTTTATTCGTTTACATTTGGTCTGTGATTGTTTTCATACCGCAACACAAGAGTCTTAAGAGTCACAACTGAGATCACATGGCTGATAAAGCCTTAAGTATTTGCTACCTGGCCCTGCACAGAAAAGTCTGCTAACTACACAAGACTGTGCTGTCTGCTTCATGTTTGGGCTACTTTCAACAAATAAAAATATGACTAAACTTTTCTTGAAGATAATGAGGAAAAACTAAAAATAAATAAGATATAAGCATTTGTTCCTGTTCCAATTGCTCAAATACCTGATAAATAGGGCTCATCCATTCCTATTTCTTTGGATTTTTAGTCGTAAACAAAATAACTGGGATGACTTTAAGTCAAAAGGAGTCTTTGGATAGGTGATAAGTCCTGAATTAAAGGAAATACTGGCAAAAAAAAAGCTTCAAAGAGACCAAAGACGGTGACCTGTACTGAAGCCCTGGCGGCAGGACTCCTCCATTTGAACCTAGCTTCGCGCTCCCATCCCTAGTACTCAGCATGGTAGCCAGGGATGCGCATTGCTGCTGCTCTCTATAATCCATGCAGCCGGAGAAAAGTTCTCTAATCAAGCCTCCAGGGTTGAGACCCAGTCAGAGCAGCTGGATATTTGTACTTGGACAACGTAACAATTGAGTCACCAGGGGTGCAGGGAAGGAACATGTCTGTCTATCACCACCATCTCCATCAGTGTCTGCAGAAAAGAGCATAGCATCTCGTAGAACATCTCAAGTCAGAAGGAGATCCAGATCCTGAGCTGGAATTTCCATAAACGTGCATCGCGTCATCCCTTTGACTCCCTATCTCCATCTTTCTAGTCATCTACTAATGAAAATACAAATACCCCCAGCATTTGCTTTGCAGACTCTGGGTACAAATAATGAAAATTAATAATGTACCCAAGGTCGGATAGTTGTAGACGTAGAACCTCAGTACCCGCCCCCCTCCCCATTCCAAATTCTTCCCTTCTGTGGTAACTGGAGATGCTTCCAGGAGTACCATAGTATATTCATGAACAAGTGCATTATCTTTTCCTGCAAGTGCTTAAAAATTTACCTTAGCCCCCTCTTGTGCTGATATATCCTAATCCCTCAGAGTCACCAATTTGTCACTAGGTTGGTCTAGGACACACTCCCTTCACTTTAGTCCTTTTGCCAAAACCACCTTTTAATGATCACTCTACACTCTCATGGCTACCATCCTCACGGTTGTCATCTGTTACCTGGAAGCCACATTCTAACAGCTCTGCTAAAGCTGCCACCTACATGACTAGACTCCCAGCTTGATGCTTAGAGCACCCTCTGGCCCTTGCTATGAGATACTTGGTGCAAGCTCACTTCCTTGGGTGCATTTAATTGAAGGCCTATTGGTGGTCACTGTTCACCCTCCCTCCCCTAATCCCTTTAAATAAGTAGAGTAACAATGCCCTTCCCTTTGTAAGCTTTTAAATAGCCAGTCTCTAGATACCGATGTTTAAAACTCTTAGTTTGCATATACAACTTAATTTTTCTCTATAGATGTTATGCGTTATGTTCTGTGGCTAAATTGAGTTTGGTTCAAGGAACAGTGAGCACATAATGCACAGAGACATTATCCTACTCTGCATCCTCAAGAGGTTGACTCCAGCTTGGCGGTCCTGGATTCTTTTCCTAAAAGAGAATGCTTTTCAGAGGGTCCTCTCTTGAAATTTCCCCCTCATCAGTTAAGCTCCCAGTCCTGGGAAGTGTCTGAATATGTATAAAAGCCAATCACTTGCACTCTTCAAATTCCTGTCCAAGAAGCTCCTTTGCCTCTATACGAATTAATTAAATTCAATACACACCTGGTGTAGAGAAAACTGAATCACATAGCTGATCCCTATTCCCTCAATCAGGAAATTCTTTTCAAAATCTCATATTTATGTTTCACTTCACTGAAGCCTGAATTCCTTCTATGAAGATTAAGACTTTAAACATAAACAGAGCATTTGTATTTTTTCCCATCTTTTCTCTTCCTTCCACTTACTCAAAAAAATGAAGATTTAAAGATTACAAATAGCTTATTCTTAGAGAGACTTGATGCCAGGGATCATTTTAAATACTTTGCATAAATTACCATTTTAGCCCTCACCACACACCATAAACTTATGAGCTAAGTATTTTTATCACCATTCTCATTTTACAGGTGAAAAAGTTAAGGTACATAGAGCTTATATGTGACAGAATAAGAAATATGTATAGATTTCATCTTTGACGCTGGCTCTTGATAATATTTAGTCTGTCCCCATTTCCTGGCACTTAGCTTCTAAAACCCTTGGTATCTCTGAACTGATGTTATATGCTAATAGATTAACTAGTGGGGGTGGGGGGAGCTCCTGGATAGCCTCAGGATGAGTACTGATTGCGAAGGACACTGTGTGATTACAGGGCTGGAACTTGCAGCCCTACCCTGCAACTTCCAGGAGGAGAGAGGGTCTAGAGTTTGAGTTAATCAACAGTTAATGATTTAATCAATTATGCCTGAGTAATGAAGCCTCCATAAAAATCCTGAAGAACAGCATTCTAAGAGCTTCTGGGTGAGGGAACATGTGGAAATATCAGGAAGTGACATATCTGGACAAGGCATGGAGCTTCACGTGCCCTTCCCCCCCCAACTCCCCATACCTTGCCCTACGCATTTTGTTCATCTGGAAGTTACTGAGTTCTACCCTTTTATAATCAATAGGTAATATAGTAAGGACACCATTCACCTGAATTTGGTGAGCCATCTTGAGTTCTAAAGGCCATTCTGGCAAATTACGGAACCCTAGGAGAGGCTTGTGGGAACCTCCAATTTGTATCCAAGGTGAACAAAAGCCATGAGTAACTACATATCATTCGCTTCTGAGTCTGAGGTAGGGGGCATTTTGTGGGACTGAGTGCTTAAATTGCAGGATCTGAAACTATCTCCAGGCACAGGGCATCAGAATTGAAACACATTGTAGGACACTTGGCTGGTGTCTGAAGACACCTGAAGAACTGCTTGGCAAAAGAAAAATCCCCACACATTTAGTAGCCAGAAGTATTGAGAGAGAGTATGGCAGTGTTCAATGGCACCCTATTAGTACTTAGTAGAGTCAGAAATCAAACCCATGTAGTCTGACTCTGGCATCTGTCCTTCTAAACAGTATGTGTTCTATCTTTAATATTAGGGGCTTCTCAAAAAAAAAAAAAAAACATAAAAATCATCTTTAAATTGTTTAGTTCACTAGTAGTTATTTATTTTCCAAAATATTAGTAATGAGGATGCCATTTTTATATAATTCTATTTTTTTAGTATCTAGTCAGCATAAGATATTTCATCGTACTTGATAAGTATTTTGATTTATATTATTTTTACGATTATATTTTCACATTATTTGTTTCTTTGTTATATATAGATATACTATGAAATAAATTAACCAAATCTCGTTGTATACTTTGTTAACTACTGAATTCTCAATGTTCAGCACAATTCCTGGAACTTTCTTTTGTGGTGACTTAATGTTGAGTATTTTCTCCAGTCCACCCTGGCTTCAGTTAAAGGCATATCCTTGTTCCACTCTTGGCCAAGATATATTCTGATGCACTATATTTGGTTAGCGTATCTTATCCATCAAGATACATTCTATTGGGATGCCTGGGTGGCTCAGTGGTTGAGTGTCTGCCTTCAGCTCAGGGCGTGATTCCAGGGTCCTGAGATCAAGTCCCACATTTGGCTCCTAGCCAGGAGCCTGCTTCTCCCTCTGCCTATGCCTCTGCCTCCCTCTCTCTCTGTCTCTCATGAATAAATAAATAAAATCTTTTTTAAAAAGATACATTCTGTTCCTCTATTTCCAATGGAGATACTTCATCAAGTACTTCCTGCATGCTATTGGAAATAAAAGAGAAAAGAAATCTTGTTCCCTAATTCTCAGATATTTAAAGTATGGCTAAAAAGACAATTTCCTGTGCAGGAAACAACTGCAAAACAATAAAAGTAAGTAATAAGAGGTAAAATGTGTGTAACAGGTAGTAAGTATCATAAAGAAAAATTTTCATCACATCATAAACTGTTGAAAACAAAGACAAAGAAAAAAAGAAACCTTCAGAACAACCAGAGAAAAAAGACATTATCTAAGGGGACAATGATTTGAATGCCTGTGGATTTCTCCTCGGAAACCAAGAGTTAGGAGGATTATAAAGTGCTGAGATAAAAGAACTACCAATCTAGAATTCAGTATTCCACAAAAATATTCCTCAGAAATAAAGGTGAAATAAAGGAAACTAAGAAAATTTGTTGCCCACAGACCTGTTCTCAAAGAGCTGCTAGAGGAAGTTGTTCAAAAGAAGAGTAGTATTCCAGAATGAAACTTGAAACCTCAGAAATGAAGGAAGAACAACAAATGGTAAGTATCTGGTAATTCTAATAGACTATCCTTCTTCTCTTGAGTTTCATAGAGTATATTCAACAGTTGAAGGCAAAAGTTATGGGCAGCCCGGGTGGCTCAGCAGTTTAGCGCTGCCTTCAGCCCAGGGCCTGATCCTGAAGACCCGGGATCAAGTTCTGTGTCAGGCTCCCTGCATGGAGCCTGCTTCTGTCTCTGCCTCTCTCTCTCTCTCTCATGAATAAATAAATAAAATCTTAAATAAAAAAGAGAGAGAGAAAGAAAGAAAGAAAGCAAAAGTTAAAACATTTCCCCATGGAGTTTTTAATGTACATTCATGTAATAGATAAGATAATGATGCCATAAAGGGGAGAGGATAAAAGGACCTATGCTGTGGTAAGTGTTTTATATTCCACATGGAATTATAAAATATTGATTCTAAGTAGAATGTGAAAAGTACATTTTTTAATGTTATAATCCTTAAAGCAGCCACAAAAATAACTATTCAAGAAAATGCAGTAAAAAAATTACTAGAAAATTAAAATTAAATCAAAACTATTCAAGAAAATGCAGTAAAAAATTACTAGAAAATTAAAATTAAATGCCATCCCTCAAAAGGCATGAAAATTAAAATTCTGTTTGTTTCTACAAACAGAAAACAAATAATGAAATGGTACACCTAAATCCAAACTCTCAAAAATTATATTAAATGTAAATAATCTAAACACCCCAACTAAAATAGAAAGAGTAGCAGAATGGATTAAAATGGCTCTGTTAGAAATTGTATGCAAGAGAACTCACTTCAGGGGTAATTACAAGGTAGAATGACAATAAAAGGATAGAAATGCATATACCATGGAAATCCTAATGAAAATCTTGAGTGTCTATATTAATATCAGACACAGTAGACCTCATAGCAAGGAATATCACTAATGATGAAGAGAGATTATTGCATAATGATAAAAAGATCAGTTCACAAAAAAGACACAACAATCAATCAGCAGTAAATGCATAAGTACCTAATAGCAGAAGTTCAAAACACATGAAGCAAATTTGACAAAACCACTGTGTACAGATGTTGAACAATTTCTTATATAAGAAATACCTCATGACTCAGCAATCCCACACTTGAGTATTTACTATAGAGAAATAAAAATTTATGTTCACGTGCAAATCTGTACAAGAATGTCTATATCAGCTCTACTCATACTTGCCCCACATTGGCAGTAACTCAAATGTTCATCAGTAAGTGAATGGGCAAAAATACTGTGGCACATTCCTAAAGTGAAATACCACTCAGCAATGAAAAGGAATGAGCTGCTAATACAGCAGGGATAAATCTCAAATGCAATATGCTCGAAGTATTGCATATTGTGCAATTCCTCTTCTATGTCATTCTTGCAAAGATCAAAGTATAACTAATGAGAAACTCATCAATAGTTCATATGGTTTGGAGGTAGAGAAAAGAAATAATTATGAAGTAATTGCACAAGGAATGTTTGGGGAGGTGATGAAACTGTCTTGAATCTTAATTATGATAATGATTAGATAAATCTATAAATCTATCATTAAAATTCATAGAATCATATACCAAAGAAGCTAGTTTTACCGTATGATAGTTGAAAATTAATAAAATAAAATAAAAATGCTAAGTATTGAATTCAGACTTTTCCCAAACTATTGTCAAGTTCATGGATTATCCCACTCACACACAGACCTTATATAACCATGTGTTATTTTTATTTTTATCTCCTGATATTGGAATAACACATTTTTCTACCCAGATTGTTTTATTCTCTACCTGATGAATGTTAAAGTCAGAATAAGGGTTGTCTTTTGGGTGAAAGGGAGAATTTTTACAACAGAATTCTTAAAAACTGTGGGCTTCCGGTAATATTAATATCTTGATCATTGTGGCATGTATTTGGGTAAGTACATTTTCTTTAAATTCCCCAAGTTATCTATGCTCTTTACAATGTACATGAAGAAAAATATTTGAAATTAAAATTGAGAAAAAAAAAAAACACAATGAACTTTTATCCAGCATTTAAAACTCATTTAAGTTGTTAAATCCCCAAACTCTTGATGGATAGTAATCACTGCTGCCCATAACACTGTGACTATGTCTGAATTATAAAACTTGTCATATTGTGTTAGAATCATTCATGTGTGTGTCTGCGTATGTGTGTATGTGTCTGTGTAACCACACATGTACTCTCACTATCCTGACTAGAAATAGAGTGCTTAATCTTCCAGTTCTTGGTACTCTCCAAGCACATGGCTGGCACCAACAGTCATGTATTGAATGAACACAAAGTAGGAAATGGGTAGAACTACCATGTCTAGTAATGATCCACATAGGCCCTGGTTTCTTTCTCCTAGCATCACCACCATCCTTTCCTACTTTGAATGTACTAGAGGCTGCATTATCTGAAAAATTACTTTTTTTTCCCCTTGATTCTTTGCTTGACTGCCAATAACACCAATCCTTGTATTGATGCCATGAAATTGGCTTAGTCACATGAGATATACACTGAGATGCAGTGTAGTAGAGGCGTCTCATGAGATCCTTGAAATGAGCGTACTTGGTTGAGAGAAATGTTCTGCATAGAGAAATAATGCTATGTAGAGAAATAATGTTCCATGTATTAAAATTTTATAGACATGGTCACTGGAATATCCTAAAATTGTCTGATATCTATGGATTTTTGGAATGGATTTTCTTTAGGTAGGGACTCTGAGCAAAAGAATTAGTTATATCTAAATCTTAACTGGGAGGTAAGATTATCGCACATTTTAAAAAGACCAGCCCAGTTCTTTGGTGGCTTTCCTATAGTTAGTGCCAATGGAATATTCTATTGAGAAATCCTAGTATGCATTTAATTTGCCAAACCCTCATTGACTTTTGGCCATGCTTAATCTCTATAATAGTTATTGTATTCATTTAGTGATTTTAGGACCAATGATCATATCGGCCACATTAATTTTAGTTAATATAGATGGTGTTCATTTTTCTACTTGTCTGACCCCTTGAAAATTATTATTTAGGGATGATCTCAATTAAAAAGTGAAGTAAAAGTAATGTACTTGAAGAAAGCTCTTGAGGTCAAAAGAGGAGAAAAGATTTGGTTCATATCATCTCTACTCATTTCCAAAAAAATTAGTGTCCCTTGAGCTTTGATTTCTATGGTTCTGCATATTAGTCTGTCATGGGATTTTTTTTTTCTTTCTTGGTCTGCCTAATTAAAAAGAGGTCAAAGGAATAATTTTTTTCAAGTGAATATTAGACTCTCATTCTACCTGAACAATCAGGTTAAAAGTTTTTAACTTCCAAGGAATGTGTGTTGAGATACGTCAACAGACTTGAAGAGTCACAAATTGTAAATTTTACAACAGAAGCTGGATTCATCTTAGTTCCTAATCACTGATTTAATCCTACAAATTATATAAAATACTACACAACTGCCTAATTCCATGCAGAGAGCAAGGACATGCTTCAAGATTGACTCACCTGCTTTTTCCTGTTAGAAAAGAAGGAAATAAATGCTTGCTACTAAGCTGGTTAATATGTATACTGGATTTTTTTAAATGAATGCTTAAAAGGAATAATAATAATTAGAATAATAATACTAAGCTTTTAGAAATGCTTTTTATCTTCAAAGCATTTCACAAAAGTGTATGTAGTTAATCTCCGCACCCTAAAAGCACCTTGCCAAAATATTTTGGTTTACAACAGATGCGTTTCAGAAGGTTTCATTCATCTTTATGTTTTCTTAGGCATAATTCTGTCTGTTAAAAAAGGCGGGGGGAACGACGGTAGAAAATAACATCTATCAAAGCCTTTCTTTTTTAATGTAAATTAGTTTCTTTTCTTCTTTCTAAAGGGAAGAAATGTTCAGATGAAACTGACGGGAAGCCCAATTCTGTTGAATTTGTGTTATAAAGGTCATTTTATGTAGTACTGAGGTTCAGCTGTTCTCTGTCTACACTCAGGCCCACAAATGGAAATAGACTTAAAAGGCAGAGGCCTAAGTAAATATATTTTCAGATACCCACTACTGTACAAGAATGAAATTCACTTAAAATAAAAATCTTTACTAAAAGTAGTAATTTGGTGGAAATTGAACTGGGCCTTATTATTTTGATGGAGTTGGATCCTTCTTTCTGTTTCTGGAAAAGCATTTTCAGATAGATCCAGAGTTGACCTTACAGAGTACACAAGTGTTAAGTGGAAGGATCAATGTGGGAGCAGTCTGCAACGGACTCTGGGGAAATTGGGGAGGTGTCCAGCACCTCTGTTCTCATCTCATTTCCCTGCATTTAATGAGACTCAAGTTAATGCCTCTCTTCCAAGCTCTATAGTGATACGAGATGCCAGTCCAACACTCCTTTTTAGGGTAATTTCTTTTATTTTTATTAAAAAATATATTAGCAATCATGATAATTGCCGAATAAATAAACGTAGAAAAGTTAATAGGAAAGACAGACAAGAAAATCTTCCTCACCTTATCAGAGAGATAATATTACTAAATTCTTCTGGATCTTTCCAACAGATATCTTACTTAACAAAAACAGATTCTCACTATACTTGTGTAATTTAAGATTTTTTAGAATTTGCTATATATCCTTATAACTTTTTAAGGCAATATAAATATATACACCATTGTTCTGATTGTTATATGACATTTTATTTCTTCATGTAATTTACTAAATTTACTGATCCCCAAATTGACCATAGCATAAAAATAAGGATTGCTTAAGAATACATAGTCATACGCCTATCCCTAGAACTCTAGGAAAGTGTCTTAAGAATCTCTATTTTTAGCAAACTCCTCAAGTTATTTGAGAAACACTGATTTAAGTTATGTTTTGTATATTTCATTTAATTCCCATTAGAAAGATAACTCTCTAATATTATATCCATTCATCATGTTCTAGCTAGATTGTTTTCTGAATTTAATTCAATGAGGTGGAATTACTGGCTCATGTCGTATGTACTTTGACAATCTATTAGCATATTGCAAAAATATTCTTAATCGAGCTATAATAATTTATACTTTTACTATACTAGTTGTCAGGATCAAAGGTATTAGGTGCAAAATGTTTGTATGCATCCCCCTTTAGTGGCGTTATGCTTTCAGAGCAGGTGATGAGCAGTTCATCTTCAAATCAGCTAAAAGTTTTAACCTCAGTAAAGAGCAATAAAAATATGGAGATGAATTCTAAAGCAAGTCCAACTAATTTTGTAGAAAGTATCAAATATGTGAGGAGGGAAACACTATCTTGTTTACTTTCTCCCTTTGCCAAATGTTAATATTTGAGATATCTACTACAGGATTTTGAAAGTAGAATTTTGACAACACGGATCCCTGGGTGGCACAGCGGTTTGGCGCCTGCCTTTGGCCCAGGGCACAATCCTGGAGACCCAGGATTGAATCCCACGTCAGGCTCCTGGTGCATGGAGCCTGCTTCTCCCTCTGCCTGTGTCTCTGCCTCTCTCTCTCTCTCTCTGTGACTATCATAAATAAATTTAAAAAAAAATTTGACAACACTCCTAACCCTAATAAAAAGCATTCTGGGGTAATCTTTAAATGTCTTTATTTGTTAAACCACACAGAGTGATTATTTAAAAAAAAAAAAAAAAAAAAACATACTTCCAAGACCACCTGAATCAGCGAAAAATATTTCTGGAAATCTACATTGTTCTAAACCTTTTTAGAAATCTCTCATATGAGAGTCAGGCTGGAAAATCTCTGCTCTGGCCCACATTCCCAATTTGGTAGAGAAGAAAAACAGCCCAGGGTAAGTCATTGTTTGGCCCTATGGCAGATGTAAGTAAGTGACAAAACTTTAATTAGAAGTCATGTCCCTGTCTGTGGATATAGTGTGCTTTCTGGTATTTCACGGTTTTATGATTGGGTCTTTGCATTTACCCCCCAAAATGGGCATTTTTATTAAAATGTTAAAATAAAAGCTATTTTACAAATTCAATTATACTTAGATATATAAAACTTGATAAAAGTAGCTAATGCTGCTTTAATAATCAATAAAATAGCACTTAATGCTTTTAGTTTTATAATAAGTCTCGCTCTCCTACTAACGGAAAATAAAGACAAATATTTCAGAACTTTATCCAAATATAAAGTGTTTCACAAAACTGCCTACTTTTCTTTCCAAAGAGCCCTTATTTAAAATTTGTCCTTTCAGTTCTTCTGAATATATCAGTAAGGGAGCCTCATTTCTGTACTAATGGTCTTTAATAGAGATTTTCTTCTGTGTTTATTCAACTCCTTTGTAACTCGATCATGAAGTAGCCCTAGAAGAAGTCAAGAAGAAGCAGGAAGGAGGAATAGACATATGAAATGTCAAGAGCATCAGACACATGAAAATTCAATCACTAAGCCTAAAATCTTTAAGGATTTCTTTCTTTTTGATGACCAAGTAAGTTTAGTCCAAATGCATGATCACTATGTTTTTCTTATTTTTCCTTATCTTTCAAACTTTAAAAAGTATGTGACTCTAGACTGAGCTATATTACAGAGTTTGTAGGCTCCTAAACAAATATGTATAATTTTTGCTCCAAGATAAGCTCTACAGTCACATTTTCACCTTAAATAAGCAATTTGACCTGCTCACTTGGAATTACTCAGGTGAAACTCTCTTTTCTTTGATATATATATCTCTCATTAATGCCACAGAATGTAGGGGCATTTCAATTTTGAGCCAATATTTCCATTACTTTTATCTTTCTCAAAACTTTACTATTCTGAATTGGAATTTCTCGTGGTTGACATCACCCTGACAAAGTACTGTGCTCCTTCTGGGTAATATTAAATGAGAATTAATAGTATTTTTTATTTGTACCACTGTACAGTGCTTCCTTGATGTTCATTTTGGAAAAATAAGTTTATTACATGAATTTTTCGAAATCAAACTTGTCGAAGATATGATGTTTTATTCAAGTTTAACATCTTCAAAGCATTATTTTTATTGGATTGCATGTGCTTGTGTGTGTGTGTGTGTGTGTGTGTGCACATACTAATAGTACCATGGGAAGAAATGTTTGCTGAAGGAGCTGGCTTTTTCTATACACACCCTGAATAATCTCTTATTCTTATATATAGAATGTGCCATTGATAAATACATATGTACCTATGTGCACATCATAATTGATGCAGGTGTACCCACTTAGATGCTGTTCAAGCCTCTTAAGTTCACTAAGCTAAACATGGGGTCTTCCCTCTGCCCCATCACATCCAAAGTTACTTCTTACATTCTAAGTTTCTGAAAAGAGCATCACTATTGCTCAGCATAGTCTCCCCAATATGTGGAGGCTCATTAAGTCCCAAGGATTTTAATTCATATATGTCCTGCGTGGCTAGAGTTTTCACTTAATTGTATTCCGTAGAATATAACTTTCGTGGGATATTAATAAGTGTTACTTAAAAAAAAAAGAGGTGGAAAGAAGAGGAGGAGGAGGAAGAGAAAAATAAAAAGCATTCTGGGGTAATTACATTTGAAGAACATCATATTAAGCAAATTAAACATACTTCTTAATTTCAGGTTTTAATGGAAACTTTACAGAATTAAAATAGTCACCATTTTTAAGTTAGCTGTATCAAAGAACCACTTCACTAGAATGTTTTGGGAAACTTGTTGGGTCTATTCTCCATTAACCCTTTCTCTACCACTCCTCAGGTCTTCATCATCCTTTATTTGGTTTCTGCTGAGAGTGCTCAACTATTATCCTTGACCTTATCTGGTACTTCTCCCAGACTGTACCTCCCAGGACTCAACCTCATTCCGAAGTTCCAACATCCATCAAAGCAAACTTTCTGCAATCTGAATCTGCACCTAAAATCTCTCCATAAAGGTTTCTCAAAGAGTTAAAAATAGAGCTACCCTATGACCCATCAATTGCACTACTG
Organism: Canis lupus baileyi; assembly: GCF_048164855.1. NCBI lineage: Eukaryota > Metazoa > Chordata > Mammalia > Carnivora > Canidae > Canis > Canis lupus. The sequence continues at coordinate 57,805,867 of NC_132846.1, forward strand.
AGTATTTACCCCAAAGGTACAGATGTAGTGAAATGCTGGGCCACCTGTACCCCAATGTTTATAGCAACAACGTCCACAATAGCCAAGCTGTGGAAGGAGCCATGATGTCCTTCGACAGATGAATGGATAAGAAGATACGGTCTATGTATACAATGGAATATTACTCAGCCATCAGAAAGGATGAATACCTACCATTTGCCTCAACGTGGATGGGACTGAAGGGTATTACTATGAGTGAAGTAAGTCAATCAAAGAAGGACAATCATCATATGGTTTCACTCATATGTGCAATAAAAGAAATACTGAAAAGGATTATAAGGAGGAAAGGGGAAGGTGGGGAACTCACTGGGGAAAATTAGAGAAAGAGACAAACCATGAGAGACTCCTAACTCTGGGAAACAAACAAAGGGTTGTGGAAGGGGAAATGGGCAGGGAGTTGGGGAAACTGGGTGATAGGCACTGAGGAGGGCACTTGATGGGATGAGCACTGGGTGTTTTACTATATGTTGGCAAATCTAACTTCAATAAAAAACAAAACAAAAGAAATAAAATAAAATAAAATATAAAATAAAATCTCTCCATAACATTAGAGACAAAGTCTGGATGCCTTAACATGAAAAGCAGAGTCTTCATGGTCTCACATCCTTGCATCTATTCTAGGTACAAAAATACCCTGTGCTGCTTCATTCTCCTGCAGATGCCTGGCTAGCTGATACTCATCCTTTATGAACTGACATAAGAGTCCTTTCTCAGGGCAGTCCTCCCCAGATTGCTCCCAAACCTCCCAAGACTGAGGTGAGCATGTTTTCTCCACATCACCATTATACCGTACCCTGACTTCCCAGAGAACTGAGTAGATTTTAATTGTTGATTTAGTCATTTTTTCCCCACCAAGGAGCTTGACATTCACCTTTATGTCTGCAGAGTGGCTAGCATTAGGAGATGATCAAAATGATTAATTGGTGAATTAATTAATTTTTATAACCTCTAACAATATCAACATTAGCATCAGGGTGGATCCATCAGGATTCTAATGTCAATGAACACTGTGTGGGGGCAGACAGTATAGTCAAATGATATAACACTCAGAAGCCAAACTGTCAGTTATCACTTACTCTTAGATATCTTTCAGGAAACACAGATAATAATTTTTTCCATGATTGTTGGTTGAAGATGCTGTTTCCAAGTCTCTGGTGGGGCTGGAGATGGGGGAGTAAAGGTGAACAGGAATCTGTATTCCATACAATACCCCAGATAATTCTTATCCAAAATAGTTTAAGAATGGTCTATAGCTGGGGATCTTATTTTATTTTATTTTATTTTTTAATACTTAGGTTTCATTAACCTTGTCTTCTGGATTGATTCTGTAGCCTGCTCCCCTCCATGGTTCTAGATGCTTTTATCCTAATCCTTTCAAGTGTTAGTTCAGAAGCCACTCAGAAGATATCTCACCTTTACCTCCTACCTAGCCCAGGTCAAAATTCCATATAATTACTTTTGTTTTCTGGGAGCAGAGATAGAACATCTCTAAATTTCTTTTAGATTTTCCAAAATATTCCTGATTTATCAAAACGTATAGAAATAAGTTTAATGTCTCATTTCTTATAGAAATAAGAAATAATGTCTTTTTTTCCTCTAAAATAAACATATCTATAATGAAAATAATTTTTTTTTTAAATAAGAATTTAAAAATCCTTCCTTGGGGGGCGGTGCCTGGGTAGCTCAGTTGGTTATGTAGCCAGCTTTTGATTTTGGCTCAGGTCATAATTTCAGGATAGTGAGACTGAGGCCCACATAGGGCCCCATCCTCTGTAGGGAGTCTGCTTGAGATTCTCTCTCCCTCTGCCCCCCTCCTTACCAGACACTCTCTCTATAAAATAAATAAATCTTTAAAGAAAAATCCTTCCTCTGTCACACTTTGCCATTTACCAAAGAGATACTGATAGAAACAAAACTCCAGTTGAATTAGAAGTAAGCCAGTCCTGTATAGGATCCTGACCAAGTTATAGGTCTGGGTTTTCTCTACACATTAAAGACATGGATAACTTTAAAGTTTTCTGCTATGGACTATTTTCAATGGACTGGTTACAGTTTTTCTGTCCTATATAAATTGTTTTTCCAGACCCCCTCACCCCTTGCAATTCAGCAATTAACCTGACCAGTCAATGGTTTCCTTCTGCTTTCTAGTCTGGACTTGGCTTCATTGCATTAGGCTCTGCCATGTGGTATCTTTTTCCCTTACAAACAATCCAGTGAAATGGTTCACAAAGTGCCTATACAACTCAACAAGCTTCCCTATAGGTTTCAAATAGGTATTTAAGGAGCTTTTTTAGTTAGGTATGAGCTATTAGATCTGTAGATGATCAATGGCTGTGGTCAAAAACAAAAAGAGATCCAGTTAAAACATGGATTACTTATTTCGGTAGAGATTATCTGGTGTTCTTCAAAATCCATTCTTTCTACATATTTAAAGAACTTTTGATTTTTAGCTAGGTACACAGCTCCAGAAAAATTCAACTATTTCCTTGCCACTTTTAAGGATAGATGTTATCACTTGATTGAATTCTGGCCAAAGGATGAAAAATAAAAGAGTCTGTGGGAAAATTCGTATTTATGTTTTTAATAAGGAAAAAAAACCTGATGCATAACATTTATCTCGGGTTCCTTATCCTATCACTCTTCCCACTCTCTTGAAATGAGATGAAATGGTTGGAGCTCAGGCAGCTATCTTGGACTATGGAGTGAACATGTGGGAATGGCAGCCACACATGACAAAGCAACAGGAAAGAAGTCTGGGCCTCTGATTACATTGATACCACAACAGTGCTGGGTTTTATCAGCAGAAAGAAAAGCCTATTTTGCTTAGGTACAGTTCTTTGAAGATGTTTTTGTAATTTGCATTTGGACCTAATTTCAACTAATACATGTAAGGATTCAAGTGATGTTTTCAGGAAAAAAATATATATTAAAGATGACACAGGTGAACAGAGAAAATAGAGGCCTAAAAGAAGTAAAGCCTGTAATTCCTTATGCCTAGTTATCACATTGCAGATTTAGATATGATCATTAATTTTTAAGATTATAGAACAGGAGTTAAGTAAAGAGAATATTGTTTTGGATCACCCACTAGGTGTTATACCCATAGAATATGCTTTATTGTCTATCTCTTTGAGTTGCAAATGCAACCTCCTTTCCCAAAATGCTAAACAAGTTTTAATGATAAAATCAAACAGTCTTTTTATGGCAATGTCATAAATTTAACTAATTTCCAAATTCTCTAGAATTTGTCTTATATTCTAGAATCATAAAATCCCCAGGGTGAAAAAAAAAATCTTTCATTGTAGGATGAAAAATTTGGTTTACATGATCTCCAAATGATTAATAACTGGAATAACTGGAAATTTTCATATTATTGACTCCAAATTATATTAAATTTCCTCTTGTTATCATATAGAATGTTAGAGTCTGAAGAAGATGTAGAAGTATCTAGGTAACTTGGAAATAACGTTTATTACATTTGTACAACTTTAGTCTAGTTGACTCATGTCATCTGACTGGTTTTCCTGGATGCTTAGCCACTTAAGAAGTGTCAGTTTCTCCACATCTATTACAGCATAGACTTCATAGGTTTAATGTTAGTAACAAACTGCAATTTACTTGAAAAAGCCCATAATGCAAAGACTTCTGAGTCCCAGGTATGTGGAAATCTAAGAAAATGATGCTCTTTGATAATTATGTTTCTCCCTAATTAATCTGTTTGTTTCCACTCTTGCCCTGGTAGTCTATACTCAACAGAGCAGCCATAGCAGTGCTATTAAAGCTGAATTTCATTTTGTGATTTTTTTTTCTAAAAATTCCCTAAGGATTTCCAATTTCAAAGTCAGACCCAAAGTCTGTCGTAAGCTTACAAGATCCTACATGTTCAGTCCCACGCCATCACCCTCCAGCCTTTATCTCCTACTGGTCTTCCCTCGGGCATGCAGCTCTAGGCTTACTGGCTTCCTCTCCCTTGTTAGAACCCAAGGGGTGTGACTCAAGGACTCTTCCATCAGTCTGGACAGCTCTCCCTCAGACATCCAGGTAAATCATTCCTTTACTTCCTTTTTTGTTGTGATGCCAACTTCTCAATGAAACAACCACTCTGTTTCAAATGTTATCCTTGGAGTCTCTGATTTTCCATTATCCTCTGCTTTTCCATAATATTTATAGCCATAAAAATGTACAAATGAATTCTTAGTGTTATGCTCCATCTCTGTCTACTAGAAAGTAGTCTCCATGAGAACACAGATTTATGTCTATTTAATTCCCAGTGTGCCCATTCTTAGAATAGGAAGTGCTCAGATTATACTTTTTTTTTTTTTCTTACATAAATTCACCCTGAGGTCTTACTTAGACTTCTGGGCAGAACTTGGTCTTAGTGAGGAAAGTGTTGGAAAGAAGTCTGGACACATTTTGTATCTAAACTCTTGGAACAGAGCTTTCTAATTTTAGCAGCTATCCCTTTGTGCCTTAAAGTTTCTAAAAAATTAAATTATGAGCATTCTGTAATTAAATGAAGAGAGATGCAGCAGAATTGGTTGACTTGTTTCCACCATTTCTCTCTCTTCCCTAGGACTTGTGTTTCTTCTACATTCCAAACATCTTTTGAAATTATTTCTTCTCAATTATTTCCTCTCAATTCCCAGGTCAGTGCTTTGTAGTCCCCCTGATGGGGGGACACAGGGCTAGGTGAGGACAAAGCACGAGCTTGGGGCAGCCCATTGACAAGTTCTTGAAACAGGCAAAGGGGCACTCCTCTACAATCTCAACTGCCTTGATATTAATACTTTGCTAAGGGCAAAAGGAAATCTTAACCTGACCCACCCCCCCAGGATGCTGTAAGTCTACTTTAACATATAAAAACTCCTTTAGAAATTTCCTTTATTTCTAAACCCCCAAGATACATGTTGGCAATCATCCCCCAAGCACATGGCCCACCAATATACATCTGAAGAGTCTCATGACTCAGGTTTTATTAGATGGTAATAAGTGACCTTTCCCAATAATAGCTATCCCCCTCCAGGTCCTGGAAATCTTGCTTTCAAAATTCCTTAGAGAGTATGCTATCCTCAAACTCATCCCAACTCCTAGGTATACAATCAGCCACCCCTCACAGGCCCAGGGCAGTCAGCTCTTCCTGCCCATGGGTCCTGTCCCTGTGCTTTAATAAAACTTTCATTTTGCACCAAAGACATCTCAAGAATTCTTTCCTGGTCGTTGGCCCCAGACCTCACCGAACCAAACCTCACCTATATTCCAAAACTTCATCACCACCATTTGTCCTCACAGTATCTTTCTCTTCCTTGAGCCACAACCATCCTATCACTTTGGGGTCACTGGCCGTTTCATCAGCCATCTAAGGTCTCGCACAGGCAGGGTCCATTTTGCTCACCCTGGTGTCCCTGTTGACAAGCAGAGTTCCTTCACACAGAATGAATGACAAATAAGTATTAATTAAACACATGAAACTTTTACTGAAACCTTTGCAATCATCTCCAATCTGCTCCCTTGACTTAAATTTCTCCCTTGTCTCTTCCACCCAACATTCTGCAGAAGCAGTAATTTTTAAATAAATAAATAAATAAATAAATAAATAAATAAATAAATAAATAAAATGTGTTCAATTCTCTTTTGTGCTTACAACCATTTATTACCTACAGGAAGAATTGAAATCCCTTAAATGTTTCCATAGTATGATCCCAGACCCCCTTTATGGCTTTCTTTCTAGTGATTCATTCTACTTTCCGTATATTTTGGTTATAGACTAAACATTTCTTTTAAAATGTCTACCTCCTCATAACTAAATACTATCACAGTCACTGTTTCTGCCTGGAAGGTTGATCTATTCATTTCATAACCACCTTGGTTTGGAGATCTTTGAGGTTGACTGATATCATTAGTAGAGTACTTCTTCCTGCACCTGCTCATGACCTGATCCCACGACATTTATAATATACAGGAGAGTTTATTTTATAAGTGATGAAATTGGATTGAATAGGGATGGGCCAAGGAGAAGAGGTTGCAGAACCATGACCCACCACCCTCTCCAGGTCCACCTTCTAAATTCCCATAGTGAAGGGAAGTTAGGATTAAATGTGAATGAATTATTCCTGAGAATAAGATACTTGTTATAAGCATAGCTTTGGATTCTCTGTGCCACAGAGATAGGTAGGCAACTACAAATAGGCCAACATCCTCAGCTAGAAAGTAGCCAGAGCTTGCTATTACAGTAGATGTCTCAGCATGGGCATTTTTGTCCTCCAGGGTCAGGTTCAGCTGTGAACATTCACCAAATGACCTCACAGATGGAGGGTGGGCAGAGGTAGGAAGGGTGTTAAGAATAGGGCACATGCTTCAATGTGACCACGGTTGATGTAATAGTGTGAGTGGACATGTAAAACATTTTCTGGGAAGCACCAAAAATGAACAAATGAGGCTTTCCCCAACCTAAAATTTCTGTACCCTCAGTATTACTTATCTTCTTCCCCTGCTATCTTTTTGTCCTCCTACACACAATTTTATGTGTATGTGTGTATTTACTTGTTTATCTTGATTTCTGCCTGTCCAATTAGAATTTAAGCCCCCCCTGTATTTTCCACACTGCTGCACCTTTACTGGCTAGAACGTGTATGGCACGTTATGAATACTCGACAAATGTTCATGCAATGAAGGGATGATCTATTTATCCATCTGTCTCCTCAATTGAGCAATGACTTTGTGTAGAGGGAAGTACAAAGATGACAGCTTATTTACCTTTCAACCCCTCCACCAAACACAATCATCACACGCAGCACATGATGACGAATGTTTAGTACTTCTTTCATTATGTCAGTAAAATCCTTATCAGGGACCCCTCCACCTTACTCATTTTACAGACTGTTTTTCTGCCATGACATTTTGCACAATTTTAAGTGTCTTTTTGTGATGCTTCATTGAATTTTCAAAGCACTAAGTGTGAGGGAGAAATTGTTATTCTCATTTCATATCCAGGGAGATTAAGACACATGAGAAATAAAACTCGTATTTAAGTCAGTGACACGGTCAGGATTAGAATCCTGTACTTGGTGTAGGATCCCAAAAGTCATAGTTGTGCCAATGAATTACCCTTGGATAAGTATTTTAGAGGAGAAATAAATCCTTTTGTTTTCATCAGGGAAACTGTTTGTTGACATCTGTCTTTTTCAAAGACAGAAGGAATATGTGGATATTTTTTTCTCTTGAAGCAGAAGAGAAAAAATTCTCATAGCTAGAAATCTTTAAAAATTAAGTACATTTAGGGGACAGTCAACACCTGGATGTCATTTTCTTAATTTGAATCACCATAAGTTACATAAAAAGCAATTAAAATTATGTTTATGGATAGACTCAATTCAAAAATTTAGGGGCATTATTTCACAAGGAAACGTGTAGAAATAAGAAATGTAAGTCTACAAAAAGGACCTAAAAATTTAGCACCCATTTCAGGACATCTTATGTGGGAATTTGCCCAGCAGCATTTTTGAAGTAAATGTTTATGAATAAACACTCAAATTTCTGTACAAAAATAGTCTACTTATAAGGTAAGGTTATTTCTTCTATGTGCTGCTATTGTAGAATGGTGAGTGGAAGCAACAGGAGAAGTTGAAGTCAGGGGAGTAGTTTGGAGAACATTGCAATGGTTTGGATAAGTTTTTACTTTATTCAATCAATATTTACTCATTGTCCACCTTGTCAATAGTGATACCCTGGTAAGTAAGCAAGACAGACCCAGGCTGGGCTATTAGAGGGCTTGGTGAAGCCAACCAGTGAACCTAATAATATATGATGGATATGCCTCAAGGAACACAAAAGTGCTATGAGTTTATAATGGTGGCATGACCTACCATAGTCTAACATGCTTTGGCCAAAAGCAATGATCTGAGAAAGTAGAGGAAAAATAAATCTAAGAAATGTTTAGAATATAAAATCAACCCAACTTCTAAGGAGAGGAGAGGAGGCCAGGGTTTGTAGGAGTATGAGAAAGAAATATAGGAAGAAAGCTACTACTCCTTAATATTGTGAAGGAGATTCTAGAAAAATTGTCACTGCTACCTTGTACTACTCCTCTCACTTATTCTTCAACATTATATTCCTGGCTTCCATGGAACCCCACAACTACATGGCTTTGCTCATGTTCCTCTTCCTGGAACTACACCCCTTACTTCTCCATCTAGCTACATTTTTTCGATATTCAAAGATTCATATCTGTTATGACCCCCTTCAGGAAATTTCTCTGACTCCGTATTCAGGTTCATTCAGTTCTTTGATGCCCCCATAGCACTTTATTTACACATAGATGACAACCTTTAGATTATAATTTTGGCAGTTTCCCATGGACCAGAGTAGGTGCTATTTGTTTGAATTCTACTATGTAATGTTTATTGCTAAAGGCTTTTTGGTTTTGTTTTCTTTTTTCACCCTTTCTGGCGATGAGAGATAATCTATTTCTATAACACTGCTTCCTCTTTTTATCTCCTATGTAGTTTGTTAGCGTTTGGTTGGTTTGGTTTGGGTATTTTGTTTTGTCTTGTCTTGTCTCTCTTCTCTTTTCTCTGACATACATTTTTTTTTAAGATTTTATTTATTTATTCATGAGAGATATACAGAGAGAGAGGCAAAGACACAGGCAGAAGGAAAAGCAGGCTCCCTGTAGAAAGCCTGATGCAGGGCTTGATCCCAAAGCTCTCTATTCTTAATTTACTACTAAATCCCAGGATCACACCTTGAGCCAAAGGCTCAAACACTGAGCCACCCAGGCACCCCTCTCTGACATACTTTTTAAGAACTTCTTGAGAAGTCATTGTTGGCTGAGACCAGTGATGAATAGTTGTGACTCTTTGCTAGATCCTGAAAGAATCCAGTAGCTTCTGCTGCTACTTTGAGAATGTGTCATCTCATTAACTTAACCTCCAGACCTAGGACACAAACTTTCACAGTTGAGACATCATATCTTTTCCTTTCTCCATGGTAAATAATCTAGGTAGATGGGATAGAGATAGAGCTGTAGGAGTTTAAATGTGATATTTCATACCCTCACTTCCTTTCCCTGTGTTTTCACTTTTCATAAACCTTTCCTTCTCTACTGAATCTGTCTCCTTTGTGAAAAAAATTTGAGGAGATACTTCATGGCAAATCCACTCACATGTTCCTAGAGTTTCTACTGTACTAAAACCCTTAAGCTTTGCACTGGGGTGGTTACAAGGATGATTAAGACTTGATCTCCGGGGCAGCCCAGGTGGCTCAGTGGTTTAGCGCCGCCTTCAGCCCAGGGTCTGATCCTGGAGACCTGGGATCAAGTCCCATGTCAGGCTCCCTGCATGGAACCTGCTTCTCTCTCTGCCTGTGTATCTGCCTGTCTCTCTCTCTCTCTCTCTCTCTCTCTCATTCTCTGTGTGTGTCTCTCAGGAATAAATAAATAAAATCATAAAAAAAAGACTTGATCTCTGATGTCAATTAGGAGTAACTGACACAAGGTTGGCACCTGTTAAATGTTTACTTAGTCACTTAACAGCAAGAAATTCTACTTAATCAAAAAACATTAAGAGTAAAAAGTCTGCAAGTAAAAAGTTAAATAAAGCATAATTAATAGTTCAATATGACAATTTATACCATATGATTTAAAACCAACCCCTAATGGATTAATATTTTCTTTTCTAGACTTATATTTCCTGACATACTTGAACTTTCTTTATTCAAATGAAATATTGAGATCTTTCCTATTTTTTCATTTCTTTATATGAAACACAAATGGACACTTTAAAGTTAAAAAACCATAAAATTGACAATCAGACACACACAGAGAAAATAAAAATACTTCCAAATTCTGATTTCCCTATTTCCCAATTCTGGGCCTTCTCTACATCTATAAAATGGAAAAAATTACACAAAGCCTGCTGTGAATATTAAATGAGCAGTGCATTTAACATATCCAGACCCCTCCAAAAAAAAAGAAAGTATCCAGACCAATCTGTTCATATGTAGTAGGTGATTGTTAATAAAAGTATTGTATTCATTAGTATTAACTCTATCATCATCTAGAAGGGAATATTAAATGGATATCACCTATAAATTTAACAAAGTACTATTATGTATTTAAAAAATTAAGCTATTGAATAGATAGCCAGGGATACAATATTTAATCAAATGGGGCTTCTGAGATCCCTAAGATGAACCTATATATATTGATACATACTCTATTCCTGATTTTCTTAATCATAATATATCCTCTACTTCCAGTAGAATGCTTTGAATATTATATCCACTACCTGTTAAATTTCTAATAAGAGATAGTTGAAAGAATATTTTTGTATCTCATTTGAAGTTAAAGAGGTTGAAGAATAAAATGATGTTCCTCAGCACCAGCCTGCTGGGAGCACAGTGTATCAGATGAGTTTCACACACATAATACAACAGTACATTTGAAGAAAACAGACAAGATAGAACCCAGTGTTCTTTACCCCTTGCCTTACAAAAGTAGATAAGTAAGCTGATGCCCTTGGACAAGTCTCCGAATCTCCTACAGCCTTATTTAATACATAGAATATGTTTATTCTTCTTAGGGTCATGGTAGATAGAAAATTCATTCTAATCTTGCAAATGTGACTAATCGCCCAGAAAATTACCAATAATAACCTGAAAGGCAACCTGAGATTTATAAATTGTGAAAAGGGGGATGTCTGGGTGGTTCAGCAGTTGAGCACCAGCCTTTGGCTCAGGGTGTGATGCTGGAGTCCCAGGATTGAGTCCCACATCGGGCTCCCCCTGGGGAGCCTGCTTCTCCCTCTGCCTATGTCTCTGCCTCTCTTTCTCTGTGTCTGTCATGAATATATAAATAAATTCTTATATATATATATATATATATATATATATATATACATATATAAATTATGAAAAGGTTTTGTGCTTTAAATTAATTAATTTATGGGGCAGTCCGGGTGGCTCAGTGGTTTAGCGCTGCCTTCAGCCCAGGGTGTGATCCTGGAGACCCGGGATCAAGTCCCACGTCGGGCTCCCTACGGGGAGCCTGCCTCTCTCTCTGCCTCTCTCTCTCTCTCTCTCTCAATCTCTCTCCCTCTCTCTCTCTCTGTCATGAACAAATAAATAAAATCTTTTAAAAAATAATTAATTTATGAATAAGAAATACATAAGTAGGGAATAATGATTCATAGATAAAAAAGAAAAAACAAAGATTCTTACACTGGATTTGATAAAAAAGGAAAGAAAACTCAGCTAAATCATACCATATACTACTAATCTTTATTTATACTGGAATGTTGAAAATAAGAGGACAGAAAATGTGTACACTACCATTCAACTATTAACTACAAGGAAGCCATACACCTACACTAGTATCAGAGAAACTAGGCTTTAAAGCACAGTAGTTGCTAGAGAAAGACATTTCATATTGATTAAAGGATCAATCTACCTATCGGCATGCATCTAATAACATAGTTTCAGGAAGCATGATGTATTTAGAGCTCCTGGTGGCTCAGTCTGTTAAGCTTTCAGCTCAGGTCATGATCTCAGGTTCTGGGGATCCAGCCCCAGTCATTGGGCTCTCTGCTCAGGGAGAGCCTGCTTCTCCCTCTCCCCCTGCCCCTGCTTCTACTATCTCTCTCACTCACTCTCTCTCAAATAAATAAATAAATCTTTTTTTTTTTTTTTAAAGAAAAGAAACAGTGTATGAATCACTGAAACAAAAGGAAATCAGCAAGAATGAAGAGGATATGAATAATCTGATTAACATGATTTGCCTAAGACAATTTTGCTTTAAATTGACAGATTATACATTGTTTCAAGTGTCCCTAAAACTGTACTAACATTGACCGAATGATGAGTCATAAAGCAAGTCTCAAGAAATTTCAAAGAATTAAATGTAATTTAGAATATTTTCTCTGACCACAAACGAATGAAACTAGATTTCAATAAGATAAACAGAAAATATCCACATATTTTGAAATTACACTATACATGTCTACATAATCATTTGGGCAAAAGGAAATCAGCAAATATTAAAGTGAATAACTGTGAAAGTGAAACAGATCAACACCTGTGGTATACAACTAATTCTGTGATTACCAAGAGATGTGTAACCTTAAAAGCATATTTAAAAAGAAGGAAACCAATGAATCAATAATCTAAGAATCCATCTCAAGAAGTGAGAAGAAGAGCGGCAAGTTAAGTAACACCAATAAAAAATAAATTAAAAAAAAAAAACAAAACAAAAAAAAAACCCAAAAAAACAAAAACAAAACAAAACAAAAAAAAACAAAGAAAGAAAGCAGATATATGAATTTCTAAATCCGCATAACAAATTACCACCAATTGGGTGATTTAAAATAACAGAAACTGGGGCACCTGGGTGGCTCAGCAGTTGATTGTCTGCCTTTGGCCCAGGGCGTGATCCTGAAGACCGGGATCGAGAGTCCCAGTCGGGCTCCCTGCATGGAGCCTGCTTCTCCCTCTGCCTGTGTCTCTGCCTCTCTCTCTCTCTCTGTGTCTTTCATGAGTAAATAAATAAAATATAATAATAATAATAATAATTAATAATTAATAATAGGAAGAAAGAGAGAATAAACGAGAGGCCAGAAAGGAGTGGGGAGAGAGATATTTTAAAAGACAATGAAGTGGGGATCCCTGGGTGGTGCAGCGGTTTAGCGCCTGCCTTTGGCCCAGGGCGTGATCCTGGAGACCCCGGGATCGAATCCCACGTCGGGCTCCCGGTGCATGGAGCCTGCTTCTCCCTCTGCCTGTGTCTCTGCCTCTCTCTCTCTCTCTCTGTGTCTTTCATGAGTAAATAAATAAAATATAATAATAATAATAATAATAAATAATTAATAATAATAATAATAAAAGAAACTTACTCTCTCACAGTTCAAGAGGCCAGAAGTCCAAATTTAAAGTACTGGCCGGACTGGTTCCTTCTTGGGGCTCAGAGAGAAATCTGTTTCATATTCTCTCTCCTAGCTTCTGATGGTTGCAAGCAATCTTTGGCATTCTTTGCCTTGCAGTTACATAATTCTGATCTCTGTCTCTGTTGTCATATAGCTGTCTTTCCTCTGTGTCTCTGCTTCTTTTCTCCTTTTAAGGACTCCCATCATATTGGATTAAAGGGCTACCCTCCTTTACTATGGTGGCACCTTTCTTTTTTTTTTTTAAAGATTTTATTTATTTATTCATGAGAGATACAGAGAGAGAGGCAGAGACACAGGCAGAGGGAGAAGCAGGCTCCATGCAGGAAGCCTGACATGGGACTCGATCCCAGGACTCCAGGATCATGCCCTGGGCTGAAGGTAGGCACTAAACTTCTGAGCCACCCAGGGATCCCAAGATGGTGGCATCTTAACTTACATCTCAATTACATCTACGAAGACCCCTTATCTAAATAAGGTCACATTCACTAGTACCAAAGATTGGTATTTAAACATATCATTATAGGGGACACACTCCAATCCCAAGCACGGAAATGATAAAAAGCAGAATGTAAAGAATGTAAAACAATTTAAAGAATGTACAACAGAAAATTATCGAAGTAAAATCTGGTTTTTGAAAAGAATAATAAAAGATTATTAGGGTTCTTAGATCTCTAACAAGGCAGATAAGGAAATACACACATGCACACACACACTTTAATTAAAGCTGGAAGCACTTCTCTTTTTTCTTAGTAAGCAGATACTAATTTTCCTTCCCTTCATTACATATATGATATCATATATATAAATAAAGAATAAAAGTGAAACAACTGCAATGTAATTGAAATATTCTGGTTTAGAAAGTGCAAGATAAAGGAGTCGAGTCTCAGAACTATGATTTATGAACTGTGTCAACATAGGATAATTAACAAAATTCCAGGCATTTCTTTTTCCTCATCTGTGGAATATGAGAAGACAGGCACAATTACCATCTTGTGGTACTGCTTTTAACGACAAATATAAATTTTAAAAATCATATAAATTTAAATAGTAACAAATAAAAGTTTTAATGTGATTACAGAATATATACTATGCATTTACCAATTGTTTCTCCTCGATTATTTAGATATTGTATAGATTAATGCATACTATGATTCTAAAACTTCCCTCTTAAAGACTATTGGTAGTAAAAACACTCACTTTTAATCTTGGTCCTAGAATTTCTGTCAAAATTTGTATCATCACATTTGTATTTTGCATTTAAGAATAATTATACTTCTATTTGCCTTTTACCCACCTTCAATTTAGTGTACAAAGCAAGATAAATCAAAATAGCATTTTAATGAAAATAGCCATTTTATGGGAAACATTCTTAAAATAAAGAGAGGGGTAAGTGTGCCAAACATAGTGCTGAGTTTATTGTTGGCACAATATCTGAATCTGCTTCCCCAAATGATAGTTTTCTTTTCACAAAGTAAATATTTCAAGAACACATTTGGGGAAAGATGTGCTTTCCATTGAGATTTAGAAAAATAAACAAAGGCATAATTTTTCATCCTGACTGCCATATATGGTTAAGAAAAGTCCTCAACCAAGAATGTGAAAGCATTGTTCCAAAGCATGGCTGCAAATAAAGTGGGAAGAGAAAGAGGCAGAGAAACCACAGCAGGAAGAGATTTATATTGCGTGGAACAAATTCTGGCCCCACTCGGTGCTATTGTTTGAGCCCTATGTGGCCATAAATGAACCCACTGTGCTTCCATTTTTGGTTCAGCATGAATAGCAGTAAATTATGGATTACAGGTATGTGGTGGAGCATTCCTCCTGTGGGCCACTCGTTCCTCCGGCACCTTCTTGACAGACTACACTGCAAGTGCCATGTGCTGCTTCTTACATAAACCATGGGCTATGTTCTTTCCACAGCCCATCAGAAAATATGGAGACTCAACCAGAAATCCTGGTGGCCTTTCTATTGCCAGCAATCTGCAGAGGATGCTTCCAAAGCAGATTAGAGGAAAAAGAAGCACGGCATCTTAAATTGGATCATGACATTTTTCCAGGGGAAATCTTTGGCATGGTCCCGCAAGACCATCAGCTGGTGCCATGATAAATAAGATCTGATGGCCCATATGATTATCTTTGCTTTCATGAACACCAATGTTACTACTGACTATAAAGATTATTTATTTATTTATTTATTTGTCCATTCATTCATGAGAGACACACACAGAGAGAGAGAGAGAGAGAGAGAGAGAGGCAGAGACACAGGCAGAGGGAGAAGCAGGCTCCATGCAGGGAACCTGACATGGGACTTGATCCCAGGTCTCCAGGATTAGGCCCTGGGCCGAAGGCAAGCACCAAACCACTGAGCCACCCGGGTTGCCCCTACTACTGACTATAAAACTACCTAGTTTTTTCAAAAATCCACCCAGAATTATTTAGTTGATGATCTCCTTCTTTAGGTTGAATAAAATAATGTAATTTTTAGTATTAAGTATATTAAAAATTAATTGAATGGCAGATTTTATTTATTTTTATTTAATTTTTTTTTGAATGGCATATTTTAAGTTAATCTATGATTCTGGTGAATTCACATTATATTGCCATATTTTCAATTATTACAACTCAATCAATAAAGCTTACCTAATTGAAAGTATGAAATTCCAGCTTTCATTTTTTCCCATTTTTAAAAAATTTGTTTTTTTTTTTTCTAAAGGGTATGTATCTCTTCCTTTGGTCATTTAAGGTTTGGGATCTTGTTTTCAGACCATTTGTAATTTTTTCCCAATATGTCCTACTATGACACCTAAATAAAATTGACAACAAATGTACAAGTGTTATGTAAGCAAATGTGCCTAATATTTTGTATTTTTGTTAAGATCTAATCTAGTAAAAATGAAATTAATTGGAAATTTTTTTTTCTTGTAGGTATTCTAACATCACTCTGTTTCTCAAACATTTCTGATATATACCCTTAATAGAAAGGACATAAGGGGTGCCTGGATGGCACAGTTGGTTAAGCATCTGACTCTTGGTTTCGGCTAAAATTTGATCTCAGGATCATGAGATCAAATTCCACATTGAGCTCCACACTGAGCATGAAGTCTGCTTGAGTTTCTCTCTCCCTCTGTTCCTTCTCCCACCTCCAATAAATGAATAAATCAATAAACCTTATATAAAAAAGAAATGAAAATATGCACACCCCATGCTCTAAATCCTACAGCAAGGAAAGTATTTCTTTGAAATGTTATGTTTTATTCAAATGTACTCAGAAATTTGTAAGTTATTTAGCTAAAAGTATACTGATAAGTAAGCATAAACCTTGAAGAAAAATATTTCATTTAATATATAAGTATATTTGGCTAAAGATAAAATAATTAGTACACAACAATATTAGAACATAAATAAAAATAAAGTCCCTTAAAAATGAGCATCCTCAGTATTTACTATGTGCCAGCTACTGTTAAAAGGTAAAAAACTTTAAGAAGCTGAGGTACAGGAAGGTTAAGTAGTAACCTTTCAAGATTACCTGGAGGGCCCCTGAGTGTCTCAGTCGGTTAAGCATCTGCCTCCAGCTCATGTCATGATCCCAAGGTCCTGGGATCCAGCCCCACATCGGGCTCCCTGCTCAATGGGGAGCTGGCTGGAGCCTGCTTCTCTCTCTCCCTCTGCCTGCTGCTACCCCTGCTTGTGCTCTCTGGCTCTATCTATCTCTCTGTCAAATAAATAAATAAAACCTTGGGGGAAAAAATTACCTGGAGAGGAGTAAAGCAGCACTTTACAACAAGCTGGTTTCATAATTCATGTACCTTAATCCAGGTGCTGTACCTACTCTCCAGTGATACAAATAATGTCAAAAATTTCTTCTTTGGTGGAAAAAAAAAGTCTATTCTTAAGTTGTCTGCCCATTTTTTTCAATTATAGTGTTTGTTTTGTTTTGAGTTTGTCTGTTTTGGTGTTGAACTGTGTAAGTTCTTTATATATTTTGGATATTAAAATCCCTTATCAGATATATAAATTGCAAATATCTTTTTACATTCGGTAGGTTGCCATTTTTATTTTGTCAATATGGTTTCCTTCACTGTGCAAAAGCTTTTTATTTTGATGTAGTCCTAATAGTTTATTTTTGCTTTGGTTTCCCTTACCTTAGGAGACAAATCTAGAAAAATGTTGCAATGATTGATGTCAGAGAAAATTCTGCCTATGTTTTCTTCTAACGTTTTTATGGTTTCAAGTCTCACATTTAGGTTTTTATTAATCCATTTTGAGGGTTTTTTGTTTTGTGTGTGTGTATGGTAGAAGAAAGTAGCCCAGTAGTTTATTTTATTATATGTAGCTGTCCAGTTTTCCCAGCACCATTTATTAAAGTGACTGTCTTTTCCTCATTGTATGTTCTTTCTTTGTCATAGATTAATTGACCAATTAAGGGTAGTTTATTTCTGGATCTCTATTCTGTTCTATTGATCGGCATGTCCATTTTTGTGCCAGTACCACACTGTTTTGATTCCTACAGTTTTATGTTCTATTTTGAAATCTGGGGCTGTGACACTTCCAGCATTGTTCTTTTTCAAGATTGCTTTAGCTATTCAGGGTCTTTTGCGGCTCCACACAAATTTTAGGATTATTTGTTCTACTTCTGTGAAAAGTGTTGTTGGTACATTAACAGGCACTGCACTGAATCTGTAGATAGCTTTCGATAGTATGGATATTTTAAAAATATTGATTCTTCCAATCCATGAGCATGGAATATCTTTCCATTTTTCTGTGTCATATTCAATTTCTTTCAACAATGTAATATAATTATCAGAGTACAGACCTTTAAACTCCTTGGTTTTGTTTTGTTTTGCTTTATTTTTAACCACACTGGTTAAGTTTATTCCTATGTTACTATTTTTTGTGCAATCGTAAATGAGATTGTTTCTTAATGTCTCTGTCACTTCATTATTAGTATTTGGAATGTTACCAATTTCTGTGTACCAATTTTGTATAAAGTTAAATAACTTTAACTTCTTTCTTATCAGTATAGATGCCCATTTATTTTTCTTATCTGATTGCTAAGTCTGGGACTTCCAGTACTATGATGAATAAAAGTAGTGAGAGTGGAACTCCCTATCTGGTTCCTGATCTTAAAGGAAAAGCTCTCAAGTTTTCATATCATTGAGTATGATTTTAGTTCTGGGTTTTTCATATTTGGACTTTATCATGTTGAAGTATGTTCACTCTGAACCCATTTTGTTGAGAGTGTTTACAATGAATGCATGTCAAATTTTATGAAATACTTTTTCTTTTGAGATGTTGATATGATTTTTATCCTTTGTTTTTTGATATGATGTATCATGTCAATTGATTTGTGAACACTGAACCGTCCATACATCCCCAGAATAATGTCCTACTTGACAATGGTGAATGATCTTTGCAATGTATTGTTGACCATGGCTTGCTAATATTTGTTGAGGATTTTTGCATCTCTGCTTATCAGTATATTGGCCTGTAGTTTCTTGTTTGTGGTGTCTTTGTCTGAATTTGTTTTGAGGGTAATGCTGACCTTACAGAATGTATTTGGAAGCTTTATTTCCTCTTCAGTTTTCGGAATAGTTTGAGAATAATACTGCCTTTAAATATTTGGTAGAATTCACCTGTGAATTCGTTTGTTCCTGGACTTTGTTTTTTGGCAGATTTTTTTTTTTTATTATAGTAATTGGTCTGTTCCGATTTTCTATTTCTTCCAGATTCAGTTTCAGAAGATTGTATGTTTCTAGGAATGTATCCATTTCTTCTAGGTTGTCCAATTTGGCATATCATTTTTCACAGTATTCTTTTATAATCCTTTGTATTGCTGTGATGTCAGTTGTTACTTCTCCTCTTTTGTTTCTCATTTTATTTATTTGGGTCCTTACAACAGTCAAAATGGTTAAAATCAGTAAGATAAAATAACAAGTGTTGGTTAGGATGTGAGAAAAAGGAACCCTCATGCACTATTTGAGGTAATGTAAACTGGTTCAGCCATTGTGGAGAGTACAAAGGTTCTTCAAAAAATTAAAATAGACATATCATATGACATAAGAATTCTACTACTGATTATTCACCAAAAGAAAATGAAAACAAAACAAAACAACAACAAAAAAAGAAAATGAAAACACTCATTTGAACAGGTATGTGTGTCCTATGTGTATTACAACGTTATTTACAAGAGCCAAGATATGGAAGCAACCTAAGTATCCACTGACAGACAAATGGATAAGGGAGATGTGATATATACATATAATATAATATTACATATCCATAAAGAAGGTTACGATCTTGCTATTTGAGGCAATAAGGATGGACCTGGATTGTATTATGTTAAGTGAAATAAGTCAGACTGAGAAAGACAAATACCATATGATTTCATTCATATGTAGAATCTAAAAAAAAAAAAAAAAACAAATGAATAAACAAACAAAAAGTAGACCAATAAATACAAACTGACAGTTGCCAAAGGGAAAGGGGCTAGAGGAATGAGAAAAATGTGTGAGGAGAGTGGGAGATACAGGCCTCCAGTTTTGGAATGAATAAGTCATGGGAATAAAAGGTACAGCATGGGGAATACAATCAAGGAGATTGTGATAGTGTTGTATGGTGACTGATGGTAAGTATCCCTGTTGGGACCATAGCATAATGTATAGAAAAGTTAAATCACTGTCGTATACTTGAAACCAATGTAACATTGTGTGTCAACTATACTTAAATACAAAATATTTCAATGAAAAAGGAAAATATAAAAACATGTCAGAAATGATGGGCCAATATACTCAAAATCAAAGGAACTGATAACAAATATAATTGAAAATATATAACATGCTGCCACTATTAAATCCAAAGGTGGTTGCAATTTCAATTTTATTTACTTTTTTAGAAAAGATTAATTATTTATTTGAGAAAGAGAGAGAATACACACAGGGGGAGGGGCAGAGGAAGAGGGAGAGAGAATTTTAAGCAAATTCTGCACTGAGCATGGAGCCCGATGTGGGGCTCAATCCCATGACCCTGAGATCACGTCCTAAGCCAAAACCAAGAGTCAAGAGGCACAACCAATTGTACCATCCAGGTTCCCCGAATTTTATTAATTTTTTAAATTTTGTTTATATTTAATTTTGTATTTTTCTTTCATAAGATTGTAAGGACACAAGACATTTATACTAGTTTTGCATCTCTATGTATTTAAATAGTGTAATAAAACTAATGAAAGCAAATATTGTGCATTTGTATTTTTCCTTTAAATAAATACACACATTACTTGTGTTTGAAAAACATCTTGCTGTGTACAATTTTAACCAACTCGATGCATCATGAGTAAGAGTTATATACTTATGTCTCCCACTCTTATTTATTTCTCTATATTCTTCACTTTATTTCATTTTCTGCTTTAAAACTAAATCATAGCATGTTGCTGTTATATTTGACTCATAAAGGCTTATAGCAGTGATATTTTCACTGTGGATTATACATTACAAGAATAGAAAAATGAGCTCTCTTTTTTCGTTTGTTCATTTAATGCTTTCTGCCTTGATTTTTACTTCATATGAAATCATTACTCTCACCACTCCCACCACCCATATCTTGCATGCTTTTGCCTACTATGACCTGTACCATCCTTTTTGTTTTCTGTGACATTTTATTATATATATATAATATATTATATATATAATAAGGTATATAATTTTATTTCTGTGACAGTTTATTAGATATATATACATTTTATAAGAAGCATATATTTTATTTTCAGTTTTCTTTTTTTTTTTTTACGATTTTATTTATTTATGAGAGAGAGAGAGAGAGGCAGAGACACAGACAGAGTGAGAAGCAGGCTCCATGCAGGGAGCCTGAGGTGGGACTCCATCTGGGGTCTCCAGGATCACACCCTGGGCTGAAGGTGGTGCTAAACCGCTGAGCCACCTAGGCTGCCTAATTTTTGGTTTTCGATCCAAACAGAGGTTGTATATGACTAGGGGATACCAGTCCTTATCCTTTTCCTGTCATGATGTATGGTGACTCTTCCCTCCATTACCTTGCTTCACGAATTATGACATTTATACCTTTTGCTTTCTTTGTTTCTACAGCCTGATGTATGTACTATGTTCTCTCTGATGTTCAATTCTCAATTGATTCAGAAAGAATTCAATCCTAATTCAACTTTGTAAATAAGAATAGAAAAAGTAAGTCTCCAAAGCAAGTTTCTCACCCCCCTTTTCTCTCCCACCTCCCTGAGTGAATGAACTATTCCTCAAACTAAGTTTACAGTGTGGATTGTGGGGGGAATTCCACGTATTGCTGAGGTTTTGATTGTCTGCAGAAACTGAGTCTTCATTATGTATTGTTGACAGGCTTTTGCCCCTGGGCAGACTGGAACAAATGTGACAAGCATCTGAGAGTCCTACCAGATGTAGGACACAGCTCTACCTGTCCATTTGCCGATAACTGTCCTCGAAGAGAGTGTCCCAACTTGCTGATCCAAGGGCCCCTCCTCCAAGAAGGTGGCATTGATGGGCAAACTGCTCTCAATGCATTTGGAGAGAGGGTACATGTTGTCTCTTGTTTGCATCAGAAAAAGCCTGCTGACAAAGGAAGGCAGCCTCACACGCTTCCTTAGTGGAAGTCCAGTTCCCTAGCATGTTTCCTGTTACCCTTTAGCATTAAAGCACCATCATTACGTCACAGTCCACAACCCCATCCCTGCTATAGAAATTCTAGCAACCAGATCTGTAAGATTTCTGAAAACAATACCCTCGGAAAAATTATCACAGCAAACAAAAAACCACTAGGAAAGAATCTCACAATCCATTTAAATGGATTTAAGGGAATTAAACAAAGAGAAATAATGAGAACAAAAATCTTCTTTAAGGGAATTAAACAAAGAGAAATAATGAGAACAAAAATCTTCTTTAAGCAAAACTAATGAGAGAAAAAGAGGAAACCATTACATCCATAAGAATTTGCTTAAGATTTTGAGAAACATTCTTATATTTATATTTAACATTGATATGGCTGCCAGGGAAAGAAATGTAAATCAAATTGGCTTTAAAAATTAGAATTTATTGATATATATGGCTAAATTCAAGTGCTTAAATTACATCACCAGGAGTCAGTGTCTTTTCATTTCTAACTTCAAATGTTAACGTAATTTCCAGGTAGTGTCAATACCTTCTGATATTCCCAAACATCAGGCATCCAAACTATTAGAGTCAAGTTCAAAAGAAAGAGAGCTTCTATTAACTAACAGATTAAAAAATAAATAAATAAAGGTTAAGGATTCAGTTTCACTGAAATAATCTGAGTGCTCTGCCCTTCCCAAGAGGCAGAAGTTCTGGGAGAGATGGGAGAGATACTGGAGGGAATGAACCCTTTAGACCAATCATGCTGCTCTCAGTAGAAGAAGGGTTAAGCAAAAACTCCATCTTGTTTTTATTATTAAATTGTATGGTTAAAAAAAATAAAATAAATAAAATGTATGGTTTAGAAGCTTGTGTATTATTTTACTAATATTATTTATCATAGTATTTATATTTTCTTATAAAGAATTATCATGAGCATTTCCAATGTAATTTGTATTCCTATTTTTCACTCCTTATCTCAATATTTAACTGATTTAAATATCCAACAACAGTCTTTGTATTTCACAATTTTACCACTTTTGTGTTATTATGTGTAGTCTTCACTTAGCAACCTAGAGTAGGGATTCAACATTTTAAAAAGGATTTTAGAGATGTTATGTTTTCTGAAGCCTGTTATTGTTATGCAAACATTTCTGTTACAGTTCCATGGAATGTAAACTAAACTCAACACAATATTTATGCACCAAGTGTATCTTTTTTAAACTATCCAACTTCCCATGGAGGAGGAACATAAGGGATCATGTAACTCTTTCACCTTGGCTTAAATGATTATAAAAGGGGACTATCAGCTATGAACTAGCCAGTGACCAATCACATTTTCTCTCCAAGACATGAACAAGACAAAGTCCATGGGTAGCTATTGGGATTAGTTGCCATTAAAGGCCATATAAAAGTAGAGTCCAGTGTCAGAAACATGGCAAAGCTGTGATATTCACTCCAAAGATTTTGAAAAGCAGAAATCGTTATTATGAAATGGAAACTGATTGGTATGGAAAAAATAAGAAAAAAGGCTGTTATGAGTCCAGGAGAATTAAATCCAGTATCGTCTTATTTCTAGATATACTTCAAGTTTGGAAATGTGCAACTTCGTTAATTTTCCATGAGGTTTTTGTGTTGGATCTTATAGTTCAGAAAGATACTTGACAATAACAATGGGTCGTTTTCTTCCCATTATATAGCGTAGGCTTTCCCCATTGTCTTCTTGTATCTAGGACTGTAGTCTAGGCTGTGATTAATCTGATCATGTTACATAAATTATTAGAATTTGAATCTACCTGAATTTTCATGCAAATTTTTCTTTGATCTGTTAAATCATATATGTTTTCCAAAGTTGTGTTTTAGTATGCGAGGCTGCAATGAAATAGTTTTCAAATTTGTGTCTCTGTTATTTCATTTTTGCAGTTACTTTAGCTACATGCTTGACTATTACCTCCATGCCATGCGATCCAATCTCTCTCTTCTGTGTACATATAATTTCTAATCTGGAGGTACCTTTCTTTACACCATAGCTATTATTTTGAAGTTACTTTTATCTGCATCCTAAGAAATTGCCTCATGATTACACATTATGATTTTAATTATTTTAGTGTCAATTTTGTTCTTTAAAAGTGTCAATGCAGTTTTAAATTTTATCATAATGTTAGCTTTAATAACTCCATATGAGAGATAAAAGGAATGTTAGAAGTAAAATGCTGTGCTCTGAAGAGCAACTTGGTGAGTGCAGCTATCAGAAAGTTAGAAGAAAGTGATAGACATACCATGTTGATGATGGATGAAATGTGTCCAACTGTAATGAAATCAAGAGACATCTACACTTAGCTCAAACTTCTAATATGTTTCTGTGTAGTCTTTATCATATTTTCCAAACACACCATCTATACATATGACTCCCCGAACTAAGTTGACCTTAACACATAAGGCAAAGGTAGTTTTCAGATATAATAACTTAAGTACATAGCTTGAGTTATTTTATTTTATTTTATTTATTTATTCATGAGAGACACAGAGAGAGAGAGAGAGAGAGAGAGAGAGAGAGGCAGGCAGGCAGAAAGGCAGAGACACAGGCAGAGGGAGAAGCAGGCTCCATGCAGGGAGCCTGATGCGGGACTCCATCCCGGACTCCAGGATCAGGTCCTGGGCTGAAGGCGGCACTCAACCGCTGAGACACCCCGGCTGCCCATAGCTTGAGTTTTTACTGGTGGTGTTCTCAACACAGCAACACCGCATATTCCAGATGACTATGACTGTATGCAAAATAAGTAATCAAGGATGCCCAGTGGCTCAGCGGTTGAGCATCTGCCTTTGGCTCAGGGCATGATCCTGGTCCTGGCATCCAGTCCCACATAGGGCTCCTTGCAGGGAGCCTGCTTCTCCCTCTGTCTGTGTCTCTGCCTCTCTCTGTGTGTCTCTCGCGAATAAATAAATAAAATCTTAAAAAATATATATAAGTTATCAGATTCATTTACTCATCTGTGATTCATACATCCATGCAGAAAACACACACGTATCAACATGTTGTATATATAATACTTCACTGATTCTAGGATAAACAGTATACAAAAAGAAAAAAAGCGAAATAATGTAAACCAATAATTGGTCATATCTCTCAGTAATTTCATAGTTTACTGATATAGAATGACAAAGCTAACTACAATATTATCTTAAAATGGTAAATTGGCTGGCAATAGGAGTACAGAGTGAGGAAGATAATACATTATCAGCATGACATTATCTCCTGAGACAGTGAGTGGTTTACCTTGTGTTGCCTCTGTGGTCTTGACCTTTACCATTACTAGTCTCTTTAATTATTCAGTGAGTAGTAGATATACCTTCGTTATATGGAAATGTTTGCACCATCTCCGCAGTAAGATGAAAATGAGTTTTTGAAACTCTTGACTAGAAGATGTTTAGGGAATTAGGGTACTTCTGGTCTATGGCACAGTAAAGAATCTGGGATATACAAAATCTACACATGCTACTTAATTCAGAAAGAAGAGATTGCACTCCTGTTGTGCACTAAACATTAACCATCCTCCCTGACAGGCTCACCCACCACTTTTTCAGCTCTGACAAGGACTGACCAACATCTCCAATTTTCTTTCTTCCTTGATTAAATCCAGAGAGAGAGAGAGAGAGAGACAAATGAGTTAATAATATAAACTGTGCTTTTCTTAATTTGCTGGTACCTGTTTGAACAAACGTCTCTTTTTTATCTCAAGTTAATGAACATGGGTAAGAATTTAATGTGTGTAAATATGTTAAGAATTGGATAGAAATATAAAACCTACAGCAGGAAGGCATTCTACCAGCTACATTTAAGAACTGAGGGAAAAAATCATAAAAGAAAGAGTATCATGTAATAGAAAAAATTATACAAGAATCTGAATCTTGACATATATATACATATATAATTTTCCAAATAAATTATATATATATGACTTATATATAATTATATATATATATATATATATATAATTATATATACAGGTGCGCATATATCTACCTAAAGGTATATAGGTGTGTGTGTGTGTGTGTGTGTGTGTGTGTATATATATATATGTATATATCTATACCTATAGGTAAATATATATATATGTTTGTGTGTGTGTGTGTGTATGTATATATATATATATATATATATATATAACTGGTTTGGAAAATTATCTTTTTCCTTCTCTATAATTAACATTTATGTGTGGTCTATTGCATTCGGTGATTTTTAAATTTTTTTTCTTAGGTTTCCTAAAAAATCAATATTTTTTTTTTACAACAAATGCTATAAATAAAAGCAGGTACAATGACAAAAACAAATTTAGATTCAAATTCTTACTCTTTTATTTAAAAATTTAGATGATCTAGGAGAAACTCGAAATCTTAATGTTTGAAATAAAGATTCTTATAGTTCTCTCACAATAAAAATTATTTGAAATATTTTAAGTACCTAACAGTATACTTGGTAGATGAGATAATCAATACTCATTTTCATCAGACAGAAACATGCAACACACACACACACACACACACACACACACACACTTCCTTTTTTATTCCAAAAGAAGTTCCTCTCCTAACTGAATTTTAATGCTATGAGAAGCCACTCAGTTGGGAGAATTATGATCTGATGTTCACTCTTTTGCTTTGGGGCCTTATTAAAATCTTGATTTTCCAAATAATATGCAAGGCATATATATATTCAAACGATGTGGAAACTTTGAGGTAAAGATGATACTTTCAATGCAAACAAGATAATCAGGTCCCATCAGAGAATCTTTGATTCCTCGTTCAAAACAAAGGAGTGTTTTTCTCTCTATTAAGTGCTGAAGAATTGAAGACATACCCTTATACCACAGTTAGATGAAGAGAAGTGACAGAGGCAAGGGCAGGGAAGTAGGGAAGTAGGTAGGTAGGTAGCTATATGCTGAAATTAAATTTCTCATGAACACAATTGCAAATCTAAAGCTATGATTTGAAAGGGAGAATCCCAGAATAAAACTGTTAAACAAAGTAGTTCCCGTATAAGGCTTGAATATTTTGCAATAAAATTTGGATTAAGCTTCACAAAAAAATATAGTATATAGGGCAAGCAATATCTTCCTCAAATCCATATTTGTTTTTGTTTGTTTGCTTGTTTTTAAAGATTTTATTTGTTTATTCATGAGTGACACAGAGAGAGAGAGAGAGAGAGAGAGAGAGGCAGGGACACAGGCAGAGGAAGAAGCAGGCTCCATGCAGGGAGCCCAACGTGGGACTCGATTCCAGGTCTTCAGGGTCACTCCCTGGGCTGAAGGTGGTGCTAAACCACTGAGTCCCCTGGGCAACCCTCAAATTACTTTTTTGTGTCAAGCATTGTGGCTGAAAATTTTTATATATGCACATATGTATATATAAGCATATAAACATATATACTATACTTCTGCTTTAATATCTTTTTAACAAAGGCTAAATGCTTGAGATTTCTATAATGGTAAAATATCATTATTCTGAAAAGCAATTTCCATTGCTTTATATAGATATTGATATGTAAGTCCAAGAGGTAGAATTGATTATATGAAAATTTCCTAAAATCCTATGATTTCCCATGGTCAGCCCAAATTTTGAAATTATGCTTGTTTTCTCAGAACATGAATTTTTCTCCAGAAAGTAAAAGTAAGTAATGAATAAAGTATGTAAAATCCAGAATAAGAATTCACTAGTACTTTATGACATGAAGATTATGATTATTTCAAAATAAAGTAAGGAGGAACATCTACTATAAGAACTATGGAATGCCAGATACATAGCACCAAACCAAGGAGTGGTACTTTCAGAAAGGCAGAGATTTTGTCTGTCAGTTGCTATGAAACACTTTCTGATTCCTGATGTTTATCAAATATTACTCTTCCTTCTTCCACAAATTCTCTGTCCTCAGACCAGCTGAATGCCATCTCACCTTTCTAACCAATAAACAATAACCAAAATGAGAACAGCAGGTCATTAGGCTGTTTGTAGTAGACACTGAACACCTGCACCAGAAATATGCAAAACCCCAGGCTGACGGAGACTCATAGCCCATTCTTTTTTTTTAATAATAAATTTATTTTTTATTGGTGTTCAATTTGCCAACATATAGAATAACACCCAGTGCTCATCCTGTCAAGTGCCCCCTCAGTGCCCGTCACCCATTCACCCCCACCCCCCGCCCTCCTCCCCCTCCACCACCCCTAGTTTGTTTCCCAGAGTTAGGAGTCTTCATGTTCTGTCTCCCTTTCTGATATTTCCTACCCATTTCTTCTCCCTTCCCTTCTATTCCCTTTCACTATTATTTATATTCCCCAAATGAATGAGAACATATAATGTTTGTCCTTCTCCGATTGACTCATTTCACTCGGCATAATGCCCTCCAGTTCCATCCACGTTGAAGCAAATGGTGGGTATTTGTCAATTCTAATGGTCTAGCCCATTTTTTATCAAAGTTGAGTCAAAAGAAAAATCTACAGTGGATGGGAAAGCCTACTGAAACTCTCACAGGAGTATGCTTCTTTACAGAGCTCTTAGTTCTGTGGTTTCTTTCCTTCATTGATCTTATAAAACTCCCTTGATCTTTCTAAACCACTTAAAAAATGACTTTTTTTAAATCTTCAACTTCTCATGTCAGGTAGTGTTTTAATGATATGTGAGCCTGAAAAGAAGTGTGATGTTTGCACACGCATGTGCACGCACTTGCACATTTGAGTGCAGTAAGGTCAAAGAACGAAAGTCTGGTAAATGAGAAGCACACTCTAAAAAAAAAAAAAAATAGAGGCATATTCTATTTACAGTGAAGAGGCCTGTACGTAGGAATATTTTACCATTCATTTGCTATGTGCATCTCCTGGTCACAGGTCCTCCAGTGTTAAAGTAAATCAATTGGAACAGAGCCAATCTAAATGAGATTTCAATATTGAAATTCTCTGACCCAAACTCACAGATATGCGGTAAACATGATGTTAAACTATTTGAACAACAACTGATATTCCAGTGTTTTCTGAGAACATGTAAGTGTCTCATGTGAGCCAGATCATGGGACTTGGGTAACTGTACTTGTGAGAAACGCATTCCTTGTCAGTCACTGCTCTATCTTTGTCCTACCCTACAGTTGCTTGTAAACAATACTGATGCATTTCTTGGGCATCAGAGAAAATACAGACTAAGTATTTTTTTAAGATTTTATTTATTTATTCATGAGAGACACAGGGAGAGAGAGAGGCACAGACACAGACAGAAAGAGAAGCAGGCTCCATTCAGAGAGCCTGATGTGGGACTCGATCCCGGGACTCCAGGATCACACCTTGGGCCAAAGGCAGGCACTAAACAGCTGAGCCACCCAGGGATCCCCCAGACTGAGTATTTTTAATCTGAGTAGCTCTATAAGCCTTTTTCCCTTCCCAGGATCTGTACTTAGTTGAGGGGAAAGATCAAGACGTGGTGACAAAGTGCCATTGACGGTAGAATTTAAAGATGGTCTACTTAGGGTAGGAGCCATGGAATCAGAGAGACCTTGAGATGAGTTCTGTTCTAAAGCTCACTGGTTGGCGGATTTTGCTTAAGATCACTCACAAGGTTTTTATTAGTATTCTGAAATAATCTACATTGATTATTTCTCTACCTGCATGACCATTGTAGATAGTTGAATAAGGCTGAAATTTATTGAACTAAATAGGAGAAAATCCAACAAACAAAAAAACGACAATCTTCTTTCCTCCACTCCTTTCTTTTATTCTCAGGAAAATACAAATTCTAGTGAGCAGTTGAAAAAGTATGATATCTAAGTAGGGCGATTGGAACTTCTGATGGAGAAGAGGTAAAAGAAAAAGGAAATATCAGGATCGTTTCTAATCTAGAAGTAATCAAAGGATAATTCAATCTTCTTCATGGAAAACACACACACACACATGCAACAAAGGATGATTTCTTTCTAAAGCATATATGACTCTTGCAAATTGATGGTCTCTGTAGAAATTTTCATATTTTACAAATGTTCTTCATTTTATCACTGTAGAAACCACAAGAGGAATTCTAAAGAAGGAAGCAAGGATTGGGTAGACATGCAGACACTCTCAGATCTTGCAGTAATATACCAAATGCTATTTTAATACATCAGAGCTTTAGCCACATGAGAAGATTTCTAAATGCCAAATGGCTTAGTGAAAAAGGAATAAATGTGAACTAGCAGGACTTTTAAGACAATATAGGATAACATATACTCAATTGTTGTTTGTAGATTTAATACATGTAGAATGGTTTTACTATTTTATGGAATTTAGCAAAATTGTAAAAGCTAAAATAAAAACTGCTTTCTTGCTTGGGGCTCACTCCTCCTCCTTTTTTTTTTTTTTTTTGCTGAAAGTTGTATGAAATCATGCTTAGCATCTGGGTTTTTATCTTACATAGACTGCGTACTGTAGAACGTCTTCTGCAGAGTATGGAGAAAGAGGAGAGCTCACGTAAATAACTTCAAACAGTAGGTTGGTAATATCTCTTCCCCACAGCAGTCCAGTTGAGGATGTCCTAATATTGCAGGAAGTGAGCTCCAAATATCTGGCTTTTGTTCCATTATGGCATACTGGAAGCATCATTTGGAGTTGGACAGAGAAGGATTTGACTCTCAGAGCCTCCACAAACTGCTCTATCAAGTCAGGCATCTTCAGAGTGCATAGATTTCTTAAACCCCAAGGTAATTATCATACAAGCCTCTCAGGGAGGTTGTTGTAAGTCATATATATAATATCAAACAGATAATGGATGGTGACATAGCAGGCATTCTATAGAACCTATTCATTTTAATATTTGAAGTCTCATAAGAGAAAGATAAGTAGGAAAGAAGCCGATGTAGTACATGACTATTTGGTATACCTTGGCCTCATTTCAGGAAAATATGTAGAACACCATCACCAAAAACTGAAAACATCTGATAGACATTTGCATTCTCCTTGGTAAATGATTCTGATTATCTGCTGTAGCCTATCCGTTCAGGCTTGCAGAAACTATATTATTTTAAGTTGAAAATATATTGCATAGCATAATAATTCTGCTCATTGATGTTTCCCTCAGCACCTGTAAGAATGCTGAGCACACAAAAGGCCTTCAATAAATATTTTAAAATTCATATGCACTTCATTTTTATAATCTTTCTTAATATGGGCTCTAAAGGCAAACTGAATTGGGTTCAATTCCTAGACCTGACATTATCTCAGGCAAACAACTTCACTAGAATTCCATTTTCTTATCCGTAAAACAGTAATAATAACCTTATCTCCTAGGACCTGTGTATAAATAAGCTAAAGGACATAAAACATTCCCATAGTACTTGGGAACCAGTAAATCATGGATAGATGTTAACTATTTTTATTGTACCTTTTAAACATGTTGTCACCTATCAAATATGTGGTATAGCAAGTACCAGATACAGGTCCATATTTGTTTTTCTGGAAACAAAAAATAAAAATAGAAGAAAGTAACTATTAACTTTAGCATGAACATTTGATTACGTATTTCCTAGAGTTTTCCAATGAAAATTGGTCTGTCTGAGGATATTTTCAACTATTCAAGGTGTTGGGATAGATAAGTTTTTTAGTGACCACAAGTCCATACTTCTAACAGAGAAAATGGAATATCTCGATCCTCTTTAGTTAATCATAACAAAAGAATTCAGAAATTTCAAAGGTATGTATTTAACTCCAAGATGACAAACACCCTATTTGTACTTCATCCAAGAAACAGTGATGATTGTTGGAGGAATGTTTTTTAAGGAGTTCAGAAATGGCCTCAAAGTCTTTTTAGCACATTCCTGAGAGCCCACACAAAAGGCAGAACTTATTTGCTATCAATGTCTGGCCTTATTTCTTCATATGTGATTGTTTCCTGTAATTTAGTTTGCTCAGAATTAAGCAGGAAAAATCTTTAGCTCTCAGCCAGAATACATGGGACCTTTTCTGAAACAAACAAATGTTTGTTAAAATAATTCCAAACCTTTAATCCGATCTCAAGTTTTCTCTTATCAAGTTTGGTTTATTTTTATCAGCATCAGCAGACTAGTGTAAAAATTAAAATACGGGTCTTGAGTTTTCAATTTTAAAAGGTTTGTTTGATGACTTTTTGCATTCTATTCTTTACTCTTAAATGATCAATCACAATGACAAACAGGGATTTTGTCATCACCCTGGAGTATTTTGTGCAATCAATTAAACAAGAACATGAATAGCTTTGTGTACAACAGTATGCATGTTTTCTTTTTAACGTCAATGTGAATCATCTGATTGTTCATGTAATATGACTGTGTATTTTAAGGAAATAATTCATTTCCTGTTGCTTAAATTTTCCCATTCATTTTGAAAGCTGGTAATAGAAATGGTAATGACTGACTTGTTTTTCTTTAAATTGAAGTTAAAATGATGACACTTGCATATGCAACTGGTTTTGAAAAATGAGCAATTCTTGTTAGTTTCTTTCTAAACTGATAAAGTGGAGACAAAGAACATTTTAGTCCGACTCCAGCGTTCAGTCAGATGGTCGTCTTTTCAAATTTCTCGGGCCCAGGTTATACTACCATATTTATATTTATCATGCTTATACAAGAGGTCTTGTCACTACATCCAGCACACCCTGCACTTTCTCTTTCTCTCTTTTTTTTTTTTTTTGAATATGGACTTGTATAGGGCTGTTCACAAAGTTGGAACAGCATTGTTAATTTGTTCCTAATCTGTAATGTCATCTTGGCTCACTCTTCAGTAACCTAGAACTTGAATTTGCACCCAAACTGTAGATCACAAAATCCATCTTAATTCTTTAAAGAAATATAGTTCTTCCCAAAGTAGTGTCATTTTAATGTAAATGTTTAACCCAGTTGGTCCTTATAATTAAGTCTCTGAAGTACCAACTGTGAAAACCTTCAAACCCAGGCTTTCATAGATTTTTACTTTTTCTTGTGTCATATATGTCTGTATCTGAAGGCTCTGCCTCTTGCCCCTTTCCCCTGCATTTTTATGTAAATGCACTGTGAGCCTAATGTGTTTATAACTATTAAATGCCATGTGTTGGTCTTCTGTGTTATAATAAAGTACATCCGTGCCTTCCGAATTTCTCTGGCAACTATCTTCATGTTCACTGTCCCCCAATCAACATCTGCAAATGTAACCACTTAAATCTGATCCCACTGTCTGAATCAGTTACTCAGATAAAAGGCAGCCAAGATCTAAGCTCTGCTCCATGTGGGACCCTCTTAATACTTCCCCCCAGAGTGGACATGGTTCCTCTTACCAGGAGTGTCTGTTTTTTGTTTCTTTCACTCATTCTTTATCTACTCCCATGTCTCCTCCTGGATTCCTGCAAGCTCTGTCTTAAGCAGGAACCAATTATGCAGAATTTCACCAAAGGCTTTCTGAAATTCAAACAGTCATAACATATGTACTGTCATTCTCAACACTGCTGGTACCACTTTCAGATTGGAAAGGATGTTAAATAGGCAGATATGTTTTCTAAAACTAAATTTATCATTTCTATTTTATTCTCTGGGTTAAAAAAATCACTATTTCATCAATTTATTATTTTTAACCATTAGCTATTAAATATATTGTTATGCTGCATTATCCTTAAAAAATTATTTGGGTTCCCAGAGAGTTTGCTTGACTGATTACATTTCTTTGAATTACCTTTAAGCCAATGGACTGTTCTATTTTGTCTATTTTCTATCAAAGTGAAATGGTGATAGTGGTATGCAAGCAAAATACAAAAATTCAAAGTCCTGATATAGGTTTATGTGTTTACAGAGATATGTAAGTTTTACATGTGGCTACCCTTAGAAATAAGCCAGAGAGTTGTGTTAGTATATTCTCTTTCAAGCTCTATGTTATGAAGCTCGTTCTATGCAGATACCTCATTATTCTACTGTCTGTGAAAACATGGCTACAGATTATCTCATTCTT
The DNA here is from genome assembly GCF_048164855.1 of Canis lupus baileyi. NCBI lineage: Eukaryota > Metazoa > Chordata > Mammalia > Carnivora > Canidae > Canis > Canis lupus. Next base: position 57,839,425 of record NC_132846.1, read on the forward strand.
AAATAAGTTAGTAAGACTTTATTTGCTATCATGATGACTAAATTTTTTTAGTTTGAGTTAGATTTGGGTTTTACCAAAGTAAAAGTGTTAAGTGAGTTTGTTTTGGCTTTGTGCAGTCAATCCAATAGTTCCCCATATATTTACTAGGAACTGTTGGTGAGCACTTGGCATGTGCCTTATAAACTCTGTAGACAATGTGATATTTCTTTTTGTTTTCACAGAGTCTTCTTGGGTAAGCGTAAAAACTTCTACTTTTCCAGATGAGAAAACTGAGATTTAGGAAACTTTTAGTAATCTACATAACACACCATAGCCAAACTATTAGAGCTTGTATTCAGACCCCCAAATCATCTGAATCTGAACTATATTCTTGCCCACTGACTAGATCTTGTTCCAGAAAATGTATATACATACATGCAGACACAGAAAAAAACAAATGACCTCAAAAAAAGATATCTCATTCATGAGCCCCAGATTATGAACCCCTCATCTGAGTTAAAGGGAAAGCTGAAGGAGACGTTGCAGTTTTTTTTCAGGGTGAGCCACCACATTTATTGGAAAGGGAAAGGACATTGCTAAACCAGGAGAGAAACTCTATCTTAGATTTTATCATTGCTTTTGGCTAGACAATTTTTTCTTTGGCCAGGTAGTAAATATTTTGGGTTTTGTGGCATGTGAAATGACTTCTATTGCAACTATACGATTTCCCTGTTGCAGGCAAAAGCAGCCATAGACAAGAGAAAATGAGTGGGAATGGACTGATTTGACCTATGGTGGCTCCCACTGCTAACCCCTAGATTAGAGCACACCACATACTGTATTTCATAGGAACTTGGGTATTTTAATAAGGATATAGGAAAAGACACAAAAGAAAGTCATGATTTTAAGCTTATTCCACTCTGGTACAGTCTCTCAATAATTATTCATTAATATATTTTACCAAGAAAAAAAAAAAAAAAAAAAAAAAAAAACTTCAAAGGAGCTCTGTTACTATCAGTAGAGACCAGGCCATGAAAACTAGCTTTTTACTCTGATAATGAAAATAGGTATCAGTTATTGGCTCTTTGTGAGGAAAAAGGGATGGTGAACTTTGCTGAATATAAAGCTTCTAATGAACTAAGAGTGTAACATTCGGTGTGGGAACTTGGTAGTGACAAATTCTGGAAAAAATTAGTCACACAGTTACAAGGCTCATTATTAGATTTTTGGAAGAAGGCTAACATGAATGTGATGTTCAGGGAAAGGATCCCACATGGAGATGTGGAAAGTTTAGTGGAAATATTAGAAATTAGACTGTAAAATGATGTTTGACATCAGGGCTTTATTTTTTTTTAATATTTTTTTTATTTATTTATGATAGTCACAGAGAGAGAGAGAGAAAGAGAGGCAGAGACACAGGCAGAGGGAGAAGCAGGCTCCATGCACCGGGAGCCCGACGTGGGACTCGATCCCGGGTCTCCAGGATCGCGCCCTGGGCCAAAGGCAGGCGCCAAACCACTGTGCCACCCAGGGATCCCGACATCAGGGCTTTAAAATGGCCAAAATGCAGTCAGAAAAAAAAAAAAAAAAGTGGACATAAAACAGTAAGTTAAGAATAGTAACAATTAACCAAAAAATATTTGAACATTAGAAAGTTGTCTTAGAAATAATATACATTTTGGGTAATTCATTTCAAATGACGCAATTTAGAAAAAATGCATGTATTTGGCCTTTTCCAGCTGAAAATATAGGTCAAGAATGGAATAACTGAAGGTGAGAGAAAAGGACCAATAGGATTATGTTGCATGAAATTTACACATTAAAAAAATAACGACCAACCTGTTCATGTCAAATTATTACAAAACAGCAATCTCTTGTTATTTCACTTTATATCATGTTTCTCTATTTCTATGGATTCTTCCTCTCTTCCCCTAGTCAAAAATCCAATGCAAGTAAGTGTTGATCAAATGGTTATGAATACCTTATAAACTTCTCATTAGACTTAATTAGCCACCACCAAAATGATGAATATTTCCAGAGCAGCTTCTCTATTATATGGATCTGTAAAGCAGGAAGGGAACCATATTCCTGATGTCAGTTCGCTCTGACATTTATGCACATAAAACCCTTCAGAATTATTATTTTTGTGGGGGCTTAGATTTATGACAACATACAGATGTTTCCATTTCACCTAGTGAAAAAAATAATCTGCTACATAGTATTGAAGATAGAACTTAATTGAACCCATCAGATGATGATAGAGAAACAATGCTGTACTTCAGATGGTTTAACCACAGCTTTGTCCCTAGCCCCCTCCCCCCACAAGCACCCTGTGGATTTCTTCCTTGGCCTTTCCCCTCTTTGAAGTCAGTGGGAGCTCTGAGTTTAGAAAAGTCACCCAGAGTACAGAGGGGCACAAGGACAAGGCTGTTTGACTTTCTGCCCTCACAAGGATCATGGGGTGGATGAATTCATAAGCAGAAAGGGGGGAAAAATCTTAACCTTGGTCCAAATGCAAAGCAAGCATTTCTTTTTCTTTTTCTTTTTTTGAAGTTCAGTATTGTTTCCTTTCCTTTTTAATTTTTTTTTTATTTTGTGTTTTTACCTTTGCCCTTCCTGTTTCCAACAGGGGTTGGAAGTACTTAAAACTCTTCAGAAAGTATGCTCTGTTGATATTTCTCACAGAGACTGGAGCAGAAAGTATGACTTATGAACCTCTACTGCTTTGATGCACTATCACTAAGGCTGGGAGTGCAAAGCATGAATGTATCAGGCTTGCATTAGCTCTCAAGGGACTGCTAAGATCCAGGAGTCCTTGATGGCAGTTTCAAAAGATGAATAACCAAGCAGACTCCAGTGTGCATTAGCACTAATAATTAGCAGGGGGCATTACCCGTGCTTTTCTTAAAGCAGAAATGTTTAATGTTCTCACTTCATTGTGTATGATTTTCAAAAGTATGATTTATAAAAAAAAAAACAACTTTGAATCCTTAAAAAATATATTTTACAAAACCTCACCAAATGGCCCTTCACTACATTTTTAATAAGCTGTTAGTATTTATTGAACATACAATTGTTGTCTTATTAAAATAACATCTGATGCCAATTGGGGGCTCCTAATTTAATATATTACTACTTTGGCTAGCTAATATCAACCTCTCCCATACTTTCCAATAGACGAATAAAAAACTTAATTACTATATATTAAAAATTTCTGGGTAATCTACTTTTATTAAATTATTGGATTTACTTTCTCTTTTAATCTTCTTTGACTTCTCTTGAGCCTACATCAATTCACCTGGTAACTCTTCAATCACATAAGGCCAAGACATTTTATTTGGCTCTTCGATTAAAGAATTGTCTGATGCATGGAGAACTGATAGATGGTATTTGACAGTGACCAACTGCATTTATTTTAATTCAGTAGATATTAATGAACACTGTTCACATGTAAGAAACTATGCTAAACAGTACTGGGGATAGAGAAAGAGGCCCCAGGGTGACCAGCTGTTCTGGGTTGCCGAGAGCTTGGGGGTGCCTGGGTAATAGATCTCTAGTGCTTCAACTAGGAACATCCCAGGCAAATGAGGACAGATGTTTCACCCTCACTGAAGTCCTGTTCTTCGAAGTTTACCTCAAGGACATGAGGACGACGACAAAAGAACATATGCCATCCTAGCAACTTTTATAAGATGGCCTGGAAATATAAATAAGTACATATTACTTCTTAGTAAGTGACCAGAAAAACTACTATAGTAGTTTTGTCAACATTGGTAATAATTATCATGATTTTGGCTTTATCTCGCTTTAATGTGAGACCTCACAGAACATAATTACTGCAAACATCTGAGAATTCTGAAATGCCAAATAATTTAAAAATCTGCACTAAGTTCTCCTTAACTGTATTTTCATGGTGTTAGAAAATTATAAACCTTGAGATAACCTGAGTTATATCTTCATTCTTTAGCAATTTATGTTGTTTCGAGCATTTCCTTATGTAATCCTGCTGGTGCTGCTGCACAATACACATGAACTAATTTATCCAACATCAGCTCCATAAGGCATTTCTATCTTACAGATAGAAGTCCTGGGGCTTAGGAAGTTTACATAGCTAGTCCAAGGTCAAAAGTGTAAATCATAGCCAGGATTTGAATGTGAGTAGTTGAGCTTCAAAGCCTAAGTTCTTAACCATAATTATTACTGCCTTCTTGGAGCAGCACTTGATTTGGCATTATAGTAAATATTACTCAATTAAAATGGAACCTCATAATCAAGAGAGTTATCTTATAGTTAGCACAGCAAGCTCGTTTCGGCATTGAGCTAGCTTTCCTAAATTTTAGCCTAATTTCTCTCCCATTATATCATAGTATCTCTGAAAGAAAATAGTTCACCTTTTATCATACTTAGCATAATGTCAGTCCATTTAGTAGTATTTCACGTATTCATTCACTAAATTATAGACAAAGTGATACTGGGAAAATCAAAGGAATGGTATAAATGATCAATTTCTTGGCATTTATAATCTAGCAGGGAGAGGAAGTATTTGTTTTATTTTGTATTTATTACTTTTTAAAAGCTGTGGTATTCTTATATGTATGTTGGTTTCATGTGAGCAAGGAGAAAAAAGGAGGAGGGCGTGTTTCTGCTTTGGGTGAAACAGGAGAGCAAGATCTAGAACGCTAGCTACTACCTCAACCCCCTTTGTCATCCAGAGGAAGAGGTAGGTGATCTAGAGTTCTGAATAATATGGAACCACTGCTACAAATTCTTGGCCAATGGCATCTGTGGTCACATTTCAGTGAAATACTGGAGATCTTACAAATATGGTAGGATTTGATTTTGGTCTTCAAACGTAAGTAACATTGCACTGATTCTACACAAGGAAGTCATTCTAATGTATGGGAATTGCCAGCAAGATAAGCCATTTAACAAAAGCAGGGCATTTGCCCTAAGAAATAATGATAAAAAAATGATATGAGATTATAAAAGGCTTATGTGTGTTATCATGCCTTATGAATATCTTGTAAGAGAAGATGGTAGCTATAAACAGGTGTATTAAGAGAGGAAGATGATTAGTCCTTGAAACAGGCTTCACACACATGAAATTTTGCTCTCATGGGGTTGTACATGACCACCACACTTCAAATCTTCTCACAACTTCGGGATAAATGACAGAAGGACCCTTGAACTGCTTGAAAAATAAATTCTTTAGTCAGATTTCATTTTATAGTCTTTTTTTTTTCATTTTATAGTCTTAAAGAATTATAGAACACTACTTCCTAAACCTAGACAATAATTCACTTAAAATAAAAGAAGAAAAAATAATACAAAATCTCATTAAATGATATGGCTTATTGGTCATATTTTAAGACTTCTACATGCTATTAGAAGTAGGTAATTATGTGGCATGGCTATCTGCATCCTGACTAGTTCTTAGTTAAGTTACAAAGTCTCCATTACAGACTAAAAATAATTCTGGAAAAAAAAATAATTCTGGGTATGTCACTGGAATCTCAATCTATGTTTCTAGTCATTGTCTAATCACAGCCAAGAGTTTTAGGATGGCTTATAATGACTCATTGAGTTACATTTATTAACCTTAAGAATATTAAAATTAAGTAGAGAAATATATAAAATAACTTAAACTGTAATATCAATATTCTAATTTCAGGATATACTCTCTATATATGAACATTTAAATTGTAATATCAATATTCTGATTTCAGAATATATACACTATGTATTTGGCAAATTGAGAATTTAGCCACTCAGAGTCAATATTATAATTCCATTTTTTAATGGATTGAGTAATGAATCTAGTTTTGCAATTTTATATTGAGCCTAATACAGTTTATATACTCTAGTGAATGATTTAAGAGAATATGACATATATTTCTTTCTTTTTTTTAAATATTTTTTTAATTTTTATTTATTTATGATAGTCACAGAGAGAGAAAGAGAGGCAGAGACACAGGCAGAGAGAAACAGGCTCCATGCACTGGGAGCCCGACGTGGGAATCGATCCTGGGTCTCCAGGATCGTGCCCTAGGCCAAAGGCAGGGGCCAAACCGCTGCGCCACCCAGGGATCCCCATCTATTTCTTTCTTAAAAATAGATTTATTTATTTATTCATGAGAGACAGAGAGAGAGAGAGACAGAGACACAGGCAGAGAGAGAAGCAGACTCTTCGCAGGAGCCTGATGCAGGATTCGATTCCGGATTCCGGGATCATGACATGATCCAAAGGCATCTGCCCAACTGCTGAGCCATCCAGGCATCCCTCGACATATATTTCATTTATTTGGTTCATAAGTTTCATTTAAATATTTGATGGTTTATTTTCAGTTGGATAATTTAAGTATTTAAATATAAAATACATCATTCCATAGTTTAAAATGTCTAAGTAGTGTATCTAAATAAATTTTATGTAAATGGAAAAAATAAAAACATTAAGATCTCTTAAAAGTGACTCTGATCATTTGCTATTCTTACTCATATAGATCTTAGAAACAAAGTATAAAAATAATAATAATAAAATAAAATAAAATAAAAAACAAAGTGTAATAACTTCCCACTCCCTGCCTCTGGGTTATAGGACATGTAATTTTAATAAATTTAATATTGAAAGTTTAAATCAAAATATTTGTGAATAGAAAATCATCCTTGAGGACATCAAGGTCCTAGATGAAAACCAAGAGAAGGTTGAGTTTTTAATAGGTATCATGTGATTTCTCTAGTGTCTTAACCTTCAGGCATTTAGGAACTAGAATGGTGAGGGGAGTTACATGGAAAAAATTTTCATGGCCTAATGGAATACTTCAAAAACTGCATAACAAATGCCATTATCTGTCATTCATAAGTCTCATGCCACCTCTAAAAATAAAGTGAGACATATCACAATGGAATTAACAAGTGGATGATGATTCTAGCCTTAATTTCATTTGATTAAAAAGTTATGGCATCCATGATTGAAGGTAAGTATGGGCACATACAGTTAACGCAATATTAGTGTTCAATCCCACGGGGTGGCAGTGAGGGACCAGGGTCTACAGCTTACATTGCAATCACCCATTACTCCTCAAGCCTGCCAGAAAACTAGTAGTTGTATGATATTATGAATGATTGAATGATTTATATTGTTTTGCTCATGATCGATAAAGAAGATATTTGGGGCTAATTTTATCAAATAGCTATGTAGCCCACATGGCCTGATGCTATAACGTCACAATCAAATTTAAGAGCCACTCTGTTTCCTAAATAGTTTGGATCCCTCTGGAGGAGGCAAATAAATCCCACACATTTTCAGCCACCACAGATGCAAAAATATTCATTTGTGAGAGCCACATCAAGGCAGTGGTTGGGGGTTTTCTTCAGAATGAAACATTTGTGGCTAGTTGACACTGCAGAAGGTTGGGTTGAGCAAACTGTATCAAGAGGGAAGTGTCTGCTGACAGTTTGACAAAAGTACATGTTGCTTTTGCTTTACCAGAGGAGAGGTTAGGTGTTACACCACCACTCCCAATGAGACCTTAGGGTATTGTGTAGCCATCCGTTCACAGCTTTCCCAGTGATGAATGAGGTCTTAGCAGATGCCTTGCAGAGAGGGCTAGAGAAGAATAGATTCCTCATATGTCTGCCCTTTCCCCCTCAGATTGGGCCAGGCAGATGATTAGAGAAAGAATGGTCTGGGCAGTTTAATGAAACCCATCTGCTTTCACTGTTAAAGCAAAAGTCCTTCAGGAGCTCTTGTAAAGCAAATCGATTTAGTTTTTAAAAATCATATATAGGTATATATTTTTACATGCAAACACACATATAGCGAAATATTTACTTATTTATCCCAAGAATAAAACTTCCATTGCCTATATTCTCACATGGATGGATATATATTGCTGTGTCTTCATCCAACATGGGTGCCTGATGCAGATTTGACATCAGTAGATGGTTGCGTGGACCAGACATAGAGCAAACTGAACCACTGGAAATCTAAAACTTTCTAACCAGTTAGAGTGGCTAAATAGCATAGTGAATTTTATAGCAAAAGATAATTTATGGAAAATACCTGAATGTACTGACCGCAAAAGTCAGTACATTGACTGAAGCATTGAAATCAAACTGGTTGCTGCTTTTCTGACAATGTCCTCAGGACTGGTCCTCACACAGGACCCTCACTGATGATGTATGAAAGAGATTTTATTCTACACACACTAGCTTAGATATTCTTTCATGCCATCTAATGTATTTTTGTTTGAATTAGGTTTATATCAAAATTCAATTAAAATCATTTCATACATGTCCAGTATTTAGTATATTGCAAACTATGGATTAACATGTATATGTTATACCTAAATATCGACTAAAGAAAGAATAAAACATTCAGAGAAATACCAGTGAATTAAAAAAAGAAAAGCATTGCATTAGCTGAATATTTTAATATTGAAACTTCACAGTTTTTGATAATATATGACATTTCTTAAATACTTAACAAAGAGGTACTATTGCTGCCAGGCAACTCATATTGATAAAGAAAAATACGATGGGCTGATATACCATGAATGAATTCAAATTTGGGAGACTAGCCTTTAAAACAATTTTCATTTTATTATATTTATTTTTATTGAGTATATTCTTCATACAATGAAAGTAATTTATGATAAATCCTTAGGTCTTTCAAAATTAGGGCAAAGATTAAAAAAAAATTAGGGCAAACATTTTTCAAATCTTTATAAAGAATAATTAGGAGGCTAGGCCAGTGCTTAGTTAAAGTGGTTATTTGAAGACATTATTGTAACTATTACATGTTATGCTTATTCTTTTCTATGAAGAAAAAACTCATCAGTTTTAGAACATCAATACCCCATATACTTTAATGGATATAGTATAAGCTGTTTAGAAACAAATTATTCAATTGAGAGCTTCCATGATATGGCAGGTTGAGTAGGGGCAAGTTATAAAAGCTCTAGGGATCTTAATATTTATAACAAAGATTCTTAAACTTTAGATGCACCAGAATTGCCTGCGGGGCTTTATAAAACACTGCTGGGCTCCACTCCCCGAGTTTCTGATTCCGCTGGTCTGGGATGAGCCCAGGCCCATGCCCCATCTTCAAATTCTCAGGTAATGCTGACTCTGTTCCTCCAAGGGCTGTCCTTGAGAACCATAGATTTGTACTATCAATTTTATCATTGCATGTAAATCCACTGCCATGAATAAGAGAACAAATATGTGACATAATCAGGCAAGTTATCCATAAAGAAAGAAGAATACTTTTCCTTCTGTTTGAAGAAGTGGCTTTTTGTTTGTTTTTTATCTTCTTTTTGCTTGCCTAGAAAACCAAATAGGAACCAGAAAATTGAAAGAGGAAACATAATAGATCATTTTTCTATATTATAGTAGTTGGACCTTGCTACAGAAGTTTCTAATCTCACTCAACCTTGAATCAAGAGGCATTCTTCTTTTCTGTTTCTAGAATGTACTGGGGTGATATGGTAATTGATTTTATCCTTGATCATTTTTATTTGTGTGTGTCATCACTCCATAACAGAACAAGCTTTATATGATAGTGATATTAACTTCTTACAAAAGCCCAGCCTTGGGCAGCCTGGGTGGCCCAGCGGTTTAGCGTGTGATCCTGGGGACCCGGGATGGAGTCCCCACGTCGGGCTCCCTGCATGGAGCCTGCTTCTCCCTCTATCTATGTCTCTGTCTTTCTCTCTCCATCTCTCTGTGTCTCTCATGAATAAATAAATAAAATCTTAGAAAAAAAAAAAAGCCCTGCCTTTCTTTACTCATGCAAACATTGTTTGTTTATACTTGTTGGAATATTCCCAGGTCTCTGGACTATTTCTGCTGCAAATTCATATAGACCTTAAGCGTTGTGGTTCTTTCTCTTCATCACTGGAGTCTCCTGGAACAGCCCACAATAGGCTTCATCCTGTTGGCCTAGACATTATTGCTGCTCCATTACTTGGAACATCAAATCTAAGCATCATGTTTGGATAACAAGGATATGCTTCATGCCTGGTCCATGAACCAATATAAGCTTTTTTTCTTTAAATGAAAACAAGAACTACCCCTTTCTTTGTGTTTGCTCTCAAACTGCATCCAGATTTAATCCCCCTCACAACAATAGGGTGATTTTCTGGAACCCTGGGCTGCTAGCCTGGCTCTCACAACAACATGGATACCCACCAGGAGGAGACTGAATGCAGAAGGAAATATGAACCCGGCATCATTTTTACATAACCTTTTTTTTTTTTTTTTCTTTTTAAATCATCTCTTTTCCATACCTACCTTCCTTCTTTATGGCACAAGGTAGATTTGCATACACTTGCTGGTGGCTAACAAACAGGTAGTTTGGGAATGTCCCTTAACATCTCAGGGACTTAATATCTTTCGGTGGGTGGGTCTGAGTGCACTCACATGATTTTCAGCTTTAAAATGGGTAGAGATTGGGATCCCTGGGTGGCGCAGCGGTTTGGCGCCTGCCTTTGGCCCAGGGCGCGATCCTGGAGACCCGGGATCGAATCCCACATCGGGCTCCCAGTGCATGGAGCCTGCTTCTCCCTCTGCCTGTGTCTCTGCCTCTCTCTCTCTCTCTGTGACTGTCATAAATAAATAAAAAAAATAAAAAAAAATAAAAAAATAAAATAAAATAAAATGGGTAGAGAGGCTTCGTCGCCTAGTTAAAGCAATTATAATCACAATCAGTTTAAAAAATAACTTGGTCTGAGGTCAAAGTTCCTTATCTTTCTTTAGCACTAAGCATAATCAATAGATGCCTAAAATTCATACAAGATGTAAATAAAATACACAAGTAATACATAGAAAGAAAAAAATCCCAGAGTATAAAGAACATCATTTAGTTTTAATTTATAGAATGTCTTACTTACTGTCTTTAAAATATTTCATGAGCCAGTTTGATGACACCAAGAAAGATTTGAAGTTTGTCACTGGCCTTATACATTTTGCCCCTGGCCAGAAAACAAAGTGAATATTCTAGAGTTTTGCTTTTTTCATCAGAAAAATGATTTTCAGCCAGAATGTCCCCAAATTGCCTCCCCCAAGGTACATTTAAAATGATTCTGGCAAATAGCCATTTCCCAAATATGTGTCATATTGCGGTAGTTCTCTGTACATTTTCCCCATATGTCTTGTTCTTGCTTTGCTCTTTTGACGGAAGCACAAGTAAGGTCTCAGCAGCCGCTGAGGAACTGAACCGCGTTTGGAGAGACCCAAAATTTTCATCATCGAATCCACTTAGAGAGGCTGCACGGAGTCATTCTTCCCCAAATCTCCTACTGATTTTCAATGCAAATACTGCCAGCCTAGCTCGCTCATGGCCACAGGATTTAGTTACGCACTTGACTGAAAACCATGTCAATGCAAATTCAGGGGATAAACCAGCATGCAAATCCCCAAGGTTTCAGTAAGTTATAATTCAGCCACAGTATTAGCAAAACAAGATAGCAATTATGCAAGAAATCAGCTGAAAGGTTATTTTTAATTTAAAATTTTTGCATCTTTACAGCTAGGGAAAATGAAACCCTGCCTATTCTTTCTTGTAAAACCTACCCTGATAGAAGCCCAAAGCCATAGGGTACATTTAGTACAGCCAAATTCTAAGGGCAGGTACACACATATATAAGTACATATAGTCACAGCAACTGCTTCAAGGGGAGACTTCTGATAAGGTTAAATTGTTATATTTTCTTCCAGTGTTCTTGACTAATCTTGCAGAGATCAAAGCATAATTGGCATCCGTTAAGAGCTCTATATTTGAAGGTATCAGCCCTGGGCATTTTTTCACCCTCATTTTTGACCTCTTTTTTTTAAAGATTTATTTATTTATTCTCGAGAGACACAGAGAGAGGCAGAGACACAGGCAGAGAGAGAAGCAGACTCCCTGCGGGGAGCCCAATGTGGGATTCGATCCCAAGACCCCAGGATCATGCCTGAGCCAGAGGTAGATGCTCAACCACTGAGCCACCCAGGTGCCCCCATTTCTGACCTCTTGCCTCTGTAACTTTATTTATGCCCTGAGTACTTGTCTCCCTGACGCTGAGGTATGCTAACTGGCTATAACAGAAAACTGAACATTGGCCTTTGCTTTCCTAGTAGGAGAAACAGACTGGAATCTTGCAATGAGCGCCCTGAAGTAGGGTTTATGACTATAAGGAAAGGTACTTGCACAGGACTGTCACAGAAACTGTATGATTATTCCTAAAGTTTATCCTTTGCTTTGTTCAGAGAGACCCCTTGCCATTTCTTCTTCTTCTTTTTTTTTCCCATTTCTTCTTAGAACATTTCAGTTGTATTATCTCAAATGTTAACCAATCTTGTACTTGTGAACAAATGTTAGATCCCCTTAGGATTATATTTTTTCCTTCTTATCCTTGACATCTAACCCTGGATTTCCAAACAACTATGTGTCCGGCATTAACTCAGCAGATGTAAATATCTCACTTTTTTCCTCAATGGGGTTCTCTCAAAAAGGATATTTAGCCTGGTAGGGGAGATGTATCTCTTCTCTATTCCAGGCAGTAAGTGGAGCATCCGCTGCAGCTCATAGGGTTCTGAAAGGTCAAGCTCCCTCTCTGGACATGTTATATTATAGTAATTACTTTCCCCTGGTTTCTCCTCCGTTAAGTACTATTTCCAGCCCCACTGAGTCCTGACCTACCCATCTAAGACTGCTGGTTCTTGAGTCACCAAGTTAGGGGTAATAGCACAGCCACACACAATAGCAATGGCTAGAGACCCAGAGGGACCAAACCTCCAAAATAAGAAAGTAGGAAAAAAAGGAAGAATCTCAATCTCATACCCGTCCACTGACCCTTGATACTTGAATGAGGAGTTAATCAGCATTAGGACAGAGGCAGGTCCTTAAGAATTCTAATTGCCATAGAGAATACACTTTCCAGAAATATTTTAACACTGTCATTAACTAATATTTATAGAGCATCATATCTCCTTGATGCGTGTTCATCTTGTTTGGCGATTACTTTTGAATGCAAATCTGACCATATCATTCCCCAATGCTTAAAATGCTTCAGTGGCTCCCTTTTAGGCAGAGTGAACAAAGTGCAATTTCCTGCAAGCCCTTTATCTACATGCTCCATCCACTTTGCATCCTACCCACCTACCCACTGACTTAGAGATTTCCAGATCTGCCTTATTACTACACACACCTGAGCCTCTTCTCATATTCATTCTTGAGTCCAAAATATGCTTATTATTCCATCACCTTGGAAGAAGTTTTTTTATTTGTTTGTTTGTTTTTCATTCAATAGTTACTCCTATCTCCTTGGTGAGACCTTCCCTCACTCCCTGAGAATAAGTAATTTGAAATTCCCAATAATGACTTCCATTAACTCTCTTACTGCACTGTGTATTTATGTTTGCACAAATCTTTCTGAGTTTCTGCAACTATTTTCACATTATATTGTGATCCCAAGAGCAGAGATCCTGCCTTTTGAATTGTGTGTACCCAGGGTTAATACAGTATCTGAAGCACAGTGTGCCCTTGGGAAAAATGTGTTTAGAACATCAGGCAGGACAAATTGTGCACATTTTAATAAATGAATGAATGAATACACAGAGGTTATAGAATGCTTCCAACCATAATTGAAAGCAGAACAAAACTAAATGCCATATCCCTGAACACTGCTTATTTTGTAATCAATGCTGAAATATTCGTAAAATCAACAAGAAGGATATATGGAGAGAGACAGACAGCTCTACCTCTTGTTTCCTGAGTACCGAAATTGTATAACTTGCTTACAGTAACCCCGCAATTGTATGTAGGTACTTTTCAAACCTTTCAAATCAAATGTCATATTTGGAAAATATCTTATATTAATCGAACAACTTCCATAGTTCCCAGAGCAATTTGTAAATATTATCTTATCAATTCTACTAAAGTAGACAAGTTGAAAACATTACACTTATGCTCCAGATGAGAGAGGCCAAAGGAGAATATGTGGGAGTGTATATGTGTGTGTGTGTGTGTGTGTGTGTGTGTGTGAGTTTGTGTGTATGTCTGTGCAGGGAGGATGAAAATCAGCTCTCACTAGGCTAACTCCTCCTTAGTCTGTCTCTCTCAGCTCATTACGAGTCTAATTAAGATCACCACTGACTAGATGACAGGACAGGGATCTGGAGCCCTCATTTAAATGACTCTCCTACCAGGTCTCACATGCCTTTTATTCTGTGGAATGCCAGAGACCAAACAACAAAAATTCTCTTTTCCTCTTAGTCTCTGTGGCAGTCTCTCTCACTTCCTCCTTCTCTAACTTAAAAATGGCTTTCTACAACACTTCCTGTCTCAAATCGAGGAAAAAAACAAAAAGTACGAACCAGTTCTTCTCTCAGATAATTCACATGTTGAAGATACGCCAAAATTTGTTCTGTGTTTTAATCAGTACTTATTATACGTTATAACTGCACAGTCCAAACTCTGTGGCAGACATGCAAGTGTGGATGTGGTCCAAACAATCGGAGCCTGAGCAAGGCTTCAGGTCTACCTTCTCCGTGTTTTAAAACCTTCAATAATAAAGTAAATAAATAAATAAATAAATAAATAAATAAAAATAAAACCTTCAATAAGAGGACCACATCTCAGTTTATCTGATCCTGTTGCCTGTTATCCTTCAAGGAATTCCAATCATACTGTTGGCCACCTTTTCTCTCACTAACACAGTTCTCAATCCTGCTTTACCCCATGTCCTTCCTTCTGCATAAACTACCTTCTCCACATAATGAAATTCCATCAACCTTTTCTGATGTATATCCCCCCACATCTCAAATAATACTATTTCTTGGTAATTCCTCTTTAATCCCTGAACTCCCTACTAAATATTACAAAGATTAGCATATGACTACCTGGATGTTCTAAGGATATTCTAAGTTTACAGATTTTTACAAAGATCATATCTTCAATCATTTTATATCCTCCAAAGGCTGAACATGGTGGGGGCTCAATAAACACTTTTTTAAAAAGATTTTATTTATTTATTCATGAGACACAGAGAGGCAGAGACATAGGCAGAGGGAGAAGCAGGCTCCTTGCAGGGAACCCAATGTGGAACTCGATCCCAGGACCCTGGGACATGCCCTGAGTCACCCAGGCATCCTGACTCAATAAACACTTCTTGCTTAGGAGTTGATATTAAGGTATACACATTTATTTTCCCTTTGCTTATACCATATACTCATAGCTTTATTTTTTTTCCTTGCTTTTATTCATACGTTATCTACCCTGAGGTTCCTTCTCTATATCCTCAAACTTACAAATGCCTACTCCTCCTTCAGAACCCAGGGTGCTGAAGACGTTCTCCTTGGTCATTCCAAGAATTTATGTTTTTTAATTCCATGCTCCTATAATACTTCATACAGAGCTCTATTTTAGCTGTAATTGCATATCCTCACATATATAACTAATTCAATACCACTTGTAGTAGATGGAAAAAGACCCTTCAAATATCCACCTCCTGATCTCTGAAACTTGTGAATGTTACCTTATAAGGCAAAAGAAGAAAGAAGAAAAAGAAAGAAAGAAAGAAAGAAAGAAAGAAAGAAAGAAAGAAAGAAAGAAAGAAGGGAGGGAGGGAGGGAGAGAATGAGGGAGGGAAGGAGGGAGGGAGGGAAGAAAGGAAGGAAAGAAAGGAAGGAGGAAGTAAGTCTTTGCAAGTGTGATGAAGTTAAGAATCTTGAGAAGATCATCCTGGATTATCCAGATGAACCCTACCTGTAATCATAGTTTTATAAAGGGAAGGCTGGAGGAGATTTGAAGCAGATATAAAAGAGTCAGTGATGTATAGACAGAGCGGATATTTGCAGATACTGACCTTGAAAACTGGAATGATGTAGCCACAAGCTAAGGAATGACGGCAGCTCTCAGAAGCTGGAAGAGGCAAGCAAGGATTCTTCCCCAGGGTCTTCAGAGTGTGCATGTCCATGCTGATATTCAGATTTCACCTCATCTGCTTGGGCTCCATCCTCACAACTGAATTACCTCCCAAAGCCCCTCCCCCCCACCAAATACCATCACCTTAGGGCTTACCGACACAGGAATGTCGAGGGGGCACAAACATTCAGTGTACAAGACCCGCATTTCCAATAAAACACCAGCCTCATGAAGGCTGTTGCCTCATGAAGCCTATGTTTCGGGCTGCATCCCCCACCACTTTCTGCTTGGTGCATTTTGTTCTAACACACTGGGTTTACTTGGGACTTTCTAATAAATCAAACTCACTCTTACCCTAGGGCCTTAACAATGGGCTTTGCACTTTCTGACTGAAATGTTATTTCCTGCCACCCACTGGGTCATTTATCATCATCACTTAAATCTTAATAACTTGACTGGTCCCTCTCTGCTACAATCGCCGATTATAATTCTTGTGCAATACCTCATGCATTTCTTTGTATACTGCATACTTTCCATACTGCCCGTCTCCCCTCACCCAAATGTAAGCCTCACAAGAGCAGGAAAAGCCTGTTTTACTTCTCTCCATCTAGGATCTACATCTGTGCTTAGCATCTAATGGTTTCTCAATAAATATCTGTGCAGAGAATGGAGTGCAAAAATGAGGCCGCCCCCTAATGACACCTGTTTAATGAATAACCTACAGGTGTCAATATGAAAAGTACTCCTAGGTCCCCAGTCTGCATTATAACAGAGACACGTGAAAAGATATTTAAACAGCATTTCTCAGCCTCAGTTTACACCAGATGTGTGAAAGCTAGAGCTGCAAGTAGAGAAGGCTCTCTGAATTGCGGGAAGGTCCATGGCCCCCCTCCCTGCATGTGGACAGTAACAGGTGAAACTGGCACCAACCCTTGTCACTTCCATGTGTCCACTCCATTCCCCACGCTTGACGGTCCTCACAGCACTGCCGTGGGCTTCTTGCCAACAATGCCACCTGCAGATGCTCTCCCAGGTCTTTCTGTCTTGGCCACTCCCTGGTTGATGGGAGCCCTTCCTGTGGCTCCTGGTGCCACCAGCTCCGTGGCTCACCTGTGTTTATCTTTCTGAAGATGCTGCTCTAACACAGGCTCCCCAACGCCCCCCTTTCTTAGCTTCATAACGTTGTAAACAGTCACTTCTGCTCCAGAGAGTCCCCATACCCCAGGAACAGTGGCCACTACATGTCCCTGTCCGTATCAAACCATTCTGAGAGGGCCTTCCCCCCTAGTTTGTTTAGTCATAAAAGGATCAAAGCAAAATTACCAATCTGATGTCTGCTTGTACTTTTCTTCTTCCTGTCTTTCTGCTGCAGTTTGAGTGGAAAGCATGGAAATTTGCCGATTTGGCCTAATACTTTTTTAGGTCTTTCATAGGAAGTTTAAAAAAAAAAAAAAATATATATATATATATATATATATATATATATATATATATATTATGTCCATATAGTCCTTTATTCCTATTTGGTCCACTTACTAAATCTAATTCGTTTAAATGTCACTGAGTCCTATGAGAAAAGACATAGAAATGCTCCATCAGTGGAAGATATCATCATTATCATTAGTGTCATTATTAAACATGATTAACAAGATAAAACCCAACTTTCATTTTCACTTTTATTTATTTCTTTTTTCTGCAAATGTCCTGCAGTTTTCGATGTTTCCTGAGTTTTCAATGTTTTAAAATCCTCTTTCATTTTCTCTCAGGGCTCCATGGCAATGAGTTGAAAACAGAATATTCTGTTAGTCAAGAGATGATTCTTGTACATGATGTCAAACATCACATTTAATTTAATTACTCGATCAATATACCTTTTGAAGTTATGCATACGAAGTCTCTTGCGCAGTTAGAGATTTAGTTTGTGCTTACGGAAGAGGAGGGGAAAGAAAGAAAGGGAGTATGCAGCATGTGATAGCAATTTTCCTTTGATCATGTCAAAAGTCAGATATGTATAAAAGATGTGCTCAGCAGTGGTTCCAGCACATTCTCTTTCTTCAGTTTGTGAAGATGGTCTGTATATTCTGTTGTTAATATCATAAAACTGAAATATATTATCTTCCTTAATAACATCTTAGTTCTCCACAAGCAACACAGTATCAATAGTACTGCTGATTACATACGATTAATAAATAAACTCGCATAACATACCCCTTTGGGTAAATTATATATTTCAGGTCCATACTTGAAATCACTGAATTCCAAATAAGAAGGTAATCAGCTTTCAGATATCTAAAGATTGGTCTTAGAGAATCTATATTAAAGGACTATGAAAAATGCAAATTCACTTCAAAGATGAAGACAAAAAAAATCCAAGGGAGCTGAAGTTAGTAATTAGCAATGGGAAAGATCAGAATCTCCAAAATACAATGAATTTTAAAATCACAGTGGATGGAATTTCTATTTAAACTGAATTTCAAAGAATAATAGGGAGGTTTCCAAAGAATTTCTTATCTGTTTGTTATAGGAATCAGCAATGAGCCATTTAGTCAGTTTTTAAAGGCTTAAGCTTAGTCTTCTAACCTCCATCTGGGGAGAGCTTAGCTCTTTGCCTTTGCCAGCTGGGTCCCAGGCATTTTCTTCTGTAGGAGCCAGGCATCATGGCTTTCTACAAATTCTTCAGGGCATCATGCTGCCCGTCACGCAACAAAATTCTTGAAGTAGAACTGTGACTCAGTCTGCCCTCTCTGCTCCCCATAGTCCTACAGTGTCTTCCAGAATCCCCTACATCAAAGAGAGGAAGAACCTGTAAAGTTGACAGCTGGGTTATTTTATTTTCGACCAAACATAAGTTCTGTTTTTCAAGGATAAGGAATAAAAATAGTTCATACACTAGTTTCAAGAGGAGAATCAATAGGTTTAGCTATGAAACAGACATGTCTACTACACACTGCCCCAGATGGGGGCGCTCTGGGGTGCCTGTCTTCACCACCAGCCACTGGAACTCCCATATCGCATTACTGGGTGTCCTCTTTCTCCTCTGGTGTCAGGCTTATCCTGGGTCAAAAGACACTGCAGGGAGATTTTTGCAGAGAAGCTAGTGGGTAACTAGGCGATGCACTGGCATGCTCCTGGCTGGAACAGACATGGAGCTCCCTCTCACAGAAAGACTGAACGGTTATGCCACAAACAGGGCAAGAGTCATTTTCAAGAAAACCAGGCAGAGAAGGGACAGGTATTCTGGACATTCAAACATTGACCCCTTTTCTTTGCCCTGGTTCTTATATCAGCCCAATCTCAGATGCCCAGGCATTAGCACACCTGGATCATTCTGCTAGCTCAAACCCCTACTCTTCCTCTGGCTTACCCAATCTCATTCAATGTAGGTCTCACAACTCCTTTCTTTCTCTCTGTTGAACTATTTATTATCATTATTATTATTCCTATCACAATACACATAAATAGCATATCAGGAAAAACCTGCTCACTCATAACTACAAAACCAAACAGAGCCAATAGCAATGCGAATTATTGTTTTGTTTTCCATAAAAAAGAAAGGGAAAGAGATTTTAGAAATAACTTGGTCTCATATTTCTTCCCAGGAGAGGAGTGGAGATGTTCATATATCATTCTTGGAAAAATTGCCCCCCTTATAAAGAAAACACAGATAACTCCCAATGTAGGTAAAAGAGAAACCAAGCAAAATAACAATAGCTGACTTTAAAAAGCAGCTAAACAAAAAATATGAGCTATCGTATTTTACCGTATCTGTCTGGACAACCTCAAGCCTGAGTAGTTTAAAAACAAAACAAAACAAAACCATCCAGCAAAATTATAAATTTCAGCAGCTAATGATACCCAAGAGGCTACTGGCCTTCTCCAAAAACATTCTGATTCTCTAAATCCATCAACAATGTGAAGCATTTCTTACACTTGGTTCTACTAACCTGTAGTACAAATTGTCATTTATTTATTTTTCAGTTTTTTAGTGCTGATAAAAGTTCCAAACATATTCTTTTTACAGTTCTTCACATGAAAAGTGTTCACAAGCTTTGATTTGATGATCCCCAAATATATTCCTTTCATTATCAAATGCTAAAGGTAGATATAAAAGATCTAACAGGCAAAACAAAATGTGACTGAATGTAAAATAAGTCAATAAAGATCAATAATTATCAACAACATTGCGTTGTGACATTTTCTCATCTATGTCCACAATTCCTAAAACAACGGCCTTAAGATTTTGAAATGCTTGTCCTATACTTTCATATTTAAAGAGAATGCTAGCAAATGAAATTATGTAGAATTAGAATAAATAGGTTCTGTAGAGGTCAAATGTTGAATCTTAGTTGCTCTTTGCAATATTGTGAAGAACTTCTCTATGAAATAAGAACACTAGATTAGAGATTTTCATGCTTCCTTCCAGCTCTTGGGATCCATGTGATGATCGTTAGACAGTTTGCTAATGTTTCTTTTTGAGAACTAGGGAACTATTAAAAAAAAAAAAAAGATTGTATTTATTTATTCAGGAGACACAGAGACAGAGGCAGAGACACAGACAGAGGGAGAAGCAGGCTCCACGCAGGGAGCCTAATGTTGGACTCAATCCCAGGACCCTGGGATCATGACCTGAGCCAAAGGCAGATGCTCAAATGCTGAGACACTCAGGCGTCCCTAGGGAACTATTCTCAAATGTGCTGTGGTCTAGTTTCTCAGCTCAATTTGTTCATCTGCAAAAAGGACATCATATCTGCACTGCCTCACATCAGTGTGTTTCTTTTTTTTTTTTTTTTTCATCAGTGTGTTTCTATGATGATACAGCATGTTGAGGCACTTTATGGGCTAGAAGCACTTTGCAAATCATGATGGTAGTTCTACTATCCATGACATAACTTGCCAAAAGGAAGCAAAATGTTGAGTGTGTGGGCCTGATAGTCTATGCTCAGTTTGATTCTTTATCTCCTTAACACCACTGAATCTGGCACCTACCCAGAGAACAGGGATGTAGGCACCCACTTTACAAGATTATGAGAATGGTACATGAACATATGTGTCTAGCGCTCCCATCACAAGGCCATGCAAATGATAAGCACTCAGAAAATGATTATTTTGTGTACATTCCTGGGCTTGTAAAGCATGTGTCTAGGCAGTGTTCATAAAACAGAGAAAGAGAGAGAGGACAAGAAAGTCCAAATGTATTAATTTCTAAGTATGTTCACTTCCCAGAGACTATTCAATCTAACAAAAGGGGAGATAGAACTAAATCATAGGTAAAGGTGTTTCCATTCTAGGAGTATCAGATCTCCAGTAAAGGAGATAAATGGGCATAACTTGGAGCCTCACAGTACAAACGAGTGCTTTTCCATCTTACTTTTCTAGCTTTCCGGGTTTCTTTACCATCAGCACTTTTGCCAGCGGTGTACCAGGGCCAGCTTGTGAGGAAGCTGGTACGTATTAGTTTGTCAATTATGAAATTTTCAAGAGTTTTATGAGCTGGTTGAAAAACTGTGGTTGCTTAAAACCTGCCAAGATGGGAGTATTTACATCAAGGAAATCGACAAACACCAAAAATTACAACTTTTTTCCTTTTTCTTTTTTTTTTTTTTGGTCCTGGAATTCTCGTTGTTAAACATTTACCAGCATACCACTGCTTTTGCTCTTTGAAAACAACCCATTGATCTTGAGAAGTTAGCCCATATATTGCTCTCAAAGGAAGGAAATAACTTATCTTAAAAAAAAAAAGGGAAAAAAAAAAAAAAAAACCATGAAACAAATGCTTATGGTGAGCCAGGCATTGTGCTCTATTCTAAACTGGCAGGCAAAACAGCATACAGTCTATTGATTAGACTAAAAATACTGGACTTGAACACAAAGGAAGATTCAGATGTAATCAATCTAGTAAAAAAAAAAAAAAAAAAGAAAAGGCAGAAGAGAGGATGGCCCAATCAGGGAGGACATTTCAAAAGCATTATTATGCTGTATGCTGAACTAGCGGGCATCAGACACTGGTACACTCATCTCTTGAGATGCAACAGTGCCACCCTTCATGACTCCCTTGACATTTCCAGCTTGAAGAAGACTGTTATTGTACCTCAGATATTGTGATCTTAACTTTGTCGTAAAAAAATGACAATGTCTTCAATATATTTAATAAATCACTACTAAATGTCTTTTGATTTCTTTATATGTAGTTATCTGAACTGAATGATTCATTGTAGCGAGAGGAATAGGCCCATTGTGAAATCTCTTCATAGAAACAAAGAGAAAATGTGTTGGCAGTATTCTTTGTTTCACAATATGGAAATGCACAAAAAATTTATTTGCTTTTAACACTAAAAGATGTTCCAATTGCACCTGTCATCCGACAGCATTAAATATTTTAAAAGCGAGCAGTCAAGACACATACTACCTCCCTAAAATAATGTTATAGGGTTGAGCATTTATGTGAACACACAATATACATTTCTATAGCCAAAATCCTGGCTAACCTTGGGCCTCAGTGTGCTGATGTCAAAGAAAAACTACATAAGGAATCTTGAAAAACAAGGTTAATACCCCAAGTTTTGCCATTTCCTGACCAGATCACCTTAAGTGAGCTACTAATGTCTGTTGGGCTCAGTTAGCCAATTCATTAATTTACACAATATTTATAAAAATATGGGAATTGAACAAAGACAGTTTTTAGATAAGCAACTTTATCACTGGAGTAGGAGTGACAAGTTTACATGGTACCTGGATAAGCAATGAGTCACACATTATCATTTGGATTTGCTCAATATCTTGATTATCACTCACAAAATGTCTCAGCGGGATACAAGATATTCTAAAAAAGAAAGTACATTTTAGGTTCAGAGCCTTCTTAGAGAAGAATATCTAAAAATGTTTGAATAATACTGTCTTTTTTATTTATTAAATTATTTTATGGTTTACATTTTTTTAAGATTATCCATCACCATTTAATAACTTCTATGAGAGTGTATATATTATGGCTCTCTGTTTCCTGCACCCTGGTAACAGGATTATGGCAGAGTCTTTCTTCATTTCTTTCTTCAGCTCCATTTCATGTTTCTTAAGAGCTAAATGGGCAGCATCATGTCTGGATTCATTCATTCTTATGATCATTCGGTTTTTGTATTGTTGTAAATAACACAAAACATAAAATATATTATCTCAACCATTTTTAAGTGTTATAATTCAGGGGCATTGAGTACAGTCACTTGTACAACTTTTACCATCATCCATATCGATCTTTTTTTCATCTTCGCAAACTGAAACTCCATGGTCGTTCAATAGTCACATTTTCCCTGCTCCGCCCCCCCCCCTTAGCAACCATCATTCTATTTTCTGTCTCTATGAATTTGACTATCTTGGTTAACAGATGTAGGTGAAATTAGTCTTTTTTCCTCTTGTGATTGGCTTATTTCACTTATGACATCTTCATGGTTCATCCATGTAGTAACATGGTTGACTTTCCTTCCTTTTAAAGGCTGAAAAATATCTCATTATATGAATATATCATATTTTCTATCAATTCATCCAATGATGGACACTTGGGTTGCTTTCATCTTGTAGCTATTATGGATAATGATGCTATGAAAATAAGTGTATGAATATCTATTCAAATTTCTGCTTTCAATTTTTAGGGGTATATACTTAGGGTGAAATTGCTAGATCATACAGTAATCCTATGATAAATTTTTTGAGGAACCACTATACTGTTTTCCATTTTACATTCTGTAACATTTGTATACTTCGCTATTTAACATTTCCACCGGCAATGCACAAGGATTTCAATTTCTCCACAGCCTCTCCAGCACTTGTTATTTTCTGTTTTGTTTTTGTTTGTGTTTTTGTTTTTGTTTTTTTAATAACAGCAATCTTAATGAGTGTGAAGTGGTATCTCATCATGGTTTTGATTTGCATTTTCCTAATAATTAGTGATGTTGAACATCTTATCATAAGCTTATTGGATGTTTGCACAGTTTCTTTAGAGAAATATTTATTCAAGTCACTATACCCCCCCCCTTTTTTATCAGCTTGTTTGATTTTTGTTTTTGAGTTTATTTTTGCCCCAAATGACCTACATTCTAATAATGGAGAAGTGAAAATAAAAATACTGAAATAAGTGGTCTTGCTAAGTTATGAATGAAGAGCCATGTGAACACTAAAGCTTGAAGCAACTAGCTTTTTCTGGGGGAATAAGAGAAGTTTCATTAAGGAGTCACCCTGTCTTCTGTGTCTTACTTACCAGGAATTGATCTGTCTATGAATGGCACAACAAGGTAATTTCAAAGACATTAAGAGGTAAATGATTACAGGATCCCAAGAAATTACAACAATATCATTACTGTGAAAACAGAAAATGATCAATTTAGTCACATTACTTTCCTTTAAATTGACTCAAAAAACATTTTTTACTATTTTGTCTGAATTGTAACATATAAACCATACACAACTGGGAATATTGTTAAGAGTAATGTTAAGAATTAGAATTTTAAATTGTTCTCTCTCCCCTTCAAGTAAGAAAAACAACACAGAGAGGGTTCCATTCTCCATTCTCAAGATATTGATAAATTCTCTTAGAGTAAAGATTGGTGTACTATCCCACCAAACTAGTTTTTCCCAAACTATGTTTCTAAACACTAGCATTCCACAAGTGTGAAACAGGTGTTATGTGAGAAATAATTCTGTGATTTAGTAAAGTATAGAAGATGCTGGGTTAAACAAAGTTAGACAGATTTGTTCCTGTAAACCTTCTCAGATCTCAATAAAATCATGTGCATTATCAATCTCTGGAGAGAGAAAACAGCATGTAAATTGCTTTTTAATTTTTTTTCTGGCTAGAATAATGCCATTAATTTGGCTACATCTCACTGTTTCATTCTTTGCTTGGCATCTAGTAGGTCCTCAATCAATGTTATTTGATTAAATGAATAAAGATCTGGGCAGGAGGAAAGGCAGAAAAAGCACTAAGACAAGCAAACAGCACAGATTAGCAAATCTCCTTTTTTTTTTTTTTTCCTTTTTTGCAGCCCAACACCTGGAACAAGAAAAGAAGACACAGATTTTCCTAGGGAATAAAATTTAAAAATAGTAACATACCTTTGCCAGAATATTATTTTTAGTGGAGAGTGGGGCTGTGGTGAGTAGATTTTCTATGGCCTAGATGACCACCTCAATTATTTGCTACACTTTAACAACAATGGCATCATGAATTGAGGGGAGGGAGTTCTTTCTTAGCTTCAGTAGCAATTAGTTTGCTCCACTGGAATATGATAAATGATTATCCTTACTTTAGGACAAGTATACAAACATTATTAAAGATTAATGAAATAAGCTACTCAGCCATTTAAATTATCTAGGCATCAGATTGGATTCTGTGACCTTCTAATGCAAGAAATTTGAAGAGGTAAGCTAAATTGGATCTGAAACAATGTTTTTTTTTTTTTTTTTTTTTTTTTTTTTTTTAATGTTCACTCTACACTTAATGGCCTTGCATTTCATCTAAAGCCATCTTGTTCCCATGATCTGGAAAACATCTGCATGGAGAATGCTGGAGGGTTTTCACTACATCTGGTGAATACTTGAGAAGAGCACTGAATATCCCTGAAAAAGTCCTTCACTCTTACAGACATTGCAGTGGACCTGTCACTCTGGAAATATTTCCACTCCCTCTGCACGCTGGACATTTGCTTGTATCAATATCAATCCACTCTCTCATTCACACCTTCTAATGTTCCTTTTTGCCTTCAAATAAGGCTCAGACTTCCTTAAATGGCTTATGAGACACTTCAGAGTTATCTCATGGACTCATTTCTCCATATTCCTCACTCACTGTCTATGTCCCAACTATGCTGATTTTTTTCTATGTCCTAAGTAAACAAGTTTTAATCTCATCTCCCTATCTCTGTAAACAGTGTTTCTTCTGTCTGGGAACACCCCATTTCCAACACTCTCCTTCTTTCTTATCTTTCAGGTCTCTTGGAATTAGCCTCCACTAGAGACTCCATATTGATCCTCCTTTTAATAGGTAAGGAGCACCTCCTATGAATTTCAAGAGCACTCTGTTCTTCCTCTATTATACCATTTATCACACTACACTCAAACTGCCTGTGTATTCAACTATTTCCTCCATTAGACTAAAAGGAGGATAAGCTTTGACAATTTTTCCTTTTTCTTTTTCTTTTTTCTTTTCTTTTCTTTTCTTTCTTTTTTTACCCTTTTTTTTTTTTTTTACCTTTTTTTATCTGTAAGGTTTAGGTCAATACCTGCTGGATAGCAATTGCTCAAAAGTATTGTTGAAAGAATGAATAAAACCATGTAGTTATGTACTCTTTTAATAAATGAGTGCCTATATGTGTATTGGTTAAAAAGTAGTGAACAAGATGAGCAGTCTACAAATTCATGGAACTTACAACAAGAGGGGAAGAGACAAAAAAAAATGATCACAAGTAAATATGTAAAATAAACAAATTTCAGATAAAGAGAAGCCATATATTTGTTCAAAAGAACAAAGGGTGTATGGTATTGAAGGTATGCAAATTGGTCATGGTGCTTATTGAAATGGCTTAATTTCAAGGGAATAACAACATACTATCTGATTATAAAAAAAAAATACATGCTTTCTTCATCTGGGTCACACTGTTAGACTAATTTTCAGCTTCTCTTATTGATAGAGGTAGCTGAGCTACTAAATCTTTTTCGTGGAATATATATATTGGTGAATATGTCTCTTCCAATCTCTACTTCTGCTGGCTGGATTCACAGTATAACAAGGCAGTGGAAGATCATGGAATCCCAATGTCAAAAGGACCTGGGCTTGCAAATAATTGTGGAGTTAAAACTTGCCTCTCAGTCAAGAACATCCACCTGTTGATATGTGAGAAAGAAATATTTTCAGTTTCATATTCAGGAATTTAGAACAGTGTAATACAAAGATTATTATACACTTCAAAGAAATTTTTTTTTATTTTTAACTATATGCATTTTACATTTTCTCATTCAGATGTGACAAAGACTTTGATTAAAGATATTGAGGTTAGCAGGTTTTGTCTGTAAATGGAGTTGCAAAAGTCATGTTTTATTATTTCTTAGGGGCTATTTGTGATCCAGAAGGAAAAGCAAAAAGTAAACAACACTGAGAATATAGAGACAAAGCTTTAGATATACATACAGTGTAGATATTGATAGACACTTTCAACTAAATGTTGAAATTTTAAGATCATTTCATATTAATTCAAGGACAACCAGGATGCTACCATAGAGTTAAAAAATGAGATACCTTCACTACCACACCTTGCAATCTACTTGGAATGTCTACCATCCCCAACTGATAAGCATAGGCTAATCATTTCACAGATGCCTGCAGAACCCTCCCTCATTGGAACAGCTTCTGTTAAACTCATCTGGATGCTAAGAATACTGCACTAGTTATTTAAACAATTCCTCAGTGTACTAATAAAATACATGGTTTTGTACAAGTGTACTCCAATGGGAATTTGAATACTAATTGCTCTTCACTTTTACATTCTGTATCATTCGAAGCACATATAAGTGAATCTGAAAGTATATGCATTTTCTTCCTTTATAGATTAAAGGACTTACATATACTTTGCATGCTTTCGAGGTGGTGAAATTGTGAGTCCTGCGGAGATTAAAAGCAATCCGAAGAGACTGATCCTCTTAAAAATTCGAATAGCACCAAAGAGAAAGGTAGAAGTAGAAGGTCTGGAATATTGAGTTTTGCCTGGACAACTCAGTTCTGCTACTTTCTGCAAAGACTAGAAAAAAAAAATCAGATAAACTTGAGAACATTAGTATGAGAAAGAGTAATGACTAGTAACTGGCAAAAAAGTATTAACACTTGGATTTGGACATCTTATCAAACGAGAGCCAGGGAGAGGAAAGCTGGCAAATCAGAGGAGAGGCCACTTGCTTGACTCTCATTAAAACAGAAAACTAAAGAAAATAAATTAAACTTGTGATTTTAGTTTACTTGTATTTATAACTTGGATGTGTGACTTTTCCATTCTCAATTCCTGACATGATCTTTACCATAGAAATACCACCAAGCGTGTGGTTTGCAACAGCATGGGTCAACACACGCAGTTCGGAATAGAACTAAACTAATGGTCTTATTGTTGGATTGTTTTGTTTTAGAATACATCCTAAATGTTTAAATCTTTCTTCTTGTTACTCAAGAAGTTCCTGAAACTCCGTTGTTTTTATAATTAACAAATGAGGTCATAAAAATTATGTCAAAATTATATCATATAAGAGTGTCCAAGGGGATGGAAAACTTTCCATATATCCTAGGTACAGAAAATGACTATAAATATCATACCATGCAGGGGATCCCTGGATGGCTCAGAGGTTAAGCATCTGCCTTCAGCCCGGGGCATAGTCCTGGAGTCCCTGGATCGAGTCCCACGTCAGGCTCCCTGCATGGAGTCTGCTTCTCTCTCTGTGTGTCTCTCATGAATAAATAAATAAAATCTTGTAAATAAATAAATAAATAAATAAATAAATAAATAAATAAATAAATAAAAATATCATACCATCTACTTACATACACAGCATAATATTTCAATAAAAATAAGACTGACATTAGGGATAGAATTTTTTCATGTATACAACTTGGATATGAGTATAACCCTCATAGTGAGAGAATAGTATATCAACAGAATATAAAAAGCTCACCTTGTTATTGCTGTGCAATTATGATAAATTCACTTTTTATTATTCTACCTGAGGCACAGCTATAATTACCAATGCCATAGTATCCTCTCATTTAATAAATGAGGCAGCTGTTATGTTTACAAAGATGCCAGGGAAGATACAAAAATTCTTGCAACCTTCCTTATTAGCTTTGACAAGTATTCTTTTGCTGTAAGATTGGCACCACCACGTTAGATAAGATTAGATGAAAAAAATCATTTCCATTTGAATGATACGATCTTTGTGTTCTTTCTTTATTAAAAACACACAATACACTTGAAATGTACAATTGTATTCGAATGGTTATTCATGGAATACAAGGCACTTTACTTAAAAAAAAAAAAAAAAACCCTCAGTCCCTATTTTTACATCTCAATGTGCTGAAATGCACTCAGATTGAACACATCTGTTAGAAGAGTTAGATAGGGACCTTGCAGCATTCTTCCCTTGTCTAAACCAGCTCGCTGGCACTTAAAACAGAACTAAATAAGCTTGCTTGATTTTCTTTTGTCTCAGGAGAAGGATAACTTCTGATTACCCCTTTGGGAAACAGGCAAATTTGTTCTGTCTGCAGCTAGAAAGTGAAGGCTATGCGCCATTCAGAAATTGTGATTCAGGTTCATGCTGCAGATACAGAAGAAACGTGTGATACGTGGAAATCTAAACATTTAGTCACTAAATCCGAGAGATGCCCATTTGGAAACAATAGCTAGGAATGAGAATAGTGATAATATATTTCCTCATTTGCATAGATGAACTTTCAAAGTAGGTGCAGAAACAGAAAGAATGAGGAAAAAGAAAATTATAGACAGCCATGACATGGATGAAAATAAATTGGAATCTGAGTGAGCAAGTAAGAATAAGATGACCTCCTCTGGGTGGAGAGAGTTATACATGGTTGCTTATCCTCGTCCACACTGAAATTATTATCAATGGAATACACAGAAAATTTGACTTCTAATTCCTAAATTCAATGAGAAGTACCTCTGAATTCTGAATGTTAGAGAGCTAGGAGAAAAAAAAAATAAAGCTGCATTTACAGATATAGAAGCAAAAAAACCCTCAATTCTATTTTACGTTTTCTCCTATACTAACTCCTGGGTAAAAACTATTTGCTTCAAAGAGAAGATAAGAAACACTGATCAGTATTTGAAATTCAAAGGCAGTAAAACTATCAGTAGGCCGGGGGAAATCTCAAGCTAGTCTCCCTGAGACTCTTCCAAACCATAGGAGCTTACTTTCTACCGATTTTTTAATGTATTTGTTTTATAATACATTGCTATATCTATTTAATATCCTCATAATATTCTTATGCCAGTATTCCTTAAACATGGTTGTCTTTATTGGAATCTTTGTTTGTTTTACCTAAGTGTACTGCCTTAAGTGAAAATCTTTGCTAACGAGTGGTTTCATGTTAATCACATCTTAGGAGGTTCATATTTAAAACATTAATTGAGTTGCTCTTTTATAGGATTACTTACCCCAAATTTATCTTGTCTGTAAATTTGGATTTATACATACTAGGTGTGCTTTAAAGAGATTTCTAATGTGGCTGTAGGTTATTTGTAGGTAAGAATCCAATTTTTTCTTTTTTTTAAGTTTTATGTATGTATTCATGAGAGACATACAGAGAGAGGCAGAGACATAGGCACAGGGAGAAGCAGGCTCCCTGCAAGGAGCCAGATATGAAATTCGATTCCAGGACCCCAAGATCATGACCTAAGCAGAAGGTAGACAGACACTCAACTTTAACTGAGCCACCCAGTGCCCCAAGATTCTGCATTTCTAACAAGCTTCCAAGAAATGCTAATGCTGTTGCTTTATGGCCCAGTCATGAGAAGACAAGGCTCAGGCTAGATGCTATACAGAGAAAAATATGAGAATTGGATTCTTGGGGGCATCTGTTCAGTGGTTGAGCATCTGCCTTTGGCTCAGGTCATGATCCCAGGGTCCTGGGATTAAGCCCTGTGTTGTTCTTTGCTCAGTGGGGAATCTGCTTCTCCCTCTCCTTCTTCCCCTCCCCACCACTCATGCTTTCTCTCTCTCAAATAAATGAATAAAAATCTTTTAAAAAATGCAGAATCTCGGGTCACACTCAAAGCCTAATCAGAAGTTATATTTTAATAAGATCTTCCATTGAACATATGCTCATTTGGGTTGAGAAGCACAACACTAAACTAAAAACATTTTGCGTGTAACTTGTTTTATATATGTGTGTGTGTGTGTGTGTGTGTGTGTGTACTAGAATAGCAGTGGTTTTCATGGTGATGGTGATGACAATGATAGCGGTATTGTGGTGGTTATGTTGGTAATAGTGGTGGTTTTGGTGGGAATGGTGAAGGTGGTATCAGCTTACTTTCAGGTCCCACTTTATAAGGGAACAATTCTTTCTGTACAGAAAGATCATCGGAAAAATAGTAAACAAAAATGAAAAATCCTCTAGGGAGGATTTCATGCTTCTGAAAAGAAAGTACTGAGAAATCATTGAAAGAAAAATATGATTCCCAAATTTATGCCCAAGAAGGCCTAGAGAGTAGAGGATAGACTTAGGTAACCAACAGATAATTCGGGAACCAGAACTGAACTTGAGACAATAAATTCCGCTGCAGTATCTCCAATGAACCTCCCCATACCATGCTCAACTGCTCCTCTAGAAAATAATAACCAAACAGTTAAGATAATTATGAAGCACAGATACACCATTAGCTTTCCTAGAACACTAGATTATTAACTCGCTTAGTGTATCCCTTGTGTTTAAGTTTAGCCTAAAATACTATAAATCTGTGGACAGAAAAAAATTTTCACATTTTTTTCTCCCTCTATAAAGGAACACATGAGTGTCCTGGAAAAATGACGACCCTGGCTTCAGGATAACTTTTCATGAGCAATCAGCTCATTCCTTTTATCTTTTTAGGCCTGTGGCGTTTTCTATGATGGCATACTAATCCAAGAGGATTAAGGCCCGGGGACCTGTAAAGAAAATACAACCTGCATTTATTGCTTTGTTATAATCTCCCCCTGCAGTGCATAATGCTTCTGCTGTACGAACTACATACTGGGAATCAAATTTCATCAGAGGGTCTTTGTAGCATACTGTCCAGGAGTGCTAAATGTGGCATTCCCCTGGCTTGAGTTAGTGTCTTCATTTGTTATCAATATTGAACCATCAAGTGCCTAGGGGTCATTGGGAGACCCTAAAGTACTGTAATGAAATTGTAATTGCAGCTATTCTGTCCGTAATTTACAGAAAATATGATAACAGCATCCACAGTCAGTCTGCAACTCAGGTAATCCCAAGATTCTGCATGGACTGGACAAGACCTACTTTTTGGTTTTAGCATTCCATTCCTAAAGCATAGCCTCTTTAGAAGTGCAAAGAGACTGATTAAAATTTCACTTTTTTAAAAATTGTAAAATGTAAAACAAAAACATAACAAAACTTGAAAACGAGGGAGAATGACTATCTTCTAAAACCATGGTGTACATGTACCAACTTTCAGGGAAGCAATTTCAGGAGGTTAATATTCATGGTACCTGTCTAGGGCAGGAAATTGAACTAAGTCTCTAGAGTTCTACTGTCAATTCATCAGGATAAATAAGAGTCTACAATCCAGCATGTTCCAGATGAGAAACAGGCCCTAGGCTGCTTCTGCCATATTTCATTAGCAACCTTTCTGATCACAGGGTAATACCTAAGGAAAAACATGTATGCCACATAATGCTGTGAAGACCAAAACTGGTGGTCAGAGACACACACACAACAACAACACACACAAAAAAACCCACAATCACAGTTTTCTGACTTCTGTAGTTTATGGAAAAGGTAAAACTAGAATACAATATAGTATTTTGTAATGAGCCAATACAACAAAAGGATTGATTTTTTGTTTGTTTGTTTGTTTTTAGATGTCAATGGATTGAAACCAGTCTAGTTAGAGAATTTTTGTTGCTGTTTCTCTCATTTCATAACAACTTATTAAGTAGTCTATAAAATATGAATAATTACATCAAGCATTTTGGGGGAGGCAGCAATGAAAGGAAGATCATGATCATTGAGTCCTTCCAGTAAAAGAAGGGATTTGTTCTAACAGTTTGCCTTGGGTTATGCACACTTCTGAGTTGGATCACAAAGCTTCGAGGACCTTGCAGAAAAATTTCAAATACATATTTTGCTATCGATAGGTAAACCTTTGGCATCCTACTCATTTTTATGGAAACCAAGATTTTTATGTTCAAAACACAAAAAGAATTACAAACATATTATGATTTTAGGGAGACTTACTGTAAGAACTAAATCAGCTGTGTTATATGAAAAATCGTATTTTAAGCTGTAAAATGTTCAGTTGTATAATACAGGTACAAAGCCATACAGGTTATTTCAGAGAAAAAAATTTCCCAGTGGGAAAGCAGAGCACTAAATGAAAACCAGTTGTGTTTACACACATGAGATGACCAAGAGAATGATGGAAGAGCATTGAGAAATGTACATTAGCGCCATGGTTGAGAGCCTCAAATACAAATTTCTAATGGTTTTTGAATTGTGTTAAAAATAAATAGGCTAGTGGTCATTGGCAAAATAGACTTCGTTAAACTAACTTTCATGTGACTGTGAACTGATTTAGGAAAGAGTGTACAGAATTAGAACGGAAAAGGTATGTAGAACAGATATCATAAAGAAGACAGCCCCACCAGTGTCTTAATGGAGAAGGAGATCAAGAGGGAAAATGAATTTTTGCCTTAACTAGGGTCCATGACAAAAACAGAAAAGCAGGGACAATAGTTGGTATAGATGAGATTATCATTTCTAACCTGAAATTTTCCACAGTGTACTTTATGGTTTTATTTTTTTCTGCTGATAAGGATCCCCAGGCTCTTCCTAACACAGAAGCTCTAAGATATACACACACAAAAGACAATTCAATTTTAACAACAGGAAACATTTTGTTGAAAAGGATTGTTAACAATATAATAAAATACTTCAGTTTTTCTCATTGTCTGTGTGGTCCTCTGAATTGAAAATATATGATGGGTTCTAAGAGACCACCCAGAGTTTCAACTCTTACTTTCTTGACTGTCTTCATAATAATGTTTACTTTTTCTTCATTTTTCCCCTGCTTTCTTTAAATCTGGATTCCTTGTGTATCTTAAACATTTTCATGAATTGGGACTCCTTGAATAATATGTCAGATGTATAAATAATAAAGCTAATTCTACAAGAACTAAACTATATGTATTGCATAAATGATCATAAAAGCAATCCATGTAGGATCATCTACAGATAGGTTGTATAAGATTTGTTATATCTCTTGAATGAAAAATTCTAAGCAATTTAAAGTAATTACAAAACTAATGTGAGATCAACTTAACCTCAAATGGTAAAGACCCATTGATCATTTCAGAACTAAGTTAATTAAGGCTAACATATTTTATTTCTCTGGACCCAAGATAAAAATATTTGGCAATTTTGGATGGCAAAATCTTTAAGATATCTTTCTAGATTGATGCATTAATTATCCAAAGTCTAGTGATTTATCAATAAATATATTACTAAACTACAAGATTTCCTTAATATAAAAATTCAATTAGCCCAGTTGTGTTGTTTTTATAGGTGTTTAAGACTCCAGTATAAAAAATTTTAATTTGTTTCAATTTGTCCCAGAAATTAGCAAATGAAACTTTTTCCATGGCTAAGGATTGTGTTTGAATTCTTAATTATAAATTCCTCTTTCTTTGATAGGTAAAATCCTTTCTATGACTCATGGAAACTCAGGGCTTAGTAACACATACCTGTCAGGATTACTGTAAATCTAAATAGAAGCAACCAACAATTTTCTCCTATTTTCCTTTTTTTTTCTAATTTCAATTCTTTTACTAAATATCTTATTTTTAAAATCCAAAACTATACTGTTTTAGAGAAAGACCAACATTTAAATCTGAATTTCAGACTCTTAACTTATTTATGTTTCCATTTCCATGTGATGACAAGTACATGATTTCCATGTTAATAAAGTGATTTGAGAGCCTTGAAAATGTCTCTTCTGTATGTAAGTGTTGCTCCAAGTTCTTGTCAGCACAGTTAAGCATTTCATAAGTACCAAATGTTGCTCTTGAACACCCTAATTAACATATGTAAATTCCAATTTAGAAAGCCTCATATTTTTATGAACTAAAATTTTTTATTTAAATTAAGAGAGAGCTAAATCATCCCAGACTCTCAACTTAACCAATGTCAATTTAGTCTTAGGAAAAATGTAGTACAAACAAAAACGTTTTTAAGGAGATTTTACATTTTTCAAAGAAAGATCAAGTCCATTTTGTTAGTGTTTAAATTGGTGGGTAAAGGTGAACATGTTATACCAGATCTCAGGAAGGTCTGGAATCTATTTACCACACTAGTGCCAACATTGACAGGGTTACAATTCAGAATAGAAATTAGAGATTAAAGAAATTTCTAGGGGCACCTGGGTGGCTCAGTTGATTAAGTGACTGACTCTTGATTTTGGCTCAAGTCATGATCTCAGGGTCATGGGATTGAGCCCCACAACAGCCTGGGTTTGGGGCCTGCTTAAGAATCTCTCTCTCTCTCCCTCTGCTCCCCACACCTTAATTTTTTTTTCCTAGGGGCACCTGGGTGGCTCAGTTAGTTAAGCATTTGCTTTCAGCTCCAGTCATGATCCCAGAGTCTTAGAATCAAGCCCCACCTCAGGTCCTCTGCTTGGTGGGGAGTCTGCTTCTCCCTCTCCCCCTACCCCCTCCCACTCAAGCTCTCTCTCTCTGGCTCTTTCTCTCTATATATCTCAAATAAATAAATAAAATCTTTGAACAATTTTTATGTCTAAATTCTTTCTTGTTACAATTCCTACTGTTTTCAAGAAAACAAACAAAACAGAAGCAAGAACAGAATTAAAAACTTTGCATCCTAAAGCTTATCTCAGAGAAAAAGAGTTCCCTATTCCTTTTTCTGAAGTGAGGCTGAAGATAGGTCATAAAGGAGCCCATTTCCTGCCACAAGAATTCACTGTCAAGTGTTTGCCCTCATCTTTCCCTGCAGGCTACTATTCCCAAAAGTGACAAAGGGAGGCATAGGTAGGAGACTGAAAAGGCAGTTGAAGGAAGTGACTGAAGGGGATGGGACACCAGACTATCTCTCCCTTTCCTGGTCTCCTCAGGTAGCTCCTCTGGCCGGGGTGGCATCTCCTCTAAGGTTCCAGGTCCTGGTGGACAAGCCAGGGTGTGGCCTCAACTTCCAATACTGGTGACTTCTCTTGCCTGTCCTTCCAGGAGAGAGATGGTAGTAAGTTTCTTGCTGTTACTTTATCATCCTCTGTTAATTTGCAGGCCCTTCTACCCTTCTATCACCTGGTTAACCAATTCCCTGCATTCAGTTCTGATTTAAATATCCTTGTAACTTCTACTTCCTTGCTAGACTCTGATTCTCCATTTTTCAGATGTCTGATTTTTATCATATCATTTGTGTATTTTCTAATATGTTTTTTTCTCACAGAGACTGAATTTCTGGCACTTTTCTAATGGTTGCTAGTCAACACTAAAGTGTTCCTTTTTTTTTTTTTTTAAGATGGTGTTTATTTATTTGAGAGAGACAGAGAGACCACCAGAAGAGGCAGAGGCAGAGGGAGAAGCAGACTGCCTGCTGAGCAGGAAGCTTGATATGGGGCTTGATCCCAAGACCCTGAGATCACAACCTGAGCCTAAGTCAGACACAACCTACTGAGCCACCCAGACACCCCTGATGTGGTCTTTTATAGAGATCAATTGACATGAAAATCTTGGTGCTTGTATTTAAGAAAAACTGTATTTTTATGACTTATTTACTTGAGATCCTGGACTTCATAAGATAGGCTTGGCCTCTTTTAGGGAAGTTTTGCATAAGCGGAAAATTAGAATGTATCCCGTGCCTTACTCCTCACTTCTCAGAAAGGTGGCTAAAAGGATATCTTAAAGAGTCATATATTCAGTCAGGAATTTAAGGGATTCTAATGCATATTATAAGATTTACCAAATCTTACAGACATTCAGAACTTACCAACGCTTGAAAAAAATTATACCTCTTAGAGATGATTCATGAAGGGCAGTAAGAAAGTATACCAAAATACTATTGCTTAGTATGTGGTTGTGTGCATCTGTGAGTTTATATTTATATGTATTATAATAATGTAAACCATGATCATCTAACATTTACCAGGACTGGTAAAATTTTCTGCCAAATAGTATAAAGGAACTGGGGGAGCCAATTTCAAATATGAATAAAATCAATACAATATAGACAAAAATACTGAAGCTTAAGACTTAGATGCAAACCTGCCCGAATGTGTTTGACATATGCAAGCTTCATCAACCTAAGAGTTTTGCTACTGATGCCTCTGCAAGGTGGAAACAGAAAGTTTGAAAATGAAATCTGTGGGAATAAAGGGTCAAATTGTCCCATCCTTTTCAAAAAAACATATTATTTCTCTTTAAGTTGTTATTCATTTTTTAGCAGTCTACTAATTAAACCTTCTATTACACCATGGTCCAATGTTGAATATGAAATAGAATATTTTTAGCAGATATACTCTAAGGCCCATAATGGCAGACTGTTCTTTTTCAAAACTAGGGTCTTCATGACACAGTATACCACCTGGCAGAGAGTGGGTACTCAATAAAAAATTAAACTTTTCTACTTAGTTAATGGATACATCACTCATTCTATTATTTTTATATTACTATTAAATAAACTATTTACATAGCATGATATTTTAAATGAAGTTGTGCAGTACCGCCCAAACATTTTGTCATTATTTATGATGTTGATCTAGGTACAATGCATTCCAACTTCTAAACACCATACAAATGGACTTTGAATTCAATCTGCTAAGAGAGTATTGTCCTCTAATTTAACTAGTATTTTCCATCTCTAGTTTAGAGTAGGGTCAGTTAAGTACAGTCAGTCAGTTAAAACTTGTTATGTGAAAGCCAAGAGAGACAAACGTAGCATTTTGGCTGCAATTAGAGTAAAATGCAGGAAATGTTTCATTCACAATTTGGGCTCTCAGGAATGTCAAAGAGTAAGACCCAACAAATGCGAGTTCACAACTGAAGATCACCAAACCAACAAGCATATTAGTTACCATAAGTGAGATCAGAAAAACTGAAAGTCCATTTTAAATATTGAAGTGACCAGATTTAGACTATAACATAATTATATATACAATGTTTAACATGATAAAGATGCAACTACAAAAATGACCAACCAAGTGTGCAGAATAACTACATTTTTAGAAATGAAAATAATGGATGTGAAAGAAAAACCACCTTGATGAATGGGTTAATACTGGATGCAGCTGAAGAGAGACCTTGTGGATAAGAAAATATATCTGATGAATTTATTTAGAATGAACCAGAGACATTCAGAGTAGAAAAACATGACAAAGACTCTAAGTTAGTGAGAACAGAATGAGAACTTAAAATAAATTACAGGGACATAGTTACTTTTCAGGTTGGAATTGGCAATTGGACACAGGAGAAACCTATTAGGTTGTAATCTAGTACTATGTTTACTCAACTTTATAGAAGGATGTGAAGCAGGAGATACAGGCAGTATAGCATCTTCATTTAATCTAAAGGTACCAAAACTATTCAAGTACTCAAAATGTGTATGGGGGCTACCTAAGAGCTGAAGACTTTATTTTCCATCAATCTTATATATCATTCTAGTAATGCAAGCCCTCACTTGTATGCCAGTGTTTGCACAGTCCACATGCAGGATCATTCACCAATATGTTAATGCTTCTACTTGCAAAGTAGCAATACTGTGGGACAAGAAGGCTATCCACATGCAGAGCTGTGTCAGCCAAAGACTGATATTAACCCTTTATACGTATATATTCAATCAGAATTTCAAAAGGAGGAAATTTTTAAAAATGGGAAAGAAACAAGTTTGGAAGATAAAAAGGCAGAAAACTTTACAAGACTAAAGAAGAACTAACCCAAAATTTATAGGAAGTGCCACTATCGTGAACAAGATATATAAGAAGGAAGCCACATCTAGATACATCATGAAACTGTAAAACTCTTGGGAATAAGTAAACGTTTTACATACAGTAGAAGAGGGTAAGATTCTTTAGAAAAATGTCAGAAAAGCAAATGACTGTAGAATAGTGAATCTTATCTCTGGGCTATTTTTATGTTCCATTAATCTACCTGTTAACCTTGATTAATCTAGCCTTATAATAAATCTTGAACTCACATCTGCAAGTTGTCCAATCTCTGTTCTTCTTTGAAGATGATTCTGAATATTCTGTATGAATGTGGGTATCAGCTTATAATTTTAGACTAAAAAAAAAAACAATTGAGAGAGATATTTTTGAACTCTTTTTTATTAATGCTTTTAAAAGATTACCCTGGCTGTAGTGAATGGATTACAATGGAGTAAGAATAGAGTAGAGGTCCCAGTTTGGAGATTGGACACACTAGTCAAAGACAGGATGATGGAAGCCTGGCTCACAGGGTAGTGGTGAGATGGACAGAAGTGGATGAGTTCACACTAGGCTTTATAGGGAATTCAAAAATTGAAAAAACTTTTGTAGAGTTTAAGAGCACGGTTTAGAACATTCATGAATGTAATTCATATGTGATGTCACAGGCAGAGATGTAAATTTTAGAATCACCTGACATACAAATAAAGGCTGCATGAGTTGAATGTGATTATATAAAACCCATATGACATGATTCTAAAATTATTGGGAAAAAAGTATCACATGGTACTTTGGGGGATGATAGGAGGTTAAATGAATTAATCTACAAAATAACCCCAGAGCTGTGTTTAAAAGCATGATGATCTGTAATTCTAATGCTCTTTCCTTCAATCTCATTCTGTGAACCTATTTAATCTGTCTAGGTGCATAATAAGGCAAGATGTCGTACATGCTTTGTGAATATATTTTACCAAAGGTGGAAATCTGTGCTAAACACGTTTGAAACCTGAAATGGTAATGGGTACATTGGATGGATAATCCTGAATTTAAAAAAATCATGTTAAAGATGTAAAACTGGCCTTGGCTAAAGTGAAACTAGCAGAGCCTGAAATATAGTTTCTCTCCTTTTCCTGTGTGTGTGTGTGTGTGTGTGTGTGTGTATACAATATTAGCTGAAGACTGTTCTCTGTTTCACCCAGAAAAGAACATGCTGAAAATATTAGCTCTAATAATTTCCCTAGATGTAAGCTTTTACAACAAAATGCTAAAAATACAAAGGAATAAAATAGGTTATTTTCTACAGATTTAAAGATGAGATAGAGACTTAACCCTTTGCCTTTTTCTAAAAAGCTGAGTTTGGGCATGTTTGACAAAGGAATGGGAAAGTATTAGACATACGATATTCATTCATTAAACATAAATTACATAACCATGTCCTACCTATACTATACAAATGCCTACTTAAGGACATCATTTGTAAACAATCTGATTAGTAAGTTTTGCTTTAATATGTTCCTATTTCCCAAGGCACCTGAGTAGATGAGGCAGTTAAGCATCTGGCTCTTGATTTTGGCTCAGGTTATGGTCTCAGGGGGTGATATCAAGCCCCGCGTTGGTCTCCCCACTCAGAGGGGTGTCTGCTTCTCTCTTCCTCTCTCTGAAATAAATAAATCTTTTAAAAAATGCCTTCCTATTTCCCAGGCTCCTAACAATTGAAAAGCTATTATAAACATCTTCTTTATGATCCTCTTACCTGTATTTCACATAAATGTCACAAATCACAGGAACAACCTAGAAATAAGGGCATTCCTAATACATACTACTCTGGGTCAGGTATTTTTCTAGTCCATTGGGCTAAAGTTCTGAGGGAAGAAAATCAGTTTAATAGGGCTATGTTCTCTTAGACATTCATAAAGGCCAAGAATAAATCCACAATAATTATACTTTGGGGAGCAATAAAGAAACACTTTGGTGCATATAAGATCCATAGTTATAGACGTGCCACTGAAATGCCATTTCCTGTTTGTAGAATTATTCAGTCGCAAAACCCTTCCACACAAAAGTTTCTGATAAAATAGGAGTATCCTGCCTTGCCTTGGAGTGATATCCTTGAAGAATATATTAACAACCTATGGAGGATATTCATAGGATTGAAGAGACACAAAGAAAAATAAATAGTTTTGAGTTTGGACGACTCACTGAAGGTGGTATTTATAGTCTATCATTTTAACACAGATTGTTAAAAAATATTAATTTTGTTTCTATAGTGTACACCAACCTGTGTTGTATGTTGTGGAACTTTTAAGAGGAGTAATAAAGCTGTAGTCTGCCTTCAGAGAGTCTACAACTTTCTTAGGGAGGCTGACATACATAAAGCTAAAAATTCAACATAATGCAGGCATTTCCCTAGGTTTTGAATATGTGGCTAATGGGGGGACTACTCCATAACCAACCTCTCCTTACTTCCTTTATAAAAGGACCATAATTTTATCCTGGACAGCAATATGCCTTGTTGAAATATCCGCTTTCTCAGACTGTCTAGAAACTAGGAATACCCAAGGGGCCCCTTTCTAGCCATTGAAATATAAACAAAAGCAACCCATATGG
This sequence comes from Canis lupus baileyi, assembly GCF_048164855.1. Classification (NCBI taxonomy): domain Eukaryota; kingdom Metazoa; phylum Chordata; class Mammalia; order Carnivora; family Canidae; genus Canis; species Canis lupus. The sequence continues at coordinate 57,880,606 of NC_132846.1, forward strand.
GTATCCAAAAAAGTCATTGTTCCAGTGATGAAAATGAAGAGATTCAGTTAGCAGAAAGTAATATTTGCCATTTACTTTTTATCTTCCTGCCTGAAATGTGGATGCAAATGCTGAAAATGTCCATCTTTTGACAAGGAGAAAAAAATTCCTCAGGCCAGGAGAGCAGGATAGGAAATGGAAGAAACTTGCTACTCCAATGGAATCATGAAGCTACTATCACAGCTGTGGTGTGCCTACTTTTGGGCTTCTTATTATATGAGGATATAAAACTGTCCTTTGGTTTAATTTCAGATAGCTGAATCCAACTCTAACTGATAAATGTTATTAAAATTAATCTGTGAGTCAGGCATTAATCCTTATAAATTCCTCAAATTCTCTGAGCCCTATCTCATTTATTTCTCACAATTACAGCATTGGGTACACTCTTCCTGCTGAGGGATTTGAGATTCATAGAGGTTGTGTCTGTCCTAGGATCACACAGATAGTTCATGGTAGGGACAGTGGCTCCACGACTTCCTCCATTGTATCACTTTAGCATTATCAATATCAATAATATCAAAATTTGACATTCAACATCAATATTAATATTCTATACCAGTAATATGAGTAATTGTCTTAATATCTTCTAACAAATGTTATTTTCTGTTTAAAACAAGCCCTTTATTTGTGCAGTCCTTACAATTACATAATATATTTCAGCTTACTTGAAGTTCACAAGTCTATAATGGAAATTTAAAAAAATTCCTTGACATTCATATTTTACAGCTGTGTAAGTTGAGTTGAGAGGGTGAAGAGTCTACTCAACAAAGGAGGGAAAATGTGTTTATTATGCCATCTAACCTCAAATTTAATGGTTTTATACACCTAACTGTGCAATATTCTCTCTCCTTTGTCTCTCTTTCTGAGACAGAAAGCTCTTTCTCTGAACCTGAAAATAAGTTGTTTAGGAAGCTGGGTCAATGTTCTGAAGATCCAATGCCCTGTTGGTTCTGTCAGTGAATCTTACGGATTTCGGAGCATGAGATTAAAGATAACTCTTCCTAGCAAGCTTGGACTTCATGCCAAGCCTGTGCCCCTAAGCTGATGAAATGTGGGGAGTGCTCATCTGTGTGTGTCTAACTCACACACTAGATGTGTGACACACTCAGATGCTTAGGTGGGAAGCAGAACATGAGGGCTGCAATGGTGCCAGCACAACGTACAAATGAAGGTGCCAGGTGACACCTGAGAGGGCTCTCAGTTACATCTAGAAGATGAGTCTAAGGTCTGCTGGTGGTCCATCTCACTTTTTCCATTTTGCCAAATGTGTTTGGTAGTTTTGGAAAATGAAATATTTATGCACTGCGTTAAGACCTGCCAGTCTGATTGCCACTCTACACCCCACGGAGGCACGTAGTTGAATAAACAGGAAAGCTTTTATCCTGCCAACCTGCTGGGTGCCTTTCTCCAAGGCTGAGTCAACACACAGCAATGGTTATATGATATATTTGAAAGTGTGGAGGATGGGTGTGATCTTTACCAGATTTATTAGGCAAGGATAGCTTTAGGGTCCTCCAATGTTATGCATATATAATGCTGCATTACTCACATTCAAGAATTGTTGATATGTGCATTTTATTTAAAATCTAGAACCAAATAAACGTTACCTAAAGTATCTGAAATTTGTGAGTTACTATAAATACCCTGGGAAAGCTGAATTTCATGTAGTCCTAGAATAATAAAGCAAGCAAAAATTTAAATTAAGATGCACGGTTCTATGGAATGAGGCCACACATTGGTCACTGCTTTCAGATTTATTTTTTACTTTTAAAGAAAACACGTATCTTTTCTGTTGTTTCTCAGTGGGCACCAAAAGCATCTGGAGTCAGTTACATTTATTTATGTTCTATTCTAACTAAAACGGCCTAGCTGAAAAGTATTTCAAAATTTATTTAAGGAAAAATAAAACTGACTTTGGACTCCCATGCCAGGTTTTAGCCCCAGAGCAAAGTGTCGTGACTGATTCTTAAATGAAATGGAAACACTGACAGACTCTTTACTCTGGCAGTGTTATAAGGATAACAGGTAAATACAATAGTTTGAGCTAATAATAGGTAACGTTTTCCAGGTTTTGCTATTAAAGGTCCCTCCCGACAAACAAGCTTTATAAAGTTTCTCCAAGTAAAGTTTGCTTATAAGATAAATAGTCAAAATTCAGCCAATTTTCCGTTGTAATAAAATATGATTCCTTTTTGGCTGTTTTCACATTGTTAGTTTCTCTTTGCAAGTTTCACATTATTAGAATATGTACTTTTGGATGTTAGGTCTCTATTTAAAAGAGACCCTATAGGCATCAATAAAATGAGTGCGTTTAATAAGATATTATTAAATTTCCTTTTAATGCAAGTTAGGTGTTTATGAGATCTTTTAAAAATTAGTATTTTTATGAAATATCTTTTATCTGACCAGTTTCCCAAATTACTTCAATTTATGATTCTTCAGTGTTTGTATTTAATTGGAATTCTAAACATGCTGACACTGTAGTTTGTGTTATTTTGATATGGCCTCATAATATAGTTTGTTGGTTGGTTTGCTTAGGTTTGGTTTTTATTATTAATGTTCCTCAAGAAGAGAAATATAAAAAGAGGCAGGAGGTTGAATGCATGGATTTGAGAGGAGAAAAATGTTTAGAACCTAGCTCTGACATCCCTGAGCTTTCTAATAGTGGCTACTGTTTTAATTGTTGAAGTGGGAGCTAAAATAGTAGCTAAATCAAAGACTTAGTCTAGAAGTGAAAAGAGAAAAGGGGTCTAGCAGAACTAGTTCATGGCAAATGTTCTTTAAAGCTTAGCTGTAATCGTTTACTGTGTAATGTTTTTATCAGAAAAACATATAACACAATTTTCCCTCATTAAGCACCAGTTAGCCAACTCTTATGAACCAAAGTGTTTATAGCCAGTATTTTACAGTGCTACTTATGTCATTATGAATTTCCATACATGCAAGGGTCTGCTTCTAGAACCCCTTTTCTCTTTAATTGGTCAACCCTAATTGTGCCAATGACAATAAATGCTATATTATCATGGTTTTATAAGACACTTTGAAAGCTAAGTTGTTTCTGTTTATTTGTTTTAAAGAGTGTATTGGCTCTATGGCTCCTTTTGTTCCTTCAAATATATATTAGAATCTACTTGTGTCAAGTTCTATGAAGAATTCCACTAAATATCCATTGAAAATTTCACAGAATCTACAAATTAGGTACAAATGTCACCTTTTACATTTTGATCTTTCTTTTCCATAAGAATGTTATTGTTTTCTATTTATTTATATATGCTGTATATACATATATATTCATAAACACATATACATACACATACATGTTCTTGTATGGTTTACAACCATACCTTCTGTATATGCTTTCATGTGGGTATTTCTATGAAAGATTATTCTGTTCACTTATTTTGCTAAAGGTAATTCCTGGAATTAGGTTTCCCGTCTGTTGCTTTTGTAGAGAAATTTAATAAACTGTTATTCATTCTAAATAAAATTATGTGTAGATCCTTACTGTTTTTTGGGTAGGCGGCTATATCTTCTGCAATACTTAGAATGTTGAGCAAAACCTCTGAGTAGGAATAAATAGTGACACATTTTTCTTTTCCTTGATTTTAAGGGAAAGTCTATTATTTCACCACTGTGTATAATGCTTGGATTCTGGTAGGTACCCGTAATCCAGTTAAGGAGCTCTCACCCCGTTTTTTTTTTTTAATACAACCGTAGATTTTTAACTGATTTTTTGCATCTTTTGAGACTCATATATGGTTTTCTCTTTTAACCACTTCCTTTGGTGAATTATATTAATAATTATTTTCTAAAGCTAATTTACATTCATTTCTGGGATTAATTCATTCAATACACATTCATTGAAAATTTGCCATATAAGGTTCTGGTCTAGGTATAGGGCTTAGCAGTTGACAAACAACATGCTTTAATGAAACTCATGCTGTAGTTAGAATTAAACCCTATAAATAAATATTTCAAATTGAGTACGTAATATGCTACGCAGTCATAAGTACAATGAAGAAAACCATAAAACTAGCTTGTTCACAAATCACTATACTATATCCATATCTTGAGATGCCTGGGCAGCTCAGAGGTTGAGCGTCTGCCTTTGGCTCAGGGCATGATCCCAGGCTCTGGATCAAGTCCCACATTGGGCTCCCTGCAGGAAGCCTGCTTCTCTCTCTGCCTATGTCTCCGCTTCTATCTCTGTATGTCTCTCATGAATAAATAAATAAAAATTTAAAGAAAAAACTATATCATACCTCATGAATGTGTTTGGCCTCCCACTTTTCCTTTCTCATGATATCTTTGGTTTTGATATTAAGATTTTATAAGTCTCATAAAATAAGTTGGGGAGCATTCCCTCATTTGAATTTATTAGAGTACTGTATTAGTTTGTCTAAATAGCAACAATTTGTATACATTTTCTCCAATCAAGTTTTTTTTTTAATATTTATTTATTTATGATAGACATAGAGAGAGAGAGGCAGAGACACAGGAGGAGGGAGAAGCAGGCCCATGCCGGGAGCCTGACGTGGGACTTGATCCCGGGACTCCAGGATTGCGCCCTGGACCAAAGGCAGACGCTAAACCGCTGAGCCACCCAGGGACCCCTCTCCAATCAAGTATTAAACAAAATTCTCTCAAGTATATTTACATGTAGAATGTGCAAAATAATGATCTCTTCTTTATGACTTACATCAGGGATAGTAATAATTGAGTAATATTAACCATTTCTTAATTCAATATAATTTATTCCATTGCATCTGTTCTTTTTTTGATCATTTGAGTTTGTCTATCAACGTATAAAACAATGTGAAATATTTTCTGGTATCAATGTTTATATTCTGCATAAAATTCTACCAGAATGTTATCAAATTGGGTTGGGATTCCTGCCAAATGAAGAATATTCTCATATTCACATTATTTCTGGAATGATCTTCTCAATGCTAGATGTGACCTTGCCAAAATTATGTAGATTATGCATTCAAAAACAGTATTTTCTCACATTTTTATATAATTTTGTTACACAGAAAGACATTTATATTTTTAAAAATCATATTTCATTTCACAATATTTAAATCTATTGATGATATGCATTTTCTTTATTCATGTTACAATGAATGTGTGACAAAACTAGTAATCTTTGGACCCACACAAATTTTTTAATCAATGATTTCCCATCCCTAAGACAAATTTAACAAAATTTAACAAAAATTATTTAATGCAGAACAAAGTAACTATGATCTGATCATTTTTCACCATATGCAAGAAAAATGAGTCATATATTTCTAAAAATTTCCTGTATGTACCGTCTTTTAGGTAATTAAAAGTTTGTTCAAAAAAGGTTATTGGGCAGCCCGTGTGGCTTAGTGGTTTAGCGCCACCTTTGGCCCAGGGCATGATCCTGGGGACCTTGGATCGAGTCCCATGTCCGGCACCCTGCATGGCGCCTGCTTCTCCCTCTGCCTGTGTCACTGCCTCTCTCTCTCTCTCTGTGTCTCTCATGAATAAATAAATAAAATGTTTTTTTTTAAGATTATTATCTAAGTGGATGATTCGCAACAAAAGTGACCAATAATTAATATTCAAATTTAATGTCATTTTATGTAAATCAAAATCAGCATTTTTTTTTCGCTAAAACAAATTCTATGACATATTCAAATGTAGTCTTTGGGGGTAATCCTGTTTTTCCTGAAATTCACCCATTATAATGTACATGGAGGCAGAAATTATATTTGTATTCTGCTGTCAATGAAGTATCTTCTGCTATACAATGGCCAAATGAGTACCCCTAAAATTATTTCCTATTTTCTGACATTTTTGCCAATTTTCTCAAAAATTGTATTCACTTATCTAAGTCACTGTAATTTCTTTTCATCTCTAATGGCTTTCTAGTCTTCCTGATAATTCTTTGAATTACTAACCAGTGGTTAAATAAAATTCTGACATAGAATTTGTAATACTTTATTTATTTATTTTTAAAGATTTTATTTATTTATATGTGAGACAGAAAGAGTAGGAATGAGAGGCGGGGAAAGGGGATGAACGAACTGCCCATTGAGCCTGGCAGGGGCTGCACTAGACTAGATCCCAGGATCCTGAAATCCAGAGATCATGACCTGTGCTTAAGTCAGACGTTTAACTGACTCTCCCCCTCCAGGTGCCCCAAATTTATAAAAATTTAAAATATTACCTACCTCACTGAAAAGTTGTTATAGGAATTAATTATGTACTCATGAAACTTCTGTTTCATCAAATGAATACTTGCTATAATTAGTGGATAATTACATATTAATCTCTATTACTACACTCCATTTTGTGACTTCTTAATTGTAAATGAAAATTTGTTACTACTTGCCAATTCATATTACAACAAAAGTAATTGTAGATTTAAATTAGGAGCTTGACAATACCATTCTAGCACAATAAACAAACATTAGACCGTATGATACAATGTGAAACATCAGATAGAGCCAGTATAGTACTACAGACATTTTAGATATATCCATAGGCACATCAACCCGAGAATGATTTAAAAATTTTAATTATTTTATTTTAAATATGTTTTAAATATGGTAGATTTGCAAAGCATTTGTATTACCTAACTCATGCCTCTTTTTTAAATAGAAGTAAAATGAAATGTACTATACCAATTGAAAAGACATTTTATTTTCTTATAAGATCCTAATATACTGATTTATTAGAATAAATATTCCAGTTTCCAGAAAAAATTATAATAAATGTACTAATTATCCATTTTTGGGTTTAGCAAAATCACAAAGTAACAGAAATAATTTCCAAATTAATGAAAGATATCTATTCTGTGACTAGCACATTCTGTAATGCAGCACCCATATGCAGCCTGCCATGATATCTCCTATTCTGAGATTGGTTCACAGAAGGTTTCTACTGACATCCACACCATTTAAGGAAAGTAGCCAATGACCTTTTCAACTTTTCCAGATATATCTTCAGCATTGTTCATTTTTGCATAGGTTAGCCACCCCTTCTGAAAACATGTAAAGCTCAGATATAGTGTTTTCTTAATTTAAAAAAGAGGTAGTCTGTTTGGTTTTAATAGCAGAATCCGGGCACTTTAAAAACAAATGATCCCAGAGTCGAAAAACTCAGAACTATGTGGCATCATATGGCTCACCAATGCAATGCCATAACTTTACATAAAGTTTCATTTGCTGAGCAGATGGCTGTTAATGTTGTAGATGTGTTTATACATCCAATAGAGAGCACTAGTACAGAGAACAAGCATTTCAATAGCCTCCCTGTTTGCCAACGTTAAAGCTACATTTTTTTTTTCTCAAAGAGAAAATTATTTGACCAAGGAGACCTAAGTAATCCTGCTGAGTAAGAGCCTGAAGTTACCATGGAAAGGAAATCAGATTGTCAATAGGAGTGAGGAAAGGAAATAAAACTGCTGGTGCAGGGCTGGAGGGTATTTCCAATAGCTTTTTCCTCTTTCGTTTTCCATTTTTACTAACATGTCCTTCATAATTGAGAGTATGTCATTCAGCTTTGGGATTGGCGTATAAAATATGAAATTTATTTTCATCAATTAGAGGACCAACGTCTAATGTGAACAAACAGTAGCAACAACAAACGATGACAAAAGATGAACCAGCTATATGTTCTAGAAAGGAAGGCTGATGTGCTCTGCTAGTTTCAAACAAAATAGACTGTAAGATAAATACATCATTGTTGATAAAAATTTCAGGTCTGTGAGAAGTTATAATGAATATGTATTTAAATTAGCCTATTAAATAACCTCAAATACACAAACTAGATTTTAGAATGTAGAAATTAATAAATTCACCCAATTGGTGTGGGATTATTACACAGATCTTTATTGATAATTCATAGGACACATATTTATAAGAATATGGGAGATGTGAACAATAAAATTGGAGGTTCAATTTAATAGATATATTGATAACCATGCTCCTCCAAAATGGGAGCATGCATATTCTTCAGAGAATATACACAATATTCACAAAAATGGCTATTACCCTAGGTCGCAAAATCTTAGTAAAATTAGAAGAATTAATATCAGGTAGAGTATCTTTGCTATACTCTATTGCTGTTGAATTAACAATAACAGAAGTGTGTGAAAAAATCTTATGTTTGGATAATCAAAAATAGGTCTAAATAATTTATATATTATAAAATAATACTGAAAATTGAAAATATTTAGAAAGAGGGGCACCTTGGTGGCTCAGTCAGTAAGCATCTATCTTTGGCTCAGGTCATGATCCCAGGGTCCTGGGATAAAACCCCACGTTGGATTCCCCACTCAGTGGGGAGTCTGATTCTCCCTCTCCCTCTGCCCCTCTTCCCTACCCTCTACCCCTCTCATGCTCTCTCTCTCTCTCAAATGAATAAATAAAGGCTTTAAAAAAGGAAAATATATAGAAATGAAATGTTATGAAAATACTTCCTATGAAAATGTGTGACACAATCCAAATGGCATTTAGATAAAAATTTGTGGCATTTACATGATTATAGTAGGAAAGAAGTGCATATTTGTCAGCTAGGGCTGCCATAATGAAGCATCAGAGACTAGGTGGCTTTTACAACAGAAATTTATGTTCTCAAGCTTCTGTAGGCTAGAAGTCCAAGAACAAGGTATCAGCAGGTTTGGTGTCTCCTGAAGCCTCTTTACTTGGCTTCTAGATGACCACCTTCTTGTGTTCTCACATGGTCTTTCCTGCATGGATGCATGTATGCCCCTAGTATCCTTTCTGTGTCCAAATTTCCTCTTCTTATAAGGACATTATTCATTTTGGACTAAGGCCCACCCTACTTGACTCATTTTAACTTAATCATCACTTTAAAGGCCCTATCTTCTAAGAGAGTCACACTTGGGATATTGGGGGGCTAGGCTTTCAATATATGAATTTGGGGAGTATATAATTCAGCCAAATACAAGAAGAAAGTCTGTTAGTTAATGATTAATGTGTCAAATATAAGTAATTACAAAGCAATCCATAATGACACTAAAATATGCAGAAATAAGAGACAATAAAGAACAGAAAATCAATAGAATATAAAACCAGAGACATATGAGAAAGAAAATAAAAACAAAAGACAAATCTTTGAAATTTTAAAAAAAATTATAAATAAATAAACATTTGGCACAACTGTTCAAAAAATACAGATGGCGTAAATAAATAATACCGGGAATGGAAAAAGAGGAACATAAACTCTAAGAAGCATGTCCCATCCAAGAACCTCTGTAAAAATATCTTTTACTAATTATTACTGGGGAGTTTTATCTAGGCATTTCATCAATCCCTGCCTTCACTTGATGACTTGGTTAGATGTTCCTACTAGTTTGCTCCTTGATGACATCAGTTATTATATCATTGTATCTTTCTACCCATCCCCATTTTGAACTACATCATCAGAGATGAAACAAGCAAACAAAAACAGTGACATTAGACCAGATGGAACTAACAGATATATTCTGAACATTCCACCCCAAAACAGTAAATTACACATTCTTTTCAAAAGGATATGGATTATTCTCCAGTGTAGATCACATTTCAGGCCACAAATCAAATCTCAATAAATTAAAAAGATTAAAATCATATTATGTACCTTTTCTGACCACAATAGTATGAAACAAGAAATTAATCACATGAAAAAAATCTGGAAAGAATACAAATACATGGAAGGTAAATAACAGGCTACAAAATAATGAGTGGGCCAAACTGAGAAATCAGAGAGGAAATTAAAAAATACATGGTGACAAATGAAAACGAAAACACAATGGCCCAAAATCTTTAGGATGCAGCAAAAGCTGTTCTAAGAGGGAAGTTTATAACAATACAGGGCTTCCTCAAGAAATAAGGAAAAATCTCAAACAACCTAACCTTATATCCAAAGGGAATAAAAAAGAAAAACACAGTCCAAAGCCATAGAAGGAAGAAAAAATAACAGAGCAGAAATCAATGACATAGAGACTAAACAAAAGAACACATCAATAAAACTAGGAGCTGGTTCTTTGGAAAAAACAAAAAAAACAAAAAAACAAACAAACAAACAAACAAAAAAACAAAATTGATAAGCCTTCAGAAAACTACAAGCCAATATCTCTGATGAACATAGATGCGAAAGTCCTCTACAAATTATTAGCAAACCAAATCCAACAATACATTAAAAAAAATCATTCATCACGATGAAGTGAAATTTATTCTGGGGTCTTAAGAGTAATTTAATATTCACAAATCAAACAAAATAATACATCACATTAATAAGAGAAAGAATTTTAAAATGTGATCATCCTAATAGATGAAGAAAAAATACTTGACAAAGAAATTATGACATCTATTTATAATGAAAACTCTCAACAAAGTAGGTTTAGAGGGAATATACCTCAACATATAAAGGCCATATATGAAAAGCCCACAGTTGACATCATACTTACTGGTGAAAAACAGAGATTTTCCTCTAAGATCAGGAATAAGACAAGGATGACCACTCTCACTGCTTTTATTCAACATAGTACTGAAAATCCTTGTCATAGAAATTAGGCAAGAAAAAGAAATTAAAAGGCATCCAAGTTGGTGAGGAAGAAGCAGAACTTTCACTACTTGCAGATGACATGATACTACATGTAGAAAACCCTAAAGACTCCACCAAAAAACCACTAGAACTGATATATGAATTCAGAGAGTCAAGAGGATACATGATTAATATAGAGAAATCTGTTGCATTCCTATGCCCTAATAATGAAATAGTAGAGAGAGAAATTAAGGAACTATCCCATTTACAGTTACACCATAAACAATAAAATACCTAGGAATAAACTATACCTAGGAGGTGAAAGATCTATACTCTGAAAACTATAAAACCCTGATAAAAGAAAGTGAAGGTGATACAAACAAATGGGAAGATATTCCATGCTTATGGATTGGAAAAATGAATATTGTTAAAATGTGCATACTTTCCAAAGCCATCTACAGATTCAATGCAATCCCTATTGAAATACCAACAACATTTTTCACAGAACTAAAAGAAAATAATCCTAAAATCCTCAAAATCCTAAAATCCACAGAAGACCCTAAATAGCCAAAGCAATCTTGAAAATGAAAAACAGAGCTGAAGGTATCACAATCCCAGATTTGAAGATATAGTACACAGCTGTAGTAATCAAAACTGTATGGTACTGGCACACGCACATACACACAGAAAACCTCACACAAATCAATATAAGAGAATAGAGTCTGGAAAAAATACAAATCATGGATCATACAAATCCATGTTTGTATGACCAATTAATCTATGACAAAGAAGGCAAGGACTGTTTCTTCAACAAATAGTGTTGGGAAAACCCAACAGATACGTGCAAAAAAATGAAACTGGATGGCTTTCCTACACCATACAAAAATAAAACTCCCAGAAGAAAACATACACAGAAAAAAAAAAGAAAACATACACAGTAATTTCTTGGACTTCTGCTGTAGAAACATTTTTCACAGGTGTTTCCTTTGGCAGGGGAAACAAAAAGCAAAATGAAACTATTGGGACTACATCTAAATAAAAAGCTTTTGCACCATGAAGGAAACCATTAACGAAATGACAAGGCAACCTATTAAGTGAAAGAAGGTTATTTGCAAATGATTCATCCAAAAAGGGTTAATATCCAAAATATTTAAAGAACTTACACAGCTAAACACCAAAAAATCTAACTGAAAGTGGACAGAGGACCTCAACAGAAATTTTTCCAAAGAACAAATACCAATGGCCAACAGACATATGAATAGATGCTCAAACATTGCTCATCATCAGGGAAACGCAAATAGAACATGCAACAAGTCATCACCACACCCTTGTCCAATGGCTAGAATTAAAAATAATTATACATTGTTTGTGAAAATGTGGAGAAAATGGAACCCTTGTGTACTATCGGTGGGAAAGAGATTTTGTGTGGTCACTGTGGAAAAACAATATGGAGGTTCCTCAAAAAAAATTAAAAATAGGATTACTATATTATCCAGTAATTCCACTACTATCTGCCCGAACAAAACAAAAATTGTAATTCAAAAAAAGATACATGCATCCCTATAGTTATGCAGCATTATTTACAATAGTCAAGATATGGAGGCAACTTAAGTGTCCATCTATAGATGAATGAATAAAGATTGTAGCATATATGTAAAATAACGATTTGAAAAAGTTAAAAGGAATCTATTTGATGATATTCCTACCCACAATTTCATGTGCATCTCATCTTACACTCTGTTTTGTTTTGTTCTGTTTTTCTATTACAAGAGATGACACATCAACAAAGTGGTCCTTCTCAAGGTCTTCCTTTCTTGTCGAAATCATAATTTTCTCCATTTCTATTGATTCATCCCCAGTGGCATATAAACATGCTCTAAGACTTACCATTTAAAAATATACAACAATGTCAAAAATTCTGTGTATATACCCTTCAATTCCAATTTGTCTCCAGTCTTCTTCCCTGTAAAACCTTTTAAAGCATAAACTATTGTCGCAACTTGACTTCTTGTCCTTCCTGTTTTGCCTCCTTGTGATCCAATAAGGTTTTCATTTCAAAATACTGAAACTGCACAGAGATTCTCAGTAACCTGCCTGCTGCCATGCCTAAAAGCTAATTAATTCTTCATACTCATCTCCTATTTCCTCTTGATACCATTTCTTTTAGATACCTATTTTCTACTTCTTTAACTGCATTCTCCCATATTGAGAAACAATTCCACTTCTATTTTTCCTCTTAATTTACTTTCTGTGTTTTTTTTTTTTTTTGTACTTCCTTTGCTAGTACCTCCTCTTCTGTTTCCTTATGTTTAACTACTGGAATATAATAATATATTGGATGGAACGTTGTTGTATAATAACAACTGACTGATTTGCAGTCCTCCTCTCTTCCCATATTTTATGCACCAATGAAAGAAATAATAAAGCAGAGCAACTTCGGCAATTAGATCATGTGTACCATGTCTCAGACACTTCCAAGTTCTTTACACATTTGATCTGTATTCTAATGGCTCGCAAATGTTATTTTTAGCCATGTTCCACTGAAGTTAAGTATCATATATCCTACTGTATACTTACCATCTCTACTGAACAATCATTTCCTCAAAATTAACATTGTCAAAACCCTACCCCAAATCGGGACAGGCTCTACACTACAGTCAAAGTCAATATATACACAGCTCATTAATTCAATGAAGGTAGGGTTCAAGTTTGATTTCTCTCTCTGTGTACTTTTGTCTTGATGTTTGAATCTAGTCTGTCAAAGAGTTCCACTGGCTTGATCTCAAAAATGTATTCTGAACTGCTCCATATTTTTCTATATCCTTTGCCCTCTACCTTCCAGAAGTTCATCTCTAGCCTGGACTACCTAAATTACCTCAGAACTTTTTAATCCACCTTTAATTCTTGGATAATCTATTCCATCCAGACCATCCAGACCAATAATCTCTTTTTCTTTTTAGAACATAAATTATGCCACATTGATTCACTACTGATAACTCTCAGGTGCTTCCACTTACATATAGAATAAAATCTAAGCTTTTTGCATAACCTAGAAGGACCTTATGTGAGGCATCCCTGGCCTTGCTTTTAGTCCTTCTCCAATCTTCCTAATCTCATCTTCATCCAATGTAGCCACACGAGCCTTTTTCTTTTAGCCAAAAAGCAAATTTCTTCCTACCTTAGGTCCTTTGCACTTTCCAGATATTCCTTTTCTTAAGATTTTATTTATTTATTCATGAGAGACACAGAGGGAGAGGCAGAGACACCAGCAGAGGGAGAAGCAGGCTCCCAGTGGGGAACCCGATGCATAACTCAATCCCAGGACCTCAGGGATCACACCCTGAGCCCAAGGCAGACACTCAATCACTGAGCCACGCAGGAATCCCTCCAGATACTCTCAGCTGGGAAAATTCTTCCTCATATCTTTGCTAGTTTGGCTTCTTTTCCCATTCAGATCTAAGCTGCCCTGTTGCTGCTTCATAGAGACTTTGGTGACCATCCAGGTAGCCAGCTTCTTCCCTCACCTGACTACCACATCTCTCTGTTTTTAGATTTTTCTAATAATTTACTACTACTTCTTATAATCTTATTTAAAATTCTCAATAATTTCTTGAGATGAATATTATTATTGATGTCTTTAAATAGATGATAAAACCATGCTTCGGATTAAATAGTCTAAATTCAACAACACTTAAGTAGTAGTGCTGTTTGCTCCCCAAAACATTAGCCTTGCAATTTGCCATACTGATACCCCATATTAGATCACACACACACACACACACACACACACACTACACAAAAATAATTCGTCTTTTTTTTAAAAGATAAGTCGTCTTTTATTTCATTTCTACTATATTTAGTCCTGCCTAGTACAAAGTATTAGGCAATGTATTTCTATACCTTTTTAAATAACAGAAGCACTCAATCTTTGTTCAGGATGTGATCAGTAATTACCATATCCAGATACCAATCTTTCAGACTAATCTAGGTAACTTTCAAGTACTTGGGTTAAATCATTAAGCCCACCTAATCTGCCTGGAGTTAAGAGTTAGAAAGTCGAAACACAGACCAAATTCCTCATACTAATGTTTACATTCTTTTAAACTGCTTTGAGTGCGATCACCCAGGGGACTGAATACTCCATTAGCTGAAAACTGCATGTATATGTATATTTATAAAATTGAGAGGTGAGGGTGAGAAGATAAAGGAGTGTAAAGAATTTGAAAGGCCACAACAATTTAGCAAATAATAAGTCCTTAACCAGGAACATATGGTTTCTCAGGCCATGTGTAAAATATTAAAAGGAGAAAGGAAATGATAATGGATATTGTATTGCAATGCAAAAATAGATATATGTTCTATTTCAAGAATGCTTTTTGGTAAAAATAAAAACTGTCCTTGAAAAAAAATTACTAATTAGTGATTGTGTTTATTTCGGGCTGTTTCTGTGTTAAACACGTTGTAAAATATTCACAGTTGAGTGCACAGATCACTTAGCAGATTCAGCTCATGGATTCCATAAATTATAAAAACACTTTGGTGCATCATATAGCTTAAAAGAGTAGCTGTCCAATAAACTTTATTTCTTTAGAAAGAAGTCATTTTAATTCACTTTAAAGGTAGAAAAGTGAGGTGTGTGTGTGTGTGTGTGTGTGTGTGTATTTCCCTGCTGTTGCTTTAATCAACAGTCATCTCTCCCTAAGGGAAAAGCCCCTGAAGATTTCTTTTCATATCTACCATTAGATAATGTGGCAGGCAGCCTTCTGAAATGGTTCAAAATGATTCATGTCTTCTATTATTCATGTCCTTGTCTAATTCCCTCCTCTTAAGTGCAAGCTGGACGTGCACAGTGACTTGCTTTCAACAAATTGAATATGGCAAATGTGATTGGATATCACTTCCAAGATTAGGCTATAAAACCAGTAACTTCTGTTGCTAGCAATCTTTCTTTTGCTCGTATCCTCTCTGCTTGTTCACTCTGATGAAGCAAAGTATCATATGGAAAAGTCCATGTGGCAAGGAACTGAGAGTAACCTCTGGACAGTAGCCAGCAAGAAACTTAGGCCCTCATTCCAAAAGCCAAAAAGGAGCTGAATTCTGCCAACAAACAGATAAATCAGCTTAGAAAGAGATCCTTCCCCAGTTGACCCTACAGATGAGACTGCAGTCTAAGATGTCAACTTGACTGTAGACGCAGAAGTAGTGAATCTAGCTCATGGTGTCTAGACCACATGTGGTTTCTAGACCACAGGAACTGTGAAATAATCTGTGCAGTTTTAAACCAATATGTTTTAGAGTAAATTTTTATGCAGCAATAGATAGTATGGATAGAAAGCATAGTTAGAAATCAAAGAATAATTTGATTCCACCATTTCCCTGGCCAATCATATCCAACATCTTTTCTTTTTTTCTTTTTTCTTTTTTTTTTTTTTTGTATTTTACTCCACAGGATCTGTTTCGGCCTACCCAACCACACTACCTTTTCCTTTCCAACCCCCACCAACATTTGCTTGAACTATTCAATATTTCCTAAGTGTAATGCTTACCTCCAGGCTGGTGCATTCCAGCCTTTATGATAGTATTTCCCAAACTAACATTGACAAACTTTCTGGAAGGAACAATTCTTTCATGAAACAATGTAGGTAAGGCTGGGTGGTTTACATTGCTTTGGAGAATCATAACTGAAGTTTTGATATTGTCAGGAAATTTTATTCAACAGAGTTTCTCAAATCCATTTGGTTATAAAACATCTCTCTCTCTCTCTCTCCCTCCCTCCCTCCCACCCTCTTATCTTTTTTTTTTTTTTTTGATTATCATTGATAACATTTCATGGAATTAATTTTGTTCCCCCAAAAGAAGGAAAAAAACTCTGCTTGTCAAATAGTGCTCCAAACTTCTGAAAGATTTTTTTTTTTCTAAAATGCACATCAAATCATGTCACTGACTTGTTTAAAATACGTTTTGACAACCTCATGTTGCTTACAGAATAAAGTTCAAAAAACATTCAGATGAAGTCCTCTATGACCTGATTTAACCTCCGGTATTTCTTTTTAGTTACTTATCTGACTCATTGCTCTACTCTGCTCCCCTTACCCTCCACTGCCACCTTACTAAACTCCAGATAGTTGGCTAACTGTTTTGGTCTGGAGATCGCTAGTCTTCATTCATGTTTCTTTATGACAGAAGAGTAAACAATCTTATTCATATGCCTACCTCCATTCCCTCTAGGGCCTGATAAACTAGAACTCATTTTTCTATTCACTTCAAGAGTCATTTAATATGAAGCAGTTACATAGCTTGAGATCTGTGGGGAATGGATTTGTTTCATCTCTAGGCAGGTTCTTCAAAATTAACACTAACTTTTATCTCAAATATTTACAGAACATAAGGTATATTTCCTTTTAATGTCCTTCTACCCTTGGAGATGGAATCATTTCAGATTATCATTATGATGATACAATCTGTCCTCTTCCCTTCTCTTGCCCTGACTACTATACCCTGCCCACAAGAATATTATCATTTCATTATATGTAATTCTTTGTATCTTTCTACTTATGATAGACAATAACTACCTTGAAGCCAGATAATGAGATATTCATTTTTGTACCCTCCCAGTGTTGTGATTGATGTTCAAATAATACAGCACTCATTCATGCACTCCCCCTTGTTTTTCCAGTATACTGTAATTTCTAAATTAAATAAAAATCTTCTTGGTTTTATTTTCCTCAAGTACACTCTTGTCAATGGTTTCTTATGATTTTATTTCTATCTGGTACATTCTACTTCCATTTCTGATACGTGGACAAACAGGTTGTTGCTTGTTAGTAGTTCCTTAGTTCCCTACTATCTGTCTGGTCCTGCTTTTTGTGATCCCCAGAGTTTTCTAATAACACCTGAGCTTGGTGATGTACTCAATTTTTTAGGAAAATAAAAATAAAAATCTCTGCAATCTTTTTATTTCAGTAAATTTACAGAAATGTTAAATATTCATTGTTTGAATTTTACCAGGAAATTGATTATGATCACAATGATTAAATGTAAATCAAAGAAGCTTATCTCAATTATGTTTCACAAGTAAATTTTTTATCCATTATATTGATACAGATTAGTAAAAATAATAATATTGACTAGATTTGGATGTTGAGATATATCTGTAAAAATAGAATTTGATAAAAAATTATTTGTCTGAAGAAATTCTAAATATATAAATATATTTAGGCATCTGATAAATACCCTTATATAAATATAGAATATTTATAGCTGCGATGGCATCAATATTCATGAATTGTAAACCGGTTGAATCTTTATTGTTGTGTATGTCACAGATACAAAATAAAATAAAATAAGGATGTCTGGGTGGCTCAGCAATTGAGCATCTGCCTTTGGCTCAAGGGTGATCCCAGGGTCCCAGGATAGGGTCCTGCATCAGGCTTCCTGCAGGGAGCCTGCTCTCTCTCTGCCTCTCTCTATCTGCCTTTGGCTCTCTATCTCTCATGAATAAATGAATAGAATCTCTAAAAAATAGAATAAAATATTGCAACCATGCTATTTACAATGTTGATATTGTCCTTATAGGACACTATATCATACACTTTTATTAAATTCATTTTATTATTCAAACCTCTTTGTGCACTCCATGATTAACCAAAATTTCATTTGCTTTCATTTTTTTAACTATATAATTTTTGAATGATACCACTCTTCACATAATCAGGAATAAAATCAGGGCATGATTAGAACTAGGAATAAAAAGCCTTTCATTGTTATGCTATTTCCATTCATGTTTTATTGTTGCAAAATGTTTATAGGACAGGATTAAACTTCCTAAATGGTGAGTTTAGTATCTTTTCTGCCATTTTCTGAATTAAAGCTGAATTATTGTCAGTTTTATTAAGCTATGATTATCCAACTGATAACAGTAATTTTCACAGCATACTATATCAAATCTCTTCTACCTGAAAAATCTTTTCTGATATAAATTAATAAAATTGTGTTTGCATAACCATATCAAAGAAACATGATCTAGTAGGAGTTGGTGAACATCTGTCATTTATGTCTTACCATCACAGATTCTTTCTTTTAATAATAACATCTCACATTTTTACCAAACGTTTCTCCTTTCTACAATCACATTCCTACCCTCTTGCAGTTGCTCATCACAATATTCTACTAACATAGGTTTGGACAGATGACTCAGCTCAATTGTAAAATCCCATCCTTTGAATGTCAAAAACTGACACAGATATGGTTACATAATACAAGCAGGACAATCTGAGTCCTGTATTTGAATACTCCTTATTGAGGATGACAAGGAGGCTCCTTTATTCCCTCTGGAATGAGAGTTTCAAGGAGTGATGTCAAC
Source organism: Canis lupus baileyi (assembly GCF_048164855.1). Lineage (NCBI taxonomy): Eukaryota > Metazoa > Chordata > Mammalia > Carnivora > Canidae > Canis > Canis lupus. Next base: position 57,899,528 of record NC_132846.1, read on the forward strand.
TACATAGGGAAGGCCAACACAAGTAGGCCAGGTCATCAGTAGAATGCAAGAAGAGATGTGGAGGTGGGATTACATACAAACAATATCATGTGGTTCACTGGACCCAGTAATACATTGTGGGGCCAGATCTAACCAAATCCTTTCCAAATTTAAGTGAAAAGGCTTTCCACATTTTTTAAAGGATTTACTTATTTTAGAGAGCAGAGAGAGTGGCAGAGAGAGAATCTCCAGCTGACTCCTCATGTGAGGCAGGATCCCACAACCCCTGAGATCATGATCTGAATGGAAATCAAGAGTTGGACACCTAACCACTGAGCCATGCAGGTCACCCACTCTGTAATTTTTCTTCCCAAAAACTATACAATTATTCCTAAGAAGCAATCATCTTCCACTTTTCAGAAGAAAAGACAAGGCTCTTGATAAAAATTCTGAATTGCCTGGATAAAGTGATTTTTAAAAAAAACAAGTTTCTAGGGCAGTCCAGCTGGCTCAGCAGTTGAGCGCTGCCTTCGCTCTAGGGCGTGATCCTGGAGTCCCGGGATCAAGTCCTACATTGGGCTCCCTGCATGGAGCCTGCTTCTCCTTCTGCCTGTGTCTCCGCCTCTCTCTCTCTCTCTCTCTCATGAATAAATAAATAAAATCATTAAAATAAATAAATAAATAAATAAATAAATAAATAAATAAATAAATAAATAAAAATAAATAAAACAAGTTTCAAGGCTAAAGAAAAAGCTTCAAGGGAAAGCAAATGATAGTAGCATCACACTATCCATCTGTAATACTGCATGTTATAAAAGGCAAAATAACATCAACATATTAATGAGATAAAATGACAGTAACATAAGAATTCTATTACCAACTAATAAATTCATCTGCTTAGGATGAAAAATTTAATATGGTCTAAAAGTTACTACAACAGCCAATTAATCTGTTTGAGGAAAATGCTAAAATATATAGTAAGCTAAATTATAACAGAAACATCTATTTTAGATGAAAGTGGAGAGGACAGAAAATAGTGTAAATAATAAACCTTGGGGATCCCCGGGTGGCTCAATGGTTTAGGGCCTGCCTTTGGCCTGAGGTGTGATACTGGAGACCCGGGATTGAGTCCCGCATCCGGCTCCCTGCATGGATCCTGCTTCTCCCTCTGCCTCTCTCTCTCTCTCATTGATAAATAAATAAAATCTTTAAAAAAATAATAAACCTTAATCATATACAGTTAAAAACACATGAGTAAACATAGTACCTGTTATTGCATAGTAGCAGTATTTAAATATGAATGAAAAAGGATAAAAAGTGCAAACAGAGAACCTTATAATCTGAGATTAATGACATTAAGGTGGCCAAAATTTGGAGGGAGATTAAGGGAAAGAGAACGTCAACGTTATGAACAGTGTTATGTCAAGTGGCTCGGGGCAAGCCCTCATGTCCACTGTAGCACTAATTACAATAACCAAGATATGGAAACAACCTAATTGTCCCTTGACTGATGAATGAATAAAGAATATGTGGTATGCATATATAATGGAATATTACTCAGCCATACAAAGAATGAAATCTTGCCATTTTAGACAACATGGATGAACCTCAAGGGTATTGTGCTTAGTGAAATAAGACAGAGAAAGACAAATATGATATGATCTCTCTTAAAAATAGAATCTCACAAACCAATACCAAAACCAAACAAGCTCATAGAACAGGTTGGTGGTTGTCAAAGGCAAGAGTGACAAACGGAAGAATTGGAAGAAGGTATTCAAAAGGTAAAATGATAAACAAACAAATAAATAAATAAATAAATAAATAAATAAATAAATAAATACAATTTATACATAATAAAGTTCATCTATTTTAAAAGTGGAATTCATTGACTTGATAAATATATACATCTATGTAATCACCACAATCAAGAAACAGAAAATTTCCATGATCATGAAAAGTTCCTTCATGTTCCTTTGGCAATCTACCCCTCTGGACTCCAACACACACACACACACACACACACACACACACACACACACACACAATCTTCCTAGACCTAGAAAAGCCTGATATGTTCCCTGCACTCTAGTATGGCTTTGCCTAGTCTGGAATTTCATAAAAATAAAATAATGTAACAGGTACTCTTCCATCTGCCTTTTTTTTCACTCAAATTAATGTTTCTTAGGTTTATCCAGTTTTTAATTCATCTCTAATTTATATTTTTAATTACTGAGTAATTTTTAATTGGATGGCTATGCCATAATTTTATTATCCTTTCACCTATTAATGGACATCTGCTGAATCTTTTTCCATCTTTTCACTTTTTATCGATCTGTGTTTTTATTTAGAGAGTATGTGTATTATAAAATGTGTCTTGCTTATTTTTCTCCACGGTATATCAATCTCTGCCTTTTTATTCCTTTGTTTTCATCATTTCCTTTTAATGTCTACTTTTTTGTTTTTATTTCTTCTTCATCTTACCTGACCTTTGTTCTTTATTTCTTCTTAAAATACATTTTAAGATAAATTAATATGTTATAAATATTTTATTTATTTGTTTGAGAGAGAGAGAGGGAAAGAAACAGAGGGAGGGGGACCAGCAGACTTCACACCAAGTGTGGAGCCTGTCATAGGCTCAAGATCATGACCCGAGCTAAAACCAAGACTCCAATGCTTTAACCAACGGTGTCACCCAGGTGTTCCAAAATAAATTAATATTTTTTGATGTTCCATTTTATTTTCACAAATTATTGTTACATCTATCTCTTTGTTTTACATTTTAATAGAACTAGAGTTTACTATAAGCATCTTTAACTTACCAGATTCTATATTTAAATAATATTATATCCCTTCAGGTTTAATATAGAAATTTCACAGTAGACCTTTATTTCTACTCTTCCATCTTATGTGTTATCATTCATTTGACTTCTACATATATTATAAGGCCCACAGTACAGTTATTATTTTTGCATTCAACAGTTATCTTTAAGAGAAATTTAAAAATAAGGTGTAAAATTATTTTATACTTATGTATATATTTACTTTTGCTGGCATTCATTTTTTGTATAGATATGAAATTCCTTTTGTTGTCATATCCCTCTTAATGTCTATTAACATTTCTATTCTTATAAAATGCAGGCAAAATATTTCATTTTTTCATTAAAATTATATAGTAGCTCTATTTTAATTTTTTTAAAGATTTTATTTATTCATGAGAGACACAGAGAGAGAAGAAGAGACATAGAGGGAGAAGCAGGCACCCCGGAGGGAGCCTGAGATGGGACTCAATCCCAGGACCCAGGGATCACGACCTGAGCCAAAGGCAGACTCTCAACCACTGAGCCACTTAGGTACTCATCTATTTAAAAATTTGGGGGGGATCCCTGGGTGGCGCAGCGGTTTAGCGCCTGCCTTTGGCCCAGGGCGCGATCCTGGAGACCCGGGATCGAGTCCCACATCGGGCTCCCGGTCATGGAGCCTGCTTCTCTCTCTGCCTATGTCTCTGCCTCTCTCTCTCTCTCTGTGTGACTATCATAAATAAATGAAAAAAAAAATTTAAAAAAAAATAAAAATAAAAATTTTGGGGAACCTTAATGCTGTTTTCCATGATAGCTGCAACATTTTACATTCTTACCAACAGTGTACAAGGATTCTAACTTGTTTACATTCTTGCTAGCATTTGTTTTATAATATTTTTAATAATAGCCATACTGATAGGTGGTATCTCAGTGTGGTTTTAATTTCCCTGATAATTAGTGCTACTGACCATCTTTTTTTTTAATTTTATTTATTTATTTATTTATTTATTTATTTATTTACTGACCATCTTTTAATATGCCTGTTGGTCATTTGTACATCTTTTTTGGAGAAATGTCTACTTGAATCTTTTGCTGGTTTTTAGTGGGTTATTTGGTTTTGTGTGTTTTTGTTTGCTACTGTTTTATAGGCATTTCTTATATATCTTGGACTTCTTATCAGATATATGATCTGAAAATATTTCCTCTCATTTTTTAGGTTGTATTGTTTTACTTTGTTGATTATTTATTTTGCAGCTTATACACTAAAAATGTGAAATATTGTTAAAAGAAACTAAAGATGACACAAATAAATGGAAATATAGCCTAAATTAATGAATTATAAGACAATATTAAAATGTTCATTTTATCCAAAGCAGTCTATAGATTCAATGCAATCCTTATTAACATCTTAAGGATATTTTTTATAGAAATAGAAAAAAAAACCCTGAAAATTCATATAGACCCACAAAAGACTCCAAATAGCCAAAGAAATCAAGAAAGTAGAACAAAGCTGTAAGTCTCACACTTACTGAATTCAAAACATACTACAAAGCTACAGTAATCAAAGAGTATGATCTGTCATAAAGACCAACATCTTGATGAAAGGAAGAGAATGGAGAGCCCAGGAATAAATTCATGCACAAGCAGTCAAGTAATCTTTGACAAGGGTGCCAAGAATACACAGGGGGAAAGAATAGTTCTTCAATAAATGACACTGGGAAAATTGGACAGCCGCATGACAAAGGAGCAAAATTAGACTCTTGTACTATATAAAAATATCAACTCAAAATGAATTGAAGATGGGCGTAAGACATAACACTATAAAACTACTAGAAAAAAAACAGAGGGAAAAAAACTTGGAAAAATTGGTCTTAGCAATTGTTTCTTGGATTTAACACCAAACTTACTGGCAACAAAATTTTTTTAGCAATTTAAAGTTTTATTTGTGAGTTGTACATAGCTTCTGGTAAAAGTTGCTCTGCTTTTCTTTATGTAATGTATCTTTTTCCCCCCACTCTTTGAATTTTTGTTTTTAACAATGGGTTTCAACAATTTGATTTTTATATTTTGAGTGTTTTCTATGTGTATGTATCCTACTTGGTGTTTTTTAAACTTTTTTGATCAAGTCAGTTTATACTTTATATCAAACTGGAAAATTTTCAGCCATTATTTCTTCTAATATGTTTTTATGTCTTCCCTCAAACTTCTCTCCTTCTATGACTCTAATTACCTGTACATTAGACTTCTTTATTTTGTACAAGAGATGTGCTGGGATATTCATTATGTTTCAATATTTTTCTCTCTGTGCTTCACTTTGAATGGTTTTCAACATGCCATTAACCCCTTTCAGATTTTTCATTTCAGATTTGTTCTTTTCTCTCTAAAAGTTTTGTTTGATTCTTTTTCATATCTTTTATTTCTTTTCTGTTCTGTACATTTTTCTTTTAAATCTTTGATCATATTTATAATATTTAAAATAACTTTTAAAGATCTTTTTTTTGCTAATTTCATCATCTCTGTGATGACTGGGTCTATTTCAAGCAATGGATTTCTCTTTCACTTATGGTTACAATTTGTTGCTTCTTTATTTGTCACATAATGTCTTTCGATAAAAGGGTATTGTGTTTGGATTTTCATGTTTGCTTTTATAAAGAGTTGAAGTCTTTTTATAAGGCCTTTATGTTTTTTGTTGATCAACATAATCCTTTCAACATTTATTATTAAGCCTAGTTATAGTGGCATTAAGTAGCATTTACTCTAGATATGAGTTGCTCTTTTAAAGGGTGATCTTTGGAGATCTCTACTAATAGTTCTAATTGATCAGCAAGGTCTTGCTATTCTGGCTAAATGTAAATCAAACATTTTACCAACTCTGAGCGCTCTGGAAATATTTAACTTTTTTCTGCCCCACCTCTGCATCTTTCCGTGTATAGCCACTCAAGGGGACTACTATACAGATTTCTGAAGCTCTTTCTCTATTTCGCTCCAACTTCTCCAGTAGTTGGATCGGTAAACTCTAACCACTTCTGCTTCTCTGACTTCCAACCTTTCTCTGTAAGCATGCTAATATATTCTACGTGGGATTTCTTATCCTTTAATGTATTCTGAGAAGTGTTTCTAGGCAGAAACTCAAGGTGACTGTAGATATCCCAATCTTTGCTTTCCTTCTTCCAGGTATCATAATTCTGTTCTGCTTGTTGTCCAAAGCCTGAAAATCTGGTCTAGTTTTTCAGTTATTAATGGCACATGAGTTAGTTCAATAATGATGACTCTGTCATGGCTGGAACATGAAGTCTTAGCATTTACTATATACTATATACAAGATATAATAGGAATACCTTGGCCTTAATTTCACAAACTTCATAAAGGAAGTAAAAATGTCTTTTCTTCACTATTTCCATTGCCTAATATTATGTATGCCTGACATATAGTTGTCTCTCAGTATATTCTGTTGCATGAATTAATTTAAAAAATACCCATGGACTGTTAAAAGAAAAAAAAAAAATCCAAAGTTCCTGACTAGAAGGGCAGCTGCTGCTTCAAAGAATCATTTAAGACAAAGATCTCCAATTCCAGCTTGTATATTTTCCCTATTGTTTACACAATTGTTTATGGGAGAGTGAAAGGCATTCAAATATGTAAACAGCCCTAAGTCAGTCACAGGTGATGTGCTTTTGCACTGGACTAACAGACAACTTAGAAAGGTTAAATAGTTTTTCTGCATTAACATACAAAGATATTCCAAGAAGTATTTATATTAAACTCAGTGCTCTTCATAAGGAATATTAGCCACCTAGAGATTTTAAGCTATCTAATCTAAATGTCTATGAGTCTGGGAATCTTGAAGAAACTCTATTTCTCTCAATCATCATTAAAGATTTAGGTTTAAAAAAAATAAAGATTTAGGTTTATCTGTTTTATCAAATGTTCTCACTTCAAAATGCCAAACATAATCCTTATTGCTCCAGAGTTGCCCTACATGAAATTGCCATGTATTTATGCTTCAGTCTGCAGGTCATTGAAGTTGGTCTTCCTTGGTAGATTGGTCCTATCCTGCACATGAATACTATATTACTTTGCTAAGTCTGACAAATTAACCCTAAGGAACCTGGGAAACTCACATTAGAATTGGCTTCTTTACTTCTGGGAACAATTCAACATTTGGCCATCATTATAGGAACCGTTACTAATTTGTGCTCTAATTAACGTTCCAAACCCATAATAATGGTTTATTTTATTCTTTTTTGAATCTCCACTCATTGCTTGCTCTTAAGGATTATTTGGCTAATCATGGTAAGGAGCTAATGTTTAATTTTATTTTGGATAAACTGGTAATGAATATATCCTATTAAGAAAACATTCTAAGAAAAGCAAAATAAAATTCATGGAACTTAACTAGTAAATATGCTTTAGAGAAAATTCCTATAATCAAGTATTTCAGTCAGCTAGTGAGTCACCAATTCTAAGTGTAGTTCCCACAGGAGGCACAACATTAAGACACTAAAGCCATTCAGCTTTAAGATACATGGTTTCAAGTTCTGATGCAAATCTAAAGTTGAGGCATTCTATTTGAATAAAAAGAGAAGAAAAGATGTTTAAATTAGCCCCAAATTTAAATCTGTTCTTTTGGAATGGATCTTCCATCTCTATTGTTTCCTTTATTTTATACTGCCCATGACTTTCTGCATATTCTCATAGAATCACAGAACTTTCAACTTGAGAGGATCTGGAGAATTTACATGGTACACATGTTCCCACTCAGGGTACTTTGCAAAACTACAGATTTCTGGGCCTTTCTTTTTTTTTTTTTTTTTTTTTTTTTTTTTATTTATTTATGATAGTCACAGAGAGAGAGAGAGACGCAGAGACACAGGCAGAGGGAGAAGCAGGCTCCATGCACCGGGAGCCCGATGTGGGATTCGATCCCGGGTCTCCAGGATCGCGCCCTGGGCCAAAGGCAGGCGCCAAACCGCTGCGCCACCCAGGGATCCCATGGGCCTTTCTTTCAAAGATTGTAATACAATTGATCAGGAATGGTCCCCAAAATCTGCATTTTCAAAAGAATGACTCTGGTCAAAAGTGCTGATGTTTAATTTTCATTTTACAAATAATGAAACAAACACCCAGAAAAATTAAACAACTAGCCCAAGTTTCTGTGAAAGTTAAAAACAATAAAGAAGTGGGATATTGATTCTGGAATGCTGTTTTCTCTTTTAGAGCTTTTTCCACTGCTTCATAATCATTTGTTCCCAAAGGGAAACCATGGTTTGTGTAATATTAAATGGTAGAAATCTTTGAGATTCTGTTTTATGTTTATACTTCTTATCAAGCTGCCTTTTCTCCCAGGAGATGTCATCCATGGTCTTGGTATTAGTTCATAACTGCTTTCCAAATCTGTATCTTTATTCCAGATTTATTCCACATTTATCTCCAGATTTCTATAATTTTATATCCAACTGCTTAATTAACTCTTAAACAAACTCAAACAAAACACATGTAAGGCTCAACTTTTCATTAATATACATAAAAACCTCATCTGCCATTGTCCTCTGTCTTAGGAAACCAGAATATCAGTATATCCATGTAGACAAAGCAGAGGTCTGAGAGTGATTCTGGATATTCCTTCTCACTTACCTACATATCCAACAATTAGCAAATTTTTCTAAAAACTGTTAAATTACTTAAGCAAGGAAGCCAATGGACTCAGATTGTTCTAATACTCTAGCACTATGTAAGTAAACCAAAACCTAAGCCTGTAAATGCTTCAAGATTAGGAAATCAAAACCTACAGTTAACCAATCAAAATATGCATGCTCAGGGGCACCTGGGTGACTCAGTCAGTTAAGTGACTGCCTTGGGCTCAGGTCCTGATCACAGAGCCCCACCTAGGGCTCCCTGCTCAGTGGGGAGTCTGCTTCTTTCTCTCCCACTGCCCCTCCCCATGCCTGTGCTTGCTCTCTCTCTTTATCTCTCTCTCAAATAAAATCTTTACCAAAAAAATATGCCAGCTCAGCTTTAGGTTTTCATGACCTAGCTCTAAAACTTCTCTCTGCCCATATAAGGAAATTAACTCCATTATAACCAGTGCTTGCCCAGTATAGCTTCCTTGTTCCTACTCATTTTGGTCTATAAAACCCTCTCTCTTCATACAACATTTTGAAGCTTCCAGTTCTTTAGTCATTAAATAAAGCCAACTAGATCTGAAATGCATGTGTCTGTGAAATTTTCTTTCAACAATATTTAGTAAGTCTGTTTAGATCTTCTAATACACCTTAATCTATGCTAAGAATATGCTACTTGTTGACAAACAGCATGTGATTTTGAAATGATTGCCTTCAGCATTGCCTTCTTCCAATCCATCCTTCATACTGTTGAAGATAAACTTTCTGAAAATGCAAATCTGATCATGTCCAATGTTCCAATGTCTTCCCATTGTCCTTGAGATACATTCTAAAAATGTCAGCTTAATTTATGTGGCCCCACTTAATCTATGTCTTTCAATCTCAATATAATGCAATTCTGTTTTTAATTTTCTATGTTCTAGTCATACTGGAACCTCTTTTTGATCATCGCAAAGGATTTAAATAGAATTATAACTGTATTTGAGAAATAAAATTAATTTCCTCTTGTTAAACATTAATCCAAGGCTAATATAATTTCATTTGCCATTATTTCTTTTTTATTCTATTTAATGTCACTTGTAAGTTGCCCTTGTTCTTGACTTTATAACTTTCGTTATATAAAAAGATATTCTAGGGGATCCCTGGGTGGCGCATCGGTTTGGCGCCTGCCTTTGGCCCAGGGCGCGATCCTGGAGACCCGGGATCGAATCCCACGTCGGGCTCCCGGTGCATGGAGCCTGCTTCTCCCTCTCCCTCTGCCTGTGTCTCTGCCTCTCTCTCTCTCTCTGTGTGACTGTCATAAATAAATAAAAAATTAAAAAAAAAAGAAAGAATATAAAAAGATATTCTAAATTTTGGTCAAATTTTCAAATACTATTGGGACACTCAAATGAATAGAAAACAATTTTTAAAAAGTTTTAAAATGGAATTTATTGATTTGACAAAAAGTCACGAGGAAATGACAAGAAAGTTTAGAATATCACTTTCAGTTATTGTACAAATCTGCCACAATATTTAGGAATACCATTAGCTTAGTTCTTTTTTTTTTTAAGATTTTATTTGTTTATTCATGGGAGACAGAGAGAGAGAGAGAGAGAGAGAGAGAGAGAGAGAAAGAGAGGAAGAGGAAGAAGCAGGCTCCTCCATGCAGGGAGCCCGACGTGGGACTTGATCCTAGGACTCCAGGAACACACCCTGGGCCGAAGGCTGGCACCAAACAGCTGAGGCATCCAGGGATCCCAGCTTAGTTCTTTACAATAGTATTCAATAAAATAATATTATTCAAGAAATATGCCAATGTTCTATTTAAATGATTCAAATTGAACATTTATTGAGGGTGTATTAGCTACTAGGAAATGATGGATTTCTTTTTTTTTTAAGATTTTATTTATTTATTCATGAGAGACAGAGAGAGAGAGAGAGAGAGGCAGAGACACAGGCAGAGGGAGAAGCAGGCTCCATGCAGGGAGCCCAACGTGGGACTCCATCCCGGGTCTCCAGGGTCACGCCCTGGGCTGAAGGTGGTGCTAAACCGCTGAGCCACTCGGGCTACGCTGGATTTATTTTCTTATTGAATTTTTAATATTGTCAGCTGGTTTGGCCCTCTTAAATACTTACTGTATAGTACACTAACATGTTTAGATGACTATGTTCAAATGCCCTTCAGGGATTGTGCATCACTCTTGTTTATAACCTATCTCCCTTTTCCTCTCTCTTGGTGAGAAACCTGGCTTACACTTTCTGCCATAGGTCCTCTGGAAATCTGCTTCTGGCTTTGGTACAATTAATAAAGAATTTTATGAAATACTCTCCTTCTAAGAAAAACCTAGATATAGATTGCAGCCATCTACCAAGTGAGAAATTTTATTTTTTTAGCAACCGAGGGAAACAGTCTATTCTTTTTATTTGTTAATAGTGTTGTTGCTAACGAGGTAGTAGTGGGAAATTTTCTCTAAACATTTGGAACTATTCTAACTGGACAAAAGATGTTTCCTGCCACAAAACCCTGATTTTCTGATTCGTCATGTGGGCACTATATAACTCCATACCTGGCTACAAACTCCAAGTCTTTGAATCACTTTTTATCCTGGTACTGGTCCTTCTGGTTTGCAATGATCCTGCTGCCCAGCTTGTTTTCCAGACAGGTGGTTAGGCATTAGATCCCATTTGGCAATCTGAATAACAATCAGGAAGAGTATATGACAAAATCTCTATTCCACACATTAACTTCTTGGGTCCTGAGGGTAGTGAAGATAGTGAAAGTGTTACAAAGAAATAAAAGCAAGGAGTTAAAACCTGTTCAGCAAAAGATCAAATAAAAAGGAAAAACTAAGGAGAGATGAGGTATAGAAGAGGACAAGTGGGATGTAATTTTGCCTAGACCAAATATGCTCTAGTTTGAAAAGGCAAAAGTTTACAACAAATTAGGAATGAGCATGGATTTGTATTGTCGCTTTGGAAAACTAAAAGTAAGGATCCCTGGGTGGCTCAGCAGTTTGGTGCCTGCCATTGGCCCGGGGCGTGATTCTGGAGTCCCAGGATCGAGTCCCCGTCGGACTCCATGCATGGAGCCTGCTTCTCCCTCTGCTGTGTCTCTGCCTCTCTCTCTCTCCTTATGTCTCTCATGAGTAAATAAATAAAAAAAATCTTAAAAAAAAAGGAAAACTAAAAATATCTAAATGTTCTAGCTACATGACATCCTAATACCTAAACAATGAGCATTTGCATTTCAGAGGGCCACACCATACTAGATAAAAAGGTTGCTATTGATGGGAGTGACATTTGACATTAAGGCCATATATCTCTGTATGATGCCCAAATATGTTAACTCCATTGAAAATAAAAAATAAAGCAAACCATTTTTTAGTAGACAAAAATTTTCCTTAACTAAATGATTTACATGCCACAACTCTACCTACATACAGTCTCATTTGAAGCTGAACTCCTCTTAGGATGATATCCATGGGACTTTTAAAATGTAAGTAGGTAGTGGATTTGGGGAACACAACATAATCTGGAGGTCTCATATGGACTTACGGAATTAATTCCATCTAAGACTTTTGTGACCTTTCCTCCAGATATTTGATAACATCAACATTAATAAATATCAAAAGAAACACCAGAAATGATAAAATGAGCCAGAATTAAACAATAGCAAATAATGGTTTTCCTATTTTCAAGAACACTGATTGTGTTTTGCCCAGTTCTATGCCTTCCCCGAACAAGTCTTATGCCAAATCCATCCTGCAGGTTCAACATGGCTGATCCATTCTCAAATCCAATGGAGAGTCATAATTTCATTTCCTTCTTTCTTGTTCACATCCAGATCCCAGGTTCTTTGTTTTTGATCTTCCACAGATTGACACTCTCCAAGGAGTCTTTTTTTCCTTTATTTTTCCCCTAAGAAACCAGTTTTTATCTCCTAGGCAGTTGATAATCTATTGACACAGATTAATATCTGTCTTTCAAGAGTAAATATTGGTATAAGGAACCTTTTCTCCCTTCTCAACTGAATTGCTATCTTTCTGTCCTCTTCACTCTTTTAGGTAAATGTGTTTAATGTGTTGTTTATTTTCTAATTTCTGGACCAAATATGTCAATAATATATGAAAACTCAGTTCACATAGATGTCACAATAACGAGAGCCTGATGGAAGAGTCACTGACTCCATATTCAAATGGAGCCAGAACTCCATACAGGAGCAGAATGTGGCATTTTGGCACATGGATCTGCTGCTTTCCAATATGCGGAAGTCTCGCACCTTTCCATCTAAACATACGGCACCAGCTAAAGTCTGATAAATGTACTATGGACTTTGCAAACCTGAGAGGAGAAGAGGAATAATTCTGAAAACAGGAGCAAGGAGTATGATCTATGAAGGACCAAGTAGTACCTCCGGGGGCCAATAATACTGCAAAAATACCACGGTGCAATATGTGAATTTGCTAAATGAGCACCAAGATTTGCTCAGCCTCATTAAAGGCACAAACTGGGCTGCAATAAGGGAATCCCTCTGGTGTAGTTTTTATCAGGCCCCATTTAGTAAGTCCTCAGTGAAGAAGGTTTGATACTAGGCAAGTGGATGAATTGTTCTCAAATTGAATTTCACGGAGTGGGAGGTAACTTAATGAAAGCAACTCTCTGAACGTCAGCAGCTCTGTCTTTAGCTGTTGGGAAAAACGCTAACATTATCTTGTTTTCTACTTGGTGGTTTGGCCGCAAGAGTGCAAGCCATTTAAGCATTCCAAATAGTCAAAACAACCCTAGAATCCTGTAAAATCCAGGTAAAATACGAGGAGCCCACAGAAGTTCTTAGTTTGCTGTGGACATGAAAATCAGTTCTTTTTCTGTAACAGCACACAACAGTGGGTAATTGTGTGACAATGGAGGTCTGGAGCCTTTTCCTGAGCATGATGGCAGTGACCTCAGTGCTCTATGTGCCACTAAAGCTCATCTCTAATAGGGATGGCTACTAAAATGTTATATTTTATAGCAGGAATTTTATATTTTAATATAAAGAAAAGCACAGTCTTTTTCTTGTTGTTTATGTTGTTTATGTTTTTATTTGGATGTGTTTTTTTTTTGTTTTTGTTTTTTTTTGCTTGCTTTGATTTTGGGGAAAAAGTAATAGTAAATTATAAAATTTCACAGACCAACTACATTTCTCTATTGTAATGGATGTTGTCCTTATCTATCTTCCAGCTTTCATCTTCTATACCTTTTATAATTATATTGTATCCATGGCCCAACGGACTTGGGACCACTTAATCTATTGCTTATAATGTAAAAAGAAACAACCTGGTGGGGACTTATTATATGTGTATAATAAGTATATAAGTATAAGTATTATATAAGTATAATAAGTATATAATATATATATACATATATATGTAGAAATGTGTTTTTTATATGCATATGTACATGTGTGGGGACTTATATGTATATATACATATATATTTATATGTATATATATGTAGAAATGTGTTTTTATATGTATATGTATATGTGTGTCTGTATTAAGATCCTTTAAATCAAATTAGTTTTCACCAACTGTAGGGAAGGGCATTTCAACAGAAGTTTAAATGCGGTGAAAAGGATTTATTTTTTTTTAAGATTTTATTTATTTATTCATGAGAGACACAGAGAGAGAGAGAGAGAGGCAGAGACACAGGCAGAAGGAGAAGCAGGTTCCATGCAGGGAGCCCGATGTGGGACTCAATCCCAGGATTCTAGGATCATGTCCTGGGCCAAAGGCAGGCACTAAACCACTGAGCCACCCAGGGATCCCCAGGATTTAAATAAAGATTTAAATATAGTAACATTAAGAAAAAATGTAAACCACCTTTAACAACCACCACTCAATAAATAAAACAGCATTATGCTTAATCACATACAAATAATTGTTAAGAAACTCCCATGTATAAGATTCTGTGCTGGATATAATGGGGTACAAAAAATGGTGAGGACCACAGACCATAGCTTTAGTCACTCTAAAGTACTCTACTATTTTAATTAATATCTAATATTATCATATTTTTAGCATAACTTTCTATTGTTGAAAGGAAGCTTAAAGACCAGTTCATTTTTTTAAAAACTGAACTTAGAGATTAAAAACATAGAATTAAACACTGTTAGTTTACTTGCTTAGGATCACTCAAACATCTTATGGAAGAAATCCACCATGCATACATTTAATTTAACTTAGTTATCAATCACTAATAAGAATACTTCAAGAAGACTTGCATCTTTTTTTTTTTTTTTTGTAAAGTGGTACTTAAACCCTATTCAATTATTTCATCTATATTTGCCAAAGAAATGGTGATCTGTTCCAATGATGGAAAAAAGTGACAAAATTGGATTTTTCATGTATACTAAACATTTTAGATAATGGAGAAAGATTTTTAAGATTAATATTGATATTACTTAATTCAGCTTCATTCACTGAATTTAGGGCCTCACCCTTGGAAAAGCTACATCTCCGCTGCTTGGTTAAGTCGTAAACAAAGTCTATACCTGCTGACTCTCAGGTCTTCTCTTCTCCAGGATGCTTTCCAATATTAAAGTATAGTTTTTGACAAAGCGCTCCAGCTGGACTTTGGCAACACTTCTAGGAACTTGATTTCTAGCTACAAGTCAATCATTAACCCATTTTAGATGTCAGTTTCTTCAAAAAAGGAAAGGAACAGGTTAGGCTAGATTGCACATAAAGTTTATCATACTTGGAATTCTACAATGTGAAATTTGGATATCGAATTATAGATGTCATTCCTGAATTAAAGTGTATCTTTTCAGTTTCAGAGACATTCTGGACTGGTTATCAAAGTCAGTTTCATCATTCTTAGATTCTCTGAGGTGGCCATATGCAAAAGATATTCCATCAGCCCTAACCTTCTAAATCTCAAACATCATAAAGGAAGCAGAGAACTGTGAAAATTAGTCTTGTTTCCTGTTTCATAGACCACATCACTAAATGGGATGAATCAACTTCTGAAATCCATTAATGCAACAGGGTACTCTTCAATATCTGTTATTCAATCCTTTAATGAAACCCTAAAAAGGAAAGTTTCAGTCAAGATTGTACCCTCTCCCTTTTATATGATAATAGGTATTTTAAAAATTAAGTGCTTGACACTATTGGTGAAATGCAGATAATACAGATCTTTTTCCATATGATTTGTACTTTGTGTGTGTGTTTCACCTTCGTACGTGACTATGGCAAAGTCAACACTAGTTTAAGACTTTCAAGCTTAACCATATTCAAACACGTATTTCAAAAAGTCATTTGGAAATTTGTCCTTAAAAAATTTTAGTGCATAATAATATCTTGCCATTAATCCCTACACTTTTTGGTGTGAAAATAGTCTATTAAAAAGAAAATGGTTGGGTAAATTGAATTACTCAGTTCAGTGAAAGATGCATTCTAAATATTAGATAGTTATGAGGTTCCTGTTTGCCCACATATGCATGCAAGACATTTAAAACCATCAAATAGGGCAGCCTGGGTGGCTCAGCGGTTTAGCACCGCCTTCAGCCCAGGGTGTGATCCTGGAGACCCAGAATCAAATCCCACATCACGCTCCCTGCATGGAGCCTGCTTCTCCTTCTGCCTCTGTCTGTGCCTCTCTCTTTTTCTCTCTCTCTCATGAATAAATAAATAAAAATCTTTAAAAAATAAAATAAAACCATCAAATATTATATGATGCTCTTCCAATTCTCAATAAATCATATTTGAACCCCTCTCCCAACTAAAAAACATAGATGCTAGATAAACATCAACAAATAATGCCTTAATATATTGCTAAGTTTATGAGTAAGTAAAAAAAAAAATCCCCAAAGGGGAGTAAAAAGCTGTCCATGTGTGTTGTTGTTTATTTGAGAAGAAATCATGAATAGCTAAGTAGCTCATTCATGGATTCAAGAAGCATTCATACACATATAAGTATGTCTATTATTACCTAGGCTCACAATTCTAAACAACCTTGGAATTTTCAATTTGACCTCATCACTGAGTCTAAAGTATAACTAGTACTGCACAAATGTGCCCAGTTTGAGGTGGAAGGCCAGTTGCAGCTGATTCTATTATATCTCCTAGTTCTAAACAACTAGTTTATGAAAGAGAAAATTCTGTTCTATGTATCAGTAAGAAACTTTGACAAAACCCTTTACCTGCTAATTGGTTACTTCTATTGGACAATGCTACAATTAGCTCAGAACACTCACTAAAGTCATATTGTTTTGAAGAGAAAGATAAAATTTCATGCAAAATAAATAAATACATAAAATAGGTGTTGCTGGGCTTGCTGCCCCTTCTGGGATTCAGCTCTATACTAAATCTTTACTCCACTATCTGTACATTTAAAAGGAACTTCAGGCATGGATACAGAGAGGTCACAAGTACATTAATGGATATCAAAATACTGTGGTCACTCAACCGGTACCTTTTGCATAAAATAATATTTTTAGAGGTGATGGGCTTGTTTTAATACATCTAAATAATGAAATTTTATGTTTACAGGAAAACTAAATTATGGTTTCATGTTAATGCTTTCTATAGCCCTCTGACATCTGATGCTACACTCTCCACTATTTAAGACCATTCATCAAATCTGTTTATCAGGAATACCGACTCTATGAACCTGTCATTCTATTCAGAGAAATTCTTCCCAATGGTGACACATCTCCATTCCCAGTTTCTATAAGAGAATGATATATTGTCTTTCCAGCCAGAATAAAGCCAAAGGTCCACAGTCTTACTTCCGCATAGCTTCTTCTCTAAAGCCATTCATACCTTCATTTTGATTATCAGTGTCAAGAGGCAATGAATTTCAAAACATTTATAATAAAACCATACAACATTTTATAGTTAAAGGAAAAATATTTCAATAGCCTACTAAAATATAGTTTATGATGTTTGTTGTGTAGCATTTCAAAAATCACTTGCTCTACTTTCACATATGGTAAGATACACATTTTTAGAGAATCTATATGAAAATGGCTTTTACGTATGCTTGTAAATACTGTTATATAGATGAATCAGGGAAAGTGTTTTATTATTCATTTCACTTGACTATTTGACCATTTGTATTTCATGTCGTTCATTTATTGACTGTATTCATTATATATTTGTATATATATGTATACCTATATGCATATATATATATATATATATTCATCTATTCATTTCAAAAACATGAATCAATAAGTCCTCTATTCTAGGTACTTTTTTGAGTCAAGTACTAATATATTCATTATTATTTGGCTTTGCTTTTTAAAATTGTTTGCCGTTTCTTGTTGTTATTCAAGTGCCCTGTTGAAGTAAAGAAAAATTTGTTTACAGAACCATGAATTACCATTTTATTCTCAGATTTTTTAAAGGAACATTGGTTAGCATAATTGAAAATCATCCTCAATGTTTTTGTTTTTGTTTTCTAATAAAAAGCACAAACACCTGCGCATTTCTTAGCATTGACCATCAATCAAGATCCAGTGAAAAATTCTCTGCTTTAAAATCTCTAGAGAGTTTCTTTGCTATGTTGGATTGATCTGCTTCTTTTTATCTTTCTTTCTATAATAGAATTTGCTCTGACTTGGGCTTCCCTTTGACAGAACCTAGAAGCAAAGTGAGAGAAGGCTATTAAGAGAAAATCTGGATCTGGAATACCTCTGATGGTGAGAGTTTCACAGTGGGGATCAGGAAGCAGCAAGGAAGATGCTTAGCTTAAGTAAGACATTCAAAATAGACAGGTCTTTTCAGAATACATACTTCCAGTTTTTAAAAAAAAGATTGTAAAGGAACTAATTCTTTCCTGTATTACAAATCTTCATAGCATTCTGTCTGGCAAAACTAATGATCTTTATTTAGCTCTTTCAATTTTAATTGCTAACTATGGTATGTTTAACTTTCCATTTTACCTGGCATTATTGTAAAAAAGAATTGGTGCAGAGTTGACAATGAGACTTCTACACATTTGTTCTTTACTCATTCATACATTTATCCTTTAAAAGTTCTCTACAGAGAGACATTTGAGAATCAGGATTTATTTTAAATGCTGGGAATACGACGCAAAACACAAAGGAAGTAGAAAGAAGAAAAAAATAAATATTAGAAATAAATTAAATCTGTAATAGAAAAGCTCTAGAGAAAATCAACAAAATCAAAACATTTTTCTTTGAAAGGATCGATAAAATTGATGAAACTTTAGATTGATTAACCAAGAACAAAAGAGGGACAGTGCACAAATTAATAAAATCCAGAATAAACGAGTGTACATTACTACGACTTCAGGGGAATAAAAATGATTATAAAGAAATAATATGAATAATCATATGTCAAAAATGAGATAACCTAGGTGAAGTGGACTAGAAAGACACAAACTACCACAACTCACTCAAAAATAATTTAAAACTCTGGATATACATATAACAACTAAAAAGACTGGATTAGTAATTAATAGATTCCTCACAAATAAGAGTCAAGGCCCAAATAAATTATATGGCAAATTATTATACCAGTCATTACAGGAAAAATAATGAACCTCAATCCTTCACTAGCTATTTCAAATAGTAGAAGAGGAAGGCGTACATGCTACCACATTCCATGGGGCCAATATTATCTTGATATCAAAGTGAAAGACAACACACAAAGAAATTATAAACTAGTATCTCATGAATACAGACATAAATTCTTCAACAGAATAGTATCAAACTAAACCTAGCAATGTGTGTGTGTAAATTATACCATGACTAATTTGAATTGTGCTAGGAATGCAAGTTTGTTTCAGCATACAAAAACCAATGTAAAACACCATGTTAATGTAACAAATTGCAAAACCGCATGGTCATCTCAATAGATGCAGAAAAATCATTTTGCAAATTCCAATACCCTTTTATGATTAAAAACACTAAAAAAACCCCTAGAATGGAAAGGAATATTCTCAATCTGATAAAAGAAATTTATGAAAAACTTATAGCTTACATCATAATGGTGAAAGATTGATATATTTGCTTTAATTCACAGAAATAAGACAAAAATGCCTATTCTTGCTACTTCTCTTCAAATTATACTGGAGTTTTTAGCCAGGAGAATTAGGCAAGAAACAGAAATAAAAGCCATCCATAATGGAAAAGAAATAACAAGTAAAGTTTGTAGGAAACTTAAAAAAAACCCACAAATAAAACTATTAGAGTTATGAAGAATTCAGCAAGTTTGCATGATATAAGGTTAATACGGGAAATATATTTATCTACACTAACAATGATAATGTGAAAATAAAATTAAGAAAACAAATCATTTACAATAACATCAAAAATAATAAAATTCCTTGGAATAAATTTAACAAAAGAAGTACAAGAGTCAGACACTGAAAACTATAAAACATCATTAAAAAAAAATAACCTAGTTAAATGAAAGGCATTCTGTGTTCATGAATTAGAATATTTAATATTGTTAAGATAGAAATACTCTAAAAGAAGACCTATAAATGCAACAATAATCCCTCCAAATTCTATACTGTCTTATTTGCAGAAATTGAGAATTTGATGCTAAAACTCATTTAGAAGTCCAAGGGACCCAGAATAGCCAACACAATCTTGAAAAAAGAAAAACAAAAAATCAAGTTGAAGGACTCATAGCTCGCAATTTCAAAACTTACTACAAAGTTACAACAGTTGACAGGGTGATACTGGTATAAAAAATAGAGATATAGATAAATACAATAGAATTGGGAGTACAGAAATAAACCTTCACATTTTTGGTCAATTGATTTTAGACAAGAATATCTAAAGCACAGTCTTATCAACAAATGGTGCTGTTCAACTGGATACCTACATGAAAGAATGAAGTTGCACATTTATCTAACATTGTAGAGAAAAATTGACTCAAAATGGTTCAGAGATATAAATATAAGAAAGAATATATATATGTTTTGAAAAATATATATATATCTTATAAGTAAACATAAGGTAAATCTTCATGACCTTGAATTAGGTAATTGTTCTTTGATACGACCAAAATCATAGCAACAAAAGAAAAAAAAAAAAGGCGATTTGGACTATATCGAAATTAAGAGTTTTTGTACTCCAAAGGACCCTACAAAAAAAGTGAAAAGAAATCACAGGATGGAAGAAAATGTTTGCAAATTATCTGTTTTATAAGAGACTATTATCCAGAAAATACAGAGAAATCTTACAACTAAATAATAAAAAGACAAACACCCAATTTAAAATAAAAAAAAATGAACAAGGCTTTGAATACTCTTCTTCAAAGAGCATGTACAAATGTCAATAAGCACATGAAGAGATGCTCAACACCATTAGTCATCAGGAAAATGCAAATCAAAACCACAATAAGGTACCACTTTATATCCACTTGTGGCTACAATTAAAAAGTGGTACACTAACAACTGCTGCATGGATGTTAGAAATACTGAAATTGCCTTATTGCTGATGGAAATATAAAGGGATACAATCTGTTTGGAAAATAGTTTGCTAGCTCCTCTAAATGAGAAACGTAGTGCTACCATGTTACCTAGAAATTCTACTCCTCAATATTTAGTCGAGAGAATATAAGACAAATGTCCATACAAAACTTTTATACAAATGCCATAGTAGCATTATTTACGACAGACAAAATGTGGTAGCAACCCAAATGTCCATCAACTAATGAATAGACAAGCAGATGTGGTATTTTCATACAAGAGAATCCTGTTCAGTAATGAAAAGGGATGATAGACTAGTACAAGCTACAGCATAGATGAATCTTGAAAGTATTATGCTGAGAAAAGGAAGCCAATCACAAAAGGCTACATTTTGTATGATTCCATTTATGTAAAAAGTTCAAAAGTAGGAAATGCATAGAGACATTACGGGATGAAAATGCTCTTAAATTGCATAGTGGTTATTGTTGCACAACTCTAATACACCAGAACTGACTAAAATGTAACTTTTAGGGGGTAAATTTTATGGTATGTGAATTACATATCAATAAAGCTGATGTGATTAGAAAAAAAAAAAAAGATCCCCTTGATTACATTGCAAAGTGTGGTTTTATGAGAGAGCTGGGGCTCTCTTTTTCATTTTAAGTGGCCAGCAAAATAGGTCAGGCAAGTGAAGATGGTGTTTTGGACAAAACTAATCCCAGGTCTTATGGTTCTGCAAATATCACTATAGCTTTCGGGGACAAAAATATGAGCAAGAAATCCATTGCATTTGCCTTAGGTGGTTTCAACACTGCATATTTCTAAAACATTCTAGTCTACCTGGGCCAGTTATCTTTAATGGGACAGAAATTCCTACTGAGTCGAGGGTAATTTGAGATTAAAAAGCAAATTCTAAAAGTAGAGATGATCCTTAAACCACTGTCTATGAAAGTCAGAGGTAGCATAATAATAGCACTGGTCTATTTGCCATTGGTATCTTTATCATGATACTGTGACTAAAAAAAAAAAAAAAGAATTTATTCTCCTATTCCTAATTTGAATCTCATTCAAAGTAATTAGTTTCTTCAGTTTTTTAAAAAGTTTGTTTATTTTTGTAATCTCTACACCCAATCAATGTGGGGCTCAAGCCCACGACTCTTGAGTTCAAGAGTCGAATGCTCCCCTGACTAAGCCAGCCAGGTACCCCAGATTTTTCAGTTTTATTGAGATTAGGTGCTCTTGCATTAGGAAACAATAGGGATATACTGAGATCATCCATTCCCTGAAGTATGAGAACCACTGTCCAAGAACCCCAATCTGAACACATCCTGAAAAGAAAAAAGAAAAAAAAAAAAGGGAAAAGTTTGCAAAGCCTCTCCTTTCACCCTCTCAGAGCATCTCCTTCATCACGCAGCTAATCTAAACCTCTCTGCTGTTTCCCACTATCATGTGTATTTCTTGTCAGCAAGATCTGCAAATTATCCTCTAACCATTCAATTCACATCTTGTAGTGTTTAATGTCTGTCTTTTTTGTCTTTTCTGTACATTAGTTCCTGCCAAATGCTTTCTTTGAAGGGAGAACAAAATAAATTCTGGCCACTAAGAAAGGCCAGACCTAATTCCATCTTTAAAATGTTAAAGTGATGAAATAGCATTTTACTCCTTTTGGGCCATCATTACAGAAGGGAGTGGAAAGTTTTCTAGTTCATATAAACAATCCCATCAACCACACAGGGATAGAAGCCTAAGTAAATGCATCAGGTCTGGCATTTTTAGAGGAAGAGTTACATCGTCTAAAGTTCTAGCTGGGAGCAAACTTAGAATTTGTGTAGTATAGGTTGTTTCCATCTTGGCAACCCTGAAGTTTCTAGTAAAAAAAAAAAAAATTAAAACACCTTTGAAGTTGTCTTCAATCCACTATCACCCTCAGCAAACACCATTGATGAGCACAGTCAATGAATCAAAAACAGATAGATTACCTTTCTAAAAAAATATGTACGAGTCTTGAAACTTAGAAAGTCATATGCTACTTCTGTTATTCTGAATCTTATAATGGAAAAAAAAAGTGGTTGTAAGGAAATATGATATTTCTCCCAGCTCTTACTCCCTTAGTAAGTATCTTACAGAAAAGACCAGAAGTCACTCTTCTGATCCTTGGATGGTGAGGTTTCACATTGCACTATTTTGCTGTTGTTGTTGTTATTGTTGCTGGTTTTATTTTGTTTTTTACTCTTAAAAAAGCTGCCAGCAGTCTCTACGAGACTGGTACAGTCGTGATATTAAAGTTGAGTGTAGAAATTCAAAGTGAACACATCTTAGAAGACATCATCAGTCATACCAACTACAGTGACAGTTACACCAGCTAGCTTTGTGTTGAGGAAGGAAAAGAAAGAGGGAAAATCCTATAATGAAAATGCCAGGATTATAACTCAATAGTCAACAGGTTCCATGCTGTGCTCCGGCTATTAATTCTTTGGACTGACATTTCAAACTCAAGAAACATGACCACAACCTCGTATCCTCTTCTTCTGTCACACATGTGGCAGTCTTTTCTGAGGTACTGATAATGAAATGCAAGGGCCTTGCTTTATCTCTGGACGAGAGAGAGAGGGAAAGAGAAAGAGAGGCAGAGGGAGAAGGCAAGGGAGATGGAATCACAGGAATGAAAATGAAAGACAAAAGAAGGGGAAGCAAGGGACCAAGTGACAGTCATAGTGAGAGGGACACACCAGTCACTAGAGGAGTCCGTGGGAGAAACGATAGCTGTGTAACACAGAAGTGCACAAGGCACTGCTTTCTCATTAGGCTTTATTAACTGTAGGGAAATGGGGCATGAGAGAAAGGCATGGCTCTGTGAAAGGGAGGAAGTCTTTCATTTATTATTTTGAGGGCTACAGTTTCACTATTCTCAACATTCTCTTCCTCTCCCCCCCTCCTCCTTCCACCCAAGCAACATGACTTATACCTGATTTGCATACTTCTCAAGACTCAGTGAGGATTTCTAATGTTTTCTGTGGATAAAGCCAACAATGCCATATGGAAGAAGGAAGGAAGAAAACATTCTTTTCTGAGGCCTCATCACTATTCTCAAGATTGAAATACCCTTGACTCAGAAAGGGCTGATCAAGCATTAACTGGTATTCCCAGTATGGAAGACTGCCATGGAAGATTAGCATTTTGAATGAGACTACCTTTATGAGCACAAGAGGAAAGCAGCTATCACTCTAGTGATTTAAGGAGCAATAAAATTCTCCTTTGCTCCAACATAGCTCCTCACACTCGTATGCCACCTACTAGAAGGTTCTACATTACTTTCTCCTCAAATTCTTTCTTCCTTTTAAATAACAGATTTTTAACTCGAATTCCCTTGCTGGTTTCAGAACACTTAGTGCATTTTTACTTTGGAGAAACCTAAAGTGCATTGCATAAAAGAAAGGTTATGAGGTGAGGGGAATGGGGTTGGCTAGCTGAGGGCAAATATGTCTATTTACTCCTTTAAAGAGGTTTTGTGGTAGAGGAAGGAATCAGCTAATTATTTGTCACTCCATTTTATAGAAGGAGGATTACAGGTTCTGAAGTTTAAGGAGATCCAAAAGGGCTTAGCAGGAAGTTGTCCAATAATGAAGCAGGCAGTTTCTGATTGTGGTGAATGAAAAGAGGCTGGATGCCACCCAATATCAGCAATATTGTTTAAGGGACTCTTGTATTGGGTAGAAATCCTCTCTGTGTCCAGAGATCCCTTCCAATATCCCATTTACACTCACAGATTACAACTTTATCTGAAGAAGCAACTTTCCAATAAGGCTTTGCCTTAATACAAACTTTCCAAAGTTCTCCAGGTCTGGAAGAAAAATTCCAATTAGATTTCAAACCTTACCCTTTAAACCATCTGATCAGGTGCTAAGTGGTTCCATTGAAATATATACAATGGCTTCGATCACTGAGTAAACCATCAACATCACCGGAAGTCATTCTGGGTGGAAAAGAGTCAATAGTTTCCTCCACAGTTTCAAATATGATGATTCCATTCAAGCAACTGGACCATACATCCTCTTTCTAAACAGGGAAATCTCAAAATCTGAGTCCAGTCAAACAAAATTCTCTCTCCTATTGTCATCCTATATTCAATAAAGTTTAGAATTCCAAAAGATAAAGTATAAAAAGATATTATTTGCAAAGCAATGCAAAAATAAATTTTCATTCATTTGTTTTCTCAAGGTCTGGAATGTTTTGATAGTTTTATTGATTTTAATGTTTTGATAGTGTTATTCAGTAAATATAAAAATATTTACTGAAAATATTTTTAGTGGGAAGAGTTGCTTTGTAAGAGCTGATACTTAACAAAAAAAAAAAGCCAATAGCCAATACTTTTCCATATGAAGTTGCTGGTAGTGTAACACATTAACAAATCCATTCACACCATAAATCAGAAAACCATGGTAAATATAAATTGAGATGGATATGGAAATGGGATGGATATGGAAAGTGCAGCTGTAGAGGTGCTGTTTAAAGAAACTGTACCACGCTGAGAATAAATGGGCAGAAGGATGAGTACAAGAGGATTTGAGGAAGTGAAACACAGGATAGTTAAGTCTGTTTGAGTGTGATCTGAGTCAGGAAGTGTCAGCTGACGGAACCCAGGATGAATTCAATGGATGGCGGTTTTTGGTACACTGGTGCAATGGTAGCAATCATTCTGGAACCCTGGAGAACAAAGGTAGGCTTGTGATAAGCATTATAAGGGAAGTGGTTATAACGGAAAGGAAGATAAACAAAATCAAAGGCAAACTGCTAATCCCAAACGCTGTCTAAGACCCAAAGAAAAAGATCTGGCCAATTTTTTTAAAGCAAAATTTCGTCTGTGGCAAAAATGCACGGTCAGTTGCATTTAACCAGCAAGTTTTTGTCACTAACAGGATTAGAATGCATGTTGTTGGAACAATATAAGCCACCTATATAGTATTTGGTTCTTTTTCTGTCAGGCAAATGGAGGAAAATTGAAGATAAAAAGCCACCATGGGTACTATAAAATTTTCATTGATCTTGAAACAGCCCGTGAAACCCTCTTGAGGCTCGGTGAGATGCAGGCAGCTTTTGAACATAATGTTGACCAAACTACAATTTAAAGTATTTTATGTGGCTATGTAAAACTTGTAAATTGTAGCAATAGGTAAGCTTTAGATAAACAAGGCTATGTGAACACTTTGGGCAAAGAGACAAATTTCTACATTGTGACAATAGCAGAAAATCTGCTCTACTTGGTGAAGTCTGCTCCTAGAGTCAAAGAACAGAGGCTTGGAGACAAAGGCCTGAACCAAAACAACCCCCAGGTCTACCACTGACTCACTGTGGGACTGTGCTCAAGAAAAATTAATAATCTGACTTTCATGAGCTACCATTAGCATGTAAAGAAAGGACCACATATGAAGAAAATAACAGCATGATAATGTGTCTCGCAGAGTTGTTATAAGGATCCAGCGGTACAGCACATGTGAAAACATTTTCTGAAGTATGAGATGCTATGGACTGTAAGCCATCATTCATCACTAATCAAATACATCCATAAGTGGTTCCAACGGTCACCTCAAGGATAAAGGGCAAATTCAAACCTGTGGCTGCAGACCAATCTCTGCTATTCAAAACTTAGTTGTGTAGGCCATTCTGGAAAGATTTTCATTTCTATCAAGAAAGGGTCTGGTCAGCCTAGTTAGATGATAATTAGGTGTTCTTTTCAAGATTGATCATTGAGTTTAACATTACATCACTACTAGAATAAAGATCCTTAAAAAGGACAGCATTTCAAAGAAATCAACAAACTAATGGGGAAACATAATGCCAACAAAAACAAATGAACTGCTTTGTTCTTTTTTGTTTTAATGGAATTGAGCCTTTTTCAATAAATCTTCTAGCTTCGTTTCAAAAGTTACTGAATTTTTTGGTTTGCGATTTAAGCAAATATGGTGTTAAAGCAGAGAAACTGGGAAAAACCAATTGTGTGTATAGGAAATGTCCCTATAGTGTATATATGTATGTTGGTATATAAATATATATTTATAAATATTTATTATATTTATATAATATATAATATATAATATATATAAATTTATATATTTTATATAAAAATATGATATATATATTTATCAAGTAATATTGATAGTGGCTTTGATAGCAATTAATAACAACCTGGGTAGTATTTTAGAAATAACCATTAAAAATAAAATACGCTATTGCTAGTAAGGTTCAATACCATTTGTTCTGCATTTCTTTCTTAGCAATTGTAAGAAATCACATCATTTTTTTATTTCCTAGAGTTCTTAAAAAAAAAAAAAAACAGTTGTTTTTGAGTCTAGTACTTTTCTAGTTCACTGACAACTAAGGCTATGAAATGGAGACAATTATAATATAACTCTTAATTCTTGGGGCTTGGATGACTGGCAGTTCCCAGGTGTTCTCATCTAGAGATGATATTCTCCGGGTGGCAGAGCATGGGTCCAGGGTAGATTTCACAGGCAGTTAGGTTGATGACTCTACAATTACTTCCTGGTCTGTCACTCGCTTGTCTGTTGATGGGCTTCAAATGGACTCTCCAGGTCCCCTTACGTGTAATTTTTTCTTGACTTCTCTTTGATCCTGAGGTAATGGAGCATTTTATCAATTTCAGTGAATAGGTCTTGATCAGATTTTTTTTTTTTTTTTTTTTAAAGAGGATCAACAGTCTCAGCTGTTTGGTCAGGGAAAGCAGGAAAAGAGGTGAGGCAGAGGGGCTTTTCCCCTGTCTCTGTATGCTTTTTATGTTAAGCTTTATAATGCATTCCAGGTGACAGTGTCCCTATGGTCATCCACATGAGAAAGTTTTAAAGAACATGGCAATGCCCGGTTAACCCTCTTTAGAATGAAAAGCCCATTATTGGAGGCCCATTGGCAGGGGGTATGGATATTGAAATGTTGTCACCTTATCTCTGCTGTAGTACTGTGATTTTGGCCGTTTCTGGATCTTTTGTATGCATCTCAGTATCAATTATTAAGCTAGCAAGGATGCATTTACCCAGGGATTTCCAGGATAAAGAGAAAGTAGGATGGTAAGCTCTAGAAAATTCAGTTTCCCTGATACTGAGGGTTTGAGGATGTGCTGCTGTGGTGTGATTTGGTTCATCAGAGGGAAAAAGGGAGATTTTTTTTTTTCAAATTAAAAGCAATTATTAGAATGCTACATTGGCACAAAATTTAATTAGATTTATCCCTGGCTCTTCATTAGCATTCATGGAACTTTAAAGTGATAGTGATATGTCTTAGAAGAAATGGAGGAGCGGAGTTCATCTATCAAAAAAAAAAAAGTTATTTACTTTAAAATACTGGTTATTAGACAAGTTAAGACCCTATGCCTGGCCTTTGAAATGCGATATTTCTTTACCATAAATAATAAAGCTAAGGCTCTATAATTAAATGAATATTTTTTTTTTAATCTTGGCTCACTTAAGTGCATCTAAGCTTTTTGAAGGAAGCAACAATGCTGACAAGGTGAAATGGATTTCTGAAGACAGTTCTAATTTCAGACTATGCTATCTTCCTATATAGATTATTTATTTAATGGTGTAATATGTGAGATTTAGCGTTAAGTACTCCAAATTTAAAAATAACCCCCCAGCTAATTTCAATATATGTTTATTAAATGCCTACTTACACTCAATAAATGCAGTGTCTGGTATGGAGACTATAGAAGTGAATAAAACACTTGTTTTCATGGGGTTCTTTAAATTTTGTCTTCAAAATTGTGGCTACCATGACAATTCTAAGTCTTCTTTCCTGGCTGTTTGCTCCTTGTTCTGGCTGCTAGAAAATCAAATTAATCGTCCATTACTTACATCTGTCCAGAACTACAGAGCCTGTAATTATATTATTCTTACCTAATATTTTAGCTTTATGTTATTTTTATTTTCATTTCCTCATTTATTTAAAACAGTTTCATAAGCTGCCTCACATTACATTTCAAAATGAAATGTGGTATCGATAATGCTTCTCACCCATTGAGCATCTGTAAGGCTGAACATGCAGTGAGTTTTCAACAAATACATGGTGACTAATTGATGACATTCACAAAAAAAATGTTTTTCACTGAGTATTAGGGTTTATGACTGTTGGTATCTTGCTATGCAGGGTTAGGAAAGAAATTCTTTCCAAACACCATCCTTTCTTTTGTGAAAGAATTATTTTGCCCTCAGACTTCCATAATGGGGCTGTTTGACCAAGAACTAAGGAATGGCACTAAGGAATGGGAAGCTGCCTCTGCATCTTCCCTGTTGAGCTCTGTCACAAAGATGGAAGGTGCCTAACCAGACCCCTGTACTTGATGCCCAATGGTTTTCCCATACAATTTCTTGTGCTTTCTTTACCAGGACTGAATGTGTACTAACCAAGTGAATCACAGTAAGAGAACGGACTAAGACATGTTGAAGTTTCAAATACAGACTAACAATACTATAGAATAACACATTTAAAATATTTCTATGAATGGATATGGCAAAGAGAGTCTGGGAATAGTTACTCTGAGTGTGGTAAGATGAATTGCACCTGACTTCTGTTTCAGCGTCATCACTCTCTGCATTAATCATGGTCTGGGTAATTATGTCACCTGTACAGTGTTCTGACTGATGTAGACACGTACATGGTGAGTCTTCACACTGCACTGAATCTACTATTTTCGAGATCCTGTGTTAAATACATAGTCGCATATAAAAAAATCCTTATCTAGAACCTGCCTTCAAATTGTAAACAGCAACCTAATAGAGATAATAGGAACACCACTAATGCTTCTCATAATTGTCTGTAAGTGCTACAAAGAGAAACAAAGAGTAAGGACAGTCAATGCTTATGTAACATGATGTGGTAGGATCATTTTAAGTACGTACCTTAGATGTAGAACATTATTTAAATTGTACGAGAACTTTCTAAGGTAGATAATATTATTCCGAAAAAGTAAGAGTTGAAATTTACTGCCTAAGAGGGCACATAGAGGAAAAAAAAAACAAAAACAAACAAACAAACAAAAAAAACAAAAAAAACAAAATAAAACAAAACAAAAAACCATAAAGAAATTATTTTGGGATCTAGGGCATTTGGCAGAATAAATAAAATTGAGGCTGGGGTCAGATCATGAAGGATCTTATGTAACAGATCATTTAATATTTCATTTCACAAAAATTTATTAAGTACTGGTAAGTACTAAAAACTGTCTTAGGAACCAAGTGGATATAGCAGTCAACCAGTGATATTATGGACCTAATTTCCTCCAATTCTGTATTTTACTGAGGAGTTGAGTTGCAGAGGACTGAGGCCACATGAAAATTTGCAGTTAATAAGAAAAATATGTTTTACCTTTGTGTGTATTACTGTCAATTTAGTTATCTGACCCTAGTGCCAGGAAGCCGTCTCCACATTAATTTCTGATCTGGAGCTAAATGTTTTATCCTCTGTTTGTAGAGTCTCCTCCCTTTTCTTGAGACCAGTTTTACAGAATTACAATCTCTTTGGCAGACAAAGAATGCCTATGTAGTAAATTGATGGAAGTTAATGAAAGTTAAAGGCAGATGTAGCTTTTGGGATTTTACACTTAATGCCTCCTTATCCTAAGACCTGCTTCTACCACTTATTTGCTTAGCAAATTTCCTCATTCCATTATGTTTTGGTCTCGGCTCTGACCATCTTATCTAATAGTGTAACCTGTCCCACTTTCACCTGCCTTGCACTCACAATGTCCTTTACTCCATTGCACTTTCTCTTTTTCCCACAGTCTGACACCAAAATATTTAACTTACTTACATGTGACATCTGATGTCTTTTGTCTGTCCCAGTCTCTTAGAAAGGAAGTTCTGTGAAGGAAAGAAACTATTTTCTACACCGTTGCATCCAAAATGCTTAGAACATAATGGATACTCAACATTCACATATTAAATAAATGACTAAGAAAGACAGAATATAAACGTCCATGGAGAAGATGGATCGATGTCTTCTCCCACTATTGTTTACTTCATGTCTCTTTACAATTCTGTTTCAGGTCAAAAACATCAAGAGAAAGAGAATAAAGTTTAAAAAAAAAAAAAAACAGACATGATTCTGCTTGTGAAAGCCTCTTCAAATCCAAATCTGGGATTTGGATCTGAATCTAGACAACCTAGAATGAAAACGTCATTGTAAATCAATATTAACAGGGGTCGGAGTATAAGAATTGGTAAGGGGAGACACTATAGGTTGTTTAGCTTACTCCTTCATTTTTGATGACTGTTGGTAAATACTGGCAATGAAAACTGCCAGGATTTTCAGAGGAGTCCTCTTTTTAAGAGACTTCTGATCCATTAATAGAACATTTACAGAAATCTCAGAAGTGCCCACTCCCAATCGGAAAGACTTGAGGTGAAATTTAAAATGAAGTCTCAACCAGTCATTAAGTAGGTTACAATCCTGTTCATGTTCCAAAAACATTTTGTTCCATGCTCTCAAATGATAAGGAACCACAGAGCATAAATGTAGTCCGGACTCTGAGAACAAATCCAACGTGAGGATTCAATCTGAACACAAGGGGCTAAGCCTTTATTTAATAAAAAAAAAATTCAAGATTATGATATTATCTCCAAATATTCCCACTTAAAATGTAGAAAACTCTTTAAAAAGTGGAGGGGGAAATAAGTGAATTAAATCATAAAATCATATAGGGATGTCAGAATATATTTCCGTGATGGAATGGGTACAATTAGCAGCACCTCAAGGGTAGATGTCTATATACTTCAACAAATATTTATAATAATAAATTATATTAATATATTAATTCAGGTATTGTCTACTTAGATTATAGTTTAACCGAGTAAGTTGAACATGTCTGGTTTGGGTTTTTATCATTTGTTTATCAGGTATGATTCTTTCTTTTTTTTTTTTTTTAAGTCATATGGAACTGAAATGAAACAGAGCATCTGAGAAGTATGCTTTGAGTTTATAGTTAGAAATATCAAATTTATGTTTTGACTAACTTAAGCAGTCCAGTTTTTTTTCTTCAGTTTTTTAAAGTATCCATAGAAGCAACATGTCATTGAGTTTTAAGCTATTAGTTTAATTGTAAAGGAAGGAAAAAGAAGTGGCGAAAGCAAAACATACCAAAAATACCTGAAAGATCGTAACAGATAAAAAAAAATGTAGTTGTTAAACATTTTTGTATCCTATTTTAAAGCGTTTCACTTGACAATTTGCTGCAGGAAGCAATAGCAGGGCAAGTATAATCTTTTGCCTGAGGTATTAAACCATTTCAAAGGAAAATGAGAGGATGTTCTAGTTGCTTAAAAAGAATATCAAAGTAAGGCAGCATTTTGGAGCCTCACACTGCAAAATAAGCACAGCTGCACATCAAGGCAGTTTAATGGCAACTATAATTAATATTTTACCATCAAGTCGGCCTGCTGCACAATGCTATAAAGTTCCTACTATGCAAACATACTCATAAAGTTTTAAACGTTGACAATTTTCAATAAGGATGCTCTCTGTCAATATAGGATTAGCAATGTGTGGAATTCAACACACTACCCAATTATTGACCTTTTTTCCTTTATATTTAAAAAATATTCCTTCAGCTTCATCATTATTTGTTTATTGTGAGTACACAGATAACAGTAAGTTGTGCACTAATAAATATGAGTCATCACTGCTTTTGATCAATATTTTTGCAATAACTAGATGCTAAGATAGTATGCATTGCAGTTATCTTCCACTGTTATTCCTAATACATGTTTTTGTACCTAGCTGTGTGTGTATACATATTTACATATAATGTATAAACACATACACCTTTTAGATTTCACAACACTACAATGAGGCTGATGGAACTTATCTGAGATCCCCTAACTTCACAATGGCAGAGCTTGGAAGCCAGAATTATCTGACCCTATGCCCATGCTTTTTACTGCATTATGCTACCCCTCATAAACATGCCTGGCCATTAGGACACTGACATTATTCCATGCGGTCAGATCTTCCCTTTTCAGCTCAGCTCCAGTAACTACATCCTAGTCTTGTGTTTTTGTATGAAAACCCTGCTTTAGGTTTCATCGCCTTTCCTTCTTTTCATAATGACAACCAATTAGCTCCTAAGGTAGAGAAATTAAGTTATAAATGCCTATGATGTAGACCACTTCCTAGTCAGGAGGTAGTGTCCTCTGTTATCTATACACAAAGGGAAGGCAGATACTCAACATCTCCTAGCATGTCATGTTAGATGGGGGAATTATTTTGGCACCAAGACTGAAATCAGGTTTTTGCCACATAACACAATGCTTACTCATGTAAAAGAAAAAATTATGAATTTAAAGGAATGCCATAGGACAGGCCACACTCACACCATATATTACATGAACATGTATCTCTTTTCCAGTTGATGGCCCAAAGTTATTTCAGAAGATTTTAGCATCTCTTTTTGAAGCCCAAATTTTAAGTCCCTGCAGAACCCATGAGCTTCAGGGCCTGGACAAAGGGACTTTTCAAGTTTCATATCATCCTTAGACTTTGCTGCACCAGCTGTGAAAATCAATTAGCCCTGGTGAAAACCGAGCTGCTCTATGTTCTCGATAATGAAAAAGACCAACTGCACACTAGCAATTTTCTCTGTCCTTACAAAGACGAATGGGAACTTTGAATCTTTTTTCTCTGCTCCATGGAATTGCCTTTAACTTCTATTTTGAAAGTTGCCAGACATGCCGGGAGATTAACACAGAAGACTCTTTGGAGCGGCAGGAAAATTATACCATCGCACACCAGTGACATTTGTGACTCCCTCAGGCTGGTATGCAGCCATCAGACAGTCAAAACAAACACCTCCCAAACACATGCCAGAACTCAACTCCCCTTTGCCTCTGTTCCCTTGATAAAAATGGAAATGGCTGATGGTACCCCATCAATTTTAAAGACCTAGTCAGTACCTCAGATAATGCTTCAAGAAAACAACAATAGGAAAATGTTAGTATAAGCTGGATAAGGAGAAGGCCACTGAGATGCTGAGTGAGCACTAGGATACCCCAGATGGGCAGGGGTTCACTCAGTAAGTTTAGAGATCTGGGACTAATCCATGCCATCCCATCCTTTGTGGGAAGCTGGATGCTTTGGGAGAATAAGAATAGAAAAGAAGTCCCTCTCCACCTTGCCCTCTTCACCACTGCATCATCACGCTCATTATCAACTACCCTCTCTATAAAATAACATTATAATAAACTTCACTCGGTTAAGCAAGGTTTCTCAACTTCAGCACAGCTGACATTGGGCTGGATAATTCTTTGCTATGGAGTTGGAGGGACTGCCCTGTGCATTGTAAGATGTTTGGCAACATCTCTGGCCTCTACTCGCTAGATGCCAGCACTCAATCTCTCCAAATTGGAGCTATCAAAAATCTAGACATTCAATCATAGTGATATTTCCTTTTAAGTCCCCAAAGAACAAAATTAGAAGACTCAGGGAAAACTCATGCTATTAAGACTGTTGAGTATATACCTCAACTGTCTCTGGTAGATCCTGGCTCCATGTTTATAATGCAATTAATCAAAAGGTAATTGGTTTTTGTTACAAGACTTTTAAATGGATATAGAGATAGATAACCAGGTAGACCAGCTTTCATTTTTAAAATAATTAAATCCAAAGACATTAATTATTTGGTTATTTATTAGTAAGATATTTTGTTTCACACTGTAATTGATGCTACATCCCCACATATGTTGTCTTATTTGTCTTCCAGGTAAGAAAATCAAATTAGTTTCCCATTTTCATCGTAGAACCAAATGCAGCAAGTTTAAATGACTTGCTGGTGTGCAAATGTCGAACCTTTTAAAATAAAATTTTTGTTTTTTGTTTTTTTTTTTTCTTTCTATCTGACAGTCTCTCTATATATCTGAAGAATAGGAGTTGTATTTTGGACCTTAAATAAAGGTAATTAAAATAAGCATTTTAACCAGAATTGTAAATTACAAAGGAAAATGACCCAATGAGGATTAAATTCTTCCTCTTCAGTCAAAATTGCTTATTTAATCACATGTAATCAACAGCTACTATAAGCAAGTCACAATATCCATGGATAATACGGAAGGCAAAGATAGTAGATTCTGGATGGGATTTATGGTCAGCTTTAATGGTGAATAGCGACAAAATAGAATGTGGTAGATTTCCACACTACAATGGTTACGGTAGCTATAGATTCCTCCCAAACCTGTATGGATAACATATTGATCTTGCAGCTTCTCCTAGTGGGTGGCAAAGTGTACTTTTTCATTCCAAATTTGGTTTTGCCCACATGACTTGCTTCATCCAGTGAGTCACTAGGAATATACTATGAGGAGAAGCTTGAAAGTGATTCTACACTGGATTTGCCCTTTCTTTGATCTCTGCAACCACCATCATGTAAATGAGCCTAAGATAGCCTGCTGGATAATGAGAAGCATGCAGGCAAGTAATTACTGTTGCCCAAGCTGACATCAGGCCAACCATGCTGCAAAAGAGAACATCAGCCCAAGCCCAACTGCTGTCTGACCACAAAGATCTTATATACGAGTTAGCCCAGAGGACACATAGAATCATGAGAGAGAATAAATTTTGTTGTGTCAAACCACTAAGTTCTGGAGGCATTAGTGAGCAAAAAAAGCTAAGTAAAGTTAACTAATGCACTTACCTATGTAAAGTGGCAAGCCATCTACTGTACCACCTTGGAGATCAAAATGAGTGAAGTGGTCATACTGTCTTTTCTTTTTTTTTTTTTTTCTGTCTTTTCTTTAAGTGGTTTATGAGAAAAATATAAGTAACAGTTGGGTGAATTTCTATAATTGAAAGTAGTAATTGAAGGAGAAGACACTATATAAATTCAGTTAGATTCTATTGCTCTGAAGCCATAATCTTCACCATCATCATAATTAGTTTTGACCAGTTATTTTAGGACAGGCACAATGTTTTACCTGTCTTATTTTCCTCACCTGAAACATGAAAAATATAGAAATATCCACTAGCTAGAGTTATTATAGGAGGAAATTTGGCTCAAGGAACTTACAGCTTGTCCAGAATCCCATTAAAGTTAAGGTTCAAACTCAGATCTTAATTGCCTCATAGGTCATCTCACTAGTCTCATAATATTGCTTCAATTGATATGCATTTTTTAACTGGATTCTATCATATTTTCCATCTATCCATCCATCCACCCACCCATCCACTCATACATGAAAGGATGCTTTCAATAAATGTCAAGCGCATAATATGTGCTACCTATTATTAATGCAGAATTAACAAGATAGACATGGTTCTAGCTCCTTTAAAGCTGAAACATTTTACCCACTCTTACCTCTCCACCTCCTAGCTCCTTCACACCCTACATCCTGAAACATTTTTCTTTCTTTTTTTTTTTTAATTTTTACATCTTCAAAAGAATTTCCTTTTAGAATCATAGTAGACTTTTAGAGCTTCTGTTAGGGTTCTCTATAAAAACAGAACCTAAAGAATAGGCATAACAGAAAAAAAAAACGATTTATTATAAAAATTGGCTCATGCTATTACAGAGGCTGAGAAGTCCCATGATCTACCACATAGGGGTTCAGGAATGCTAGTGGTGTAATTCTAGTTCAAATGTGAAGGCCTGAGAACCAGAGAAGCCTGCTGTAAGTCCAGTTTGAGTCCAAAGGTCCAAGAATCAGGAGCACTGGTATGTGAGAGCAGAAGATGAAGGTCTCTATTCAGAGAGAACAATCTCACCCTTTCTCACCTTTTTGCTCTATGTCTGACTCCCCTTTTTTTTTTAGATTTATTTATTTATTTATTTATTCATCTGGCGCTCAATGAATTGGATAATACCCACCTGCATTGGTGATGGCAATCTTCTTTTCTCAGTGTATCAATTCAAATGATAATTTTTTCTCAGAAACATCCTCACAGATACACCCACAAATAATGTTTCACAAGCTACCTGGGTATCCCTTAGTCTAGTCAAATTAACACATAAAATTTTCTATCATATAGCTGAAGAGGAACTTTAAATCCAATCCAATCCAATCAGTGATCAGATTAGAAAATAAAATCCTAGAGAGTTTATATTTTAAACAAAACATAACACATGTTCATTTGTATGCTACAAACAAATAGGGAGCATTTTATTAAGGAAAAAAAAGAAAAAGGCATGTCTTTCTCATTTTTAATAGCAGAAACAGAAAGCATACACACTAGCCATTATTTTCAAAAATGTAATAGGATCTATAGGTAGAGATCTTCCTCTGTTGCAGATGTCATTATATGTATCTTATATAAATTCTTTTATTTAAATCTCACAACCACCTGTAAGGTACAGATTGTATAAAGAATGGCATCATGGGTACAGAGCTCCTACTCCAAATCCTGAGCTATCTACACAATACTCTAACTTTAAAAAAAAAAATCTAGGCAGGTTATCTTTAAAGTCATGACAAGGGCATCTGGGTGGCTCAGTTGGTTGAGCTTCTGACTCTTGATTTCAGCTCAGGTCACTATCTCAGGGTTATGAGATTGAGCCCCTTGATGGGCTCCAAGTTCAACTTGGGGTGGGGGTAGTCTTTGTCTCTCCTTCCCCCTCTCCTTCTGACCCTCCCCTGCTTGGGCACAGGCTCTCTCTCTCTCTCCCTCTAAGATAGATAGATACATACATACATACAGACAGACAGACAGATAGATTTTTAAAGTCATGACAAGGTATTCCCGCAAATACATTTCTGACCCTGACAAAAAAGGGTGCAGAGGGTACATCACAAATGAACATTCAAAATTGGCTAATATTTTCATGAAGACTAAATGACATGTTAACAGTTTAGCACCCTCCTTAGGACATAATATAAAATTTATAGATTAATTGTTATTTAAGGCATAGAATCTGATTTTATAAAATAGTGCTAATGCAGGAACATTTCACTAATACTTCAATATATTATACTCTATATTATATCAGTGGCTGAGAGCATTAATACCCTCATACATCAGCATCCATACTTGAGATTAGACGTTTATTTAAACCAACAAATTATCATCTTTTACAGCAAAATTGCAACATAAGTGATTTGTGAATTGCAAATTGAACTTCCCTGCTGGGAGCAGTAACTAGTTTTAGAGCTTATGCTATAACAGGGCTACATATAAATACGTGAATATTAAAAAAAAATGCCTTGGTCTTGATGACATAATTTATTCTATTGACACAAGCTGTTTTATTTTCTATCCTCTTGTAAGTGTTCTTTTGTAGTAAACCAAGGAAAATGATCGAACATAATGCAAGCTCCAGCTCCTATTGGTAGACTGTGGCAGACCTATAATGATATGTTTCATTTAAAGCAATTGACAAGCAAAGATTTCAAAGGTATGTAAATTACTCCAATGGTTGCTAACTTTAATTAGAACTACAAACATTTTATACCACATGTTATAAGAATTGTTTTCCCCAATTAATGATTCTCAAGAACATATGAGAAAACGCCTCAGGATATCCACCAGGTGTTCTGAAGATTCTATAAAATAACTATTAGTATGGAACCTTCCAGTAAGCTACAACTTTGACTAGCATCTTCTGAAATGCTTTTCTTAGCCTTGCTGCATAAGGGATGTGTATGTTTGTGTATGCATGTGAGAGAGAGAGTGCGTGGAGAGGGAAGGGTCAGGAGCAAACAGACAGACATGGTAGATAGATTGTCAAGTTTGCTAGAAGCTAGAGTAATCTCATAGCGAGTGTTTCGTTTTGCATGTGGACATGCCTCACAGTTTGTAAAATATCCATTGGTTTTAATCTTATTTTTTTGTACCTTAAGCTTTGTCTGTCCACATTACAAACACTATTTTTAAAATAAGAATGCTTTTAAGCTCTGACCCCATTGCACATCCTCTCTGAAACAGTCTACATAAAACAGAAAGCAGAAAGCAGTGTTGTTTTTGATTTTAAAAATATCATATTCTGTTAACTTTTCCATCAGAGACATTTAATTCAGAGTGCACAGAAACACATCATTAGCCATTAATAAATGACCAGTTCTGAGTCTTGAATCTCATTGGTAAACAAATTATTCTGTGCATGCCTCTAGTGAGACATTAAGCAAAATGGGATATTTCCATTTCATCTGTGTTTCTTTCTTTTTTTTTTTCTTCTTTTTTTCATCTGTGTTTCTAACATGATTCCATTTGTCCAATTTGATGTGGCCTCATTGCGTTGTGGCAAATGTTGGCATCTGGGACAGAACTCCATCAGAAGAATGGCATTTGGAAAGATAAATACATATGTTGCTTCACCTTGGTTTGTACCTATAGTAAGTGAACGATGATAAAATCCTTCCATCACTCATATTCCACAATTTTATATTTTTTATTTATTTTTTAATTTTTATTAAGATTTTATTTATTTATTCATGAGAGACATACAGAGAGAGGCAGAGACACAGGCAGAGGGAGAAGCAGGCTCCATAAAGGGAACCCGATGTGGGACTCAATCCCAGGACACCAGGATCAAGCCCTGGGCTGAAGGCAGACACTTAACTGCTGAGCCACCCAGGTGTTCCATATTCCACAGTTTTACATCCTGCATCCAAAAATGAAAAACTTGGCCAGCCTGGGTGGCTCAGCGGTTTAGTGCCACCTCAGCCCAGGGCCTGATGCTGGAGACCTGCTTCTCCTTCTGTGTCTCTGCCATTCTCTCTCTCTCTCTCTCTCTCTCTCTGTCTCAAATAAATAAATAAATAAAATCTTAAAAAAAAAAAAGAAAAAAAGAAAAACCTGAAAGGATTAAGGAGGAAAAATACATGCATGGCAGTTCACCGTATAGTAGTTTCTGAATCATGAGTCCAGCTTAAAATATTTTGGAACATGCAAGTTTGTCCTGCACCACTAGTCATGAATTAGATTTATTTAAAGTGACATTTAAAAATAGATACGTTTACTTAACTTTTTATTTATTCAATTTTAAATAAATATGTCTATTTTTTTCACCAATATATGTGAAAAACTGGTATTGTCATAAGCCT
This sequence comes from Canis lupus baileyi, assembly GCF_048164855.1. Classification (NCBI taxonomy): domain Eukaryota; kingdom Metazoa; phylum Chordata; class Mammalia; order Carnivora; family Canidae; genus Canis; species Canis lupus. The sequence goes on from NC_132846.1 coordinate 57,939,367, forward strand.
AACAGAAAGTACAATGAAGTATTCAGCAAATTTATTCAAAAATCAGTTGAAAAGTTAAAAGATGCACTATGAAATGCAAGTAATGTATATTAAGTTAAATTTCACTTTAATCATCATTTTACTAAAATGCAAATTCTAATTTAATTGGTATAATAATCCATCAAACAAATATTATTAACCATCTTTTAGCAAATATGGTAACTGTGACCCAGAAAAGTAAAATGATTTGTCAAAGGTTATCCAAGTTGTGTGTGGAAGAGCCAGGATCTAAATCTGGGCTAATTTGATAAGAAATCCCAGATTCTAATTTTATTAAACTATTGCAATGCTTTCTGATTGTTTTTCCTGTGTTAAGCTGTACAATGTGCCAGGATGTTTGCCATGCCTCCTTATACCCATATCTTATCCCTGTCCCTAAGACTTTTCCCAGGATACTCAATAATGAGAATCAGTTTTTAATCTGAAATATGGTTAGATTTTCCATCCTTTTGACTTTAACTCCCTATGAGAAGTATTGCTCTAGAGTGTTTCCAACCCTGGAGATTAAATTTTCTCTGATAAAACCTGAAAATGATTTGGGATTTCAACCTGAACCCTATTCTAGAAATTTCCTTCATAGGTACTGAATCCCTGGAGAGAGCAAATATCAACTCAATTTCTGAAAATATTCCAGACTGATAACAAATTCTAAAATAAGGAGAGCAAAAATCATAAAGGACTTAGGTGCCCTATATTTTAATAATATTTTTATATCAGACTTCTATGAGTTTTGTAGGTATTTTAGAAGCAGTAAATTTATTCAAACATTCAGTAGGAATAATAGAAAGCAATCAGAAGAGTAGTGCTTCCATACTGCCTGGGATGAAATCATATTGTAAATGTACATTCCTCTTAGAAACTTTGTTACAAATGCATTTAAAGACTGAATTTTTGATGAACCCATGCTGTATTATATCAAGTTAGTATTTAAGCCCTTCTGCATAGTATTTGCCAGGTCCCCAGGGATGAAGCGAAAGTTGTTTTATACCCCTAAAATCATCTGTTGGCATGTACCTAATTACAAATCTAAGTAAATGCCCAGAATATTTTTTAAAGATTTATTTATTTATTTATTCATGATACACATATAGAGAGAGAGGCAGAGACACAGGCAGAGGGAGAAGCAGACTCCATGCCGGGAGCCCCACGCAGGACTCAATCCCACGACTCCAGGATCGCACCCTGGGCCAAAGGCAGGTGCTAAACCGCTGAGTCACCCACAATAATTTATTTAAAAAGTGAAATTCCACTGTTTCTTTATATAAATACAAACACAATGAGCTCCTATAGTCAGATTAGAAAAAATACTCACATTCCCCCAAATCACAAATACTCACATTCCCCCAAACCGCTGAGCCCCCAGAATAATTTATTTAAAAAGTGAAATTCCACTGTTTCTTTATATAAATACAAACACAATGAGCTCCTATAGTCAGATTAGAAAAAATACTCACATTCCCCCAAATCACAAATACTCACATTCCCCCAAACCGCTGAGCCCCCAGAATAATTTATTTAAAAAGTGAAATTCCACTGTTTCTTTATATAAATACAAACACAATGAGCTCCTATAGTCAGATTAGAAAAAATACTCACATTCCCCCAAATCAATGCTTTCCAAAGTGTGGTCCAAGAATATCCATATTGAAATTACTTGGCATATTGGTGAAACTATAGCTCTTTGAGCTTCATCCTAGATCTATTGAATCAGACTTAGCTGAGCAGGAATTTGTTTTTCACAGTCTATAGGTGTTATTTATTTATTTATTTATACTAAAGCTTAAGAATCTTTCTAGAAATACAGGTTCTGGGACACCTGGGTGGCTCAGTCAGTTAAGTGTCCGACTCTTGCTTTCAGCTCAGGTCTTGATCTCACAGTTGTGAGATCAAATGAACCACTGTGTTAGACTCTGCAGTCAGAGCGGAGTCTGCTTGAGTGTCTCTTCCTCTTCTCTGACTCCTCCTCTTTTCCGCTCCTCACTCATGGTGTCTCTCTCTCTCAAATAAGTAATGTAATAAAATCTTAAAAAAATAAACCAAAAACTATAGGTTCAGAATGAATTGTCATATATTTTATCTTCTAGTCATCCTTTTCTAAGGTGAGATTAAAGGAGTAAACATTAGTAGATAAATACTGTCATAGAGCTGTAATACTGCTCTTTATCAACCCCTTCTTGTCCCTTTGACCTGAATAGAAGTGATGATTTAAGTAGATAATAACCTCCTTATATACCCCAACACGAGTGGTCTTGGTCTTTTAGCATCTGCCCATTTCTGCAATGGTCACCTCTGAATCACTTCGTTGCTGCTATCCAATGTAAGATCCCCAACAATAAGGTTTATATATAATAGCTTTGGCTCATCAAACTCTCAAGTAGAACCATGAATAAGACAAACTAAAAGAAAAAAAAATAAAGATGAACTAAAAGATCCAAGGACTGGCAAATTTGCAAAAACTTGGAATTATAAAGAGGGAAAAAAATTTACATAGGATTTCAAAAAGCTATATCATTTTTGAACTTGCATCCCTATACTACATCTGATTTTCACATATTTGGGCTTTGTAAAGAGGGCATGATGGTAAGTTATCCACATATGGTATACACATTTAAAAAATGTATTTCACCAGCTTTAACTCTTTTTGACAGAAGAGAGGAACAATCGAATGATTTTCATTATTCAGCAGTGGTATGATCCCTAAGAGGACAGTTATCTAAAAGCTAAATGCAGTTTTGTTGTAATTTTCTGTGACAGAATCAGCTTACAATACACATGAAGAAACATAGCAACTCATTAGCTCATAAACACTAATGATGATGAAATTTGAACCTTTATCTTAGAGTGACTCTCCTAAGTAATTCTTTAATTTATTCATAGATTTATTCAACTAACATTTATAATCTCTTATATTTCATGCATTATAATGGGCACTGACAATAAATTCACTGCCTTCTTTGAGAACCCACAACAATAAATTGCCAAATAGACAAAAGATCTTTAATCCAGGTCACAAACTCTGTGTCTAGTTCACTAAATTTTTATACCCTCTAGGAAAATGTTTAAATATCACAACTTAGCATTTTATGTAGAAAGCAAAGAGGGGGACATTAAGTTAATTCTTCATCCAGTGACATTTCATTTAATATATTTTATCTAACTCAGTTTTTATGGCATTTTTTGTTCTACATGACATGCCATTAGACACACATGATGAAATATGACTCTGAGAAATTATAAATGATTCAAATGTGATACGTACATATAAATATTACAAGAGCAACAAGCCCTTTCTCCTTTGGTTGAGCTAAAGAATGAGTGAAAAGTATTAGGGAAATAGTAAGTGAGAAGAGTCACAGTTTAGCTCAGTTCCATTTATGCTGAAGTCCCTAAGTACTCAGAGATGTCTGAGCTCCTAAAAATGTCTCTTCAGTTCAGTGGGTGGGCCTTATTCTATTTTTTTAAAGATTATTTATTTGTTTATTCATGAGAGACACAGAGAGAGAGGCAGAGACATAGGCAGAGGGAGAAGCAGGCTCCATGCAGGGAGCCTGATGCAGGACTCAATCCCAGGACCCTAGGATCATGCCCTGAGCCAAAGGCAGATGCTCAACCACTGAGTCACCCAGGGGACCTGGGCCTTATTCTATTTTGTTGCTGGTATTCCTGATTTCTAGTGCTTGGCTTTTCCTTAAATCTTCTTCACCCAAAAAGTTGAATAATGACAATAATTTCCATTCATCTTTCTTCTCAACCCATTCAATCATTGACATTCATTGCTTCAACAGGTTAGCGAACTGGAAAAAAAAAAAAAAGGAGGAGTATTAGAACAAAAAAAAAAATTGAAGGATTCTTGATCTCTAATGAAGATAGCGTAATTGCACCAATTTGGCAACACCCAGCTCCAGACTTCATTTATGGTAGGACTCACTTCTTATTGTAGCTGCTTTTATTTAGATCTTCATTTATGCTGGATCTAATTTTAATTTATATATTCACCAAAGCCTTCTGCAGTTCATTTCTCACTTCATTTCCTTCCATTTGTAAGTTGTATGTAAAAAAAAAAAAAGTCCTATTTATCTTATGGAACATACATTAGGTGAAATACTTAATTTGAAACTATCCCATGTATATCCACTTTTGAATGATACATATGTTCTTACCTCAAAGGAAATGGGCTCTAATGGGATTGTATTAGACATCTTTTTAAAAATAGTAATCCATGGGGCACCTGAGCGACTCAGTTGGTTAAATGCCTAGCTTCAGCTGAGATCATGATCTCAGGGTCGTGGGATCCAGCCCCGCACTGGGCTCCACCCTCAGAAGGGAGTCTGCTTGTCCCTCTCCCTGTCCCTCTGCCCCTTTCCTGATCATGCTCTCTCTCTCTCAAATAAATAAACAAAATCTTAAAAGAAAATAGTAATCCAGCCAAGCATATGGAAGTAAAATCTCTTAAATTTTTATTACTTAACTATATCCAGTTGCTTTACATGAAAACTGTAGCTTTACACAGTCAACTGTGTCAGGGCAGATGCCTTCAATGAAGTACATACAAGCCTTTTTACTACTGTGGTGTTCGTACAGATTCTGGAAACCCTGACACCTACAAGTAATGTACACTTGATTTTGTCCCTGAAAGTGGTTCTATTTGTCAAGTTTCCAAAAGCTAAGTTAAATAAGATAAGGGATCAAAAGAAAAGAAAGCATGAAGAACCAAGGTGGGAAATTCTGTCATGAACTTTATAGTTTGAATGACTTCCTTTCTATTTTCATCACCAATGATTTAATTTCTGAGCTCCAGGGGGATGCAAGTTAGCAAACTAAAGCAAATTTATCACTTCTGAAAACTGCTGCAAGACCCCCAAGACAGAACGATTACCCCCAAAATTGAATTTAAATAAAAGTAATTAGTTTTATCTTGTTTTTTAATTCATTTACCTCTGCACAGAAATCCTCCTGGAGTTTTGAAACTCATCAGTGATTATCCCTGGAGCTGATCCAATAATGTGAGAATAAATACACCATTAACCAATTACACATAATGACTCCAAGACATGCCAATAGTGGAACAGTTCAGGTGATTTATAAGGCTTGCTTCCAACAGCCTATTCACAATTCACATCTTTTCTAAAAAACACATTAAAAGTTAAGCAAGACTTTAGATATGCTTACATTCATCTCCTAAGGATATGAATAAATGAAACTAAGCAATTTATTTAAAAATTTTGTTTGTCACATATAAAAATGCTTGAGTATAGAGAATGAAATATTTATTTGAAGGCAGAAGAGCATAATTCAGGTTTTTGTTTTTTTGGCTTTAAGTAGGCCTGTTGATCTGATCCTATCTGCTCACATGGCATAAAAGCCACTGAATTAAAGGCCACATCTTGGATTTCAAACTTATTAAAAATCTGAGGAACTATGCTTTCTTTTCTTTTTTGAAGTGAGGGTTTTCTATTTGTTTATTATTTTCCAGCTATACTGAAGCATGATTACAAATAAAAACTGTATATATTTTATGTTGACCAATATGATGTATTGATATATATATGAAATGATTACCACAATCAAGCTAATTAATACATCCATCATCTCATATATTTTTATTTGCATGTTGAGAACACTTGAGATATACTCTTAGCAAATTTTAAGTATATAATACATTATTATTAACTACAGCGTATTAAAGTTCCAGAACTTATTAATTCTGTAACTGAAATTGTATCCTCTGACCAACATCTCCCCTTTCCCCTCACCCTCCAATGCCTGGTAACCACCATTTTACTCAGCAGCTATGTTTTCAATAGTGTAACATACTCTTTAATAAAGAGATTGAGCCACGTGTCATATGGATTATAATCAGGTCATTATTTGAGATAATTACATCTCTCTAAGGATTAAGAGGGTAAAGAGAGTATGAAAATGAATAGTTTCAGTTAAAATGTGTAAAGGTTTCTGAAGACTAGGGGAAAGTTTCTCCATTTTATAGTGTTTGATCAATTATATACATTATCAACTGCTTCTCTTGAGGCAGTGTATAAAGGAGACTTGAAGACTAGGTTCTAAAATAATGGAGATCTCATTCAAATCTGAAGTTCACCGAATTCTACTCTAATGAGCTATTGGACTTTGAGTGCACTTTTCAAACTCTCTGAATCTTTTGGTCTTTCATTTTTTAAGACAGACATGATCAAAATGGTAGCTAACTGAGAGTGTTTTTGAGAGCTTTAAAAAACATAATTCACTTATAGTCCTAACAGATGTCAAACATATGGTCAGTTTTCAACATGTTAATCATTATATAATCAGAAAATACAATTTCTATTTTAACTTTCATGCTCTAAAGATTATTACATGAGATATGGGGGATTTTGCTTCTATCATTACAAACTGACCTATACCTTTTACTTCAATAAGCATCCAGTGGAAGTAAATATGAATCATCCCATTGCAACAACAACAAAAACAAATGAGTATATCAGGAAAGGATTGAAAGCCGCTGATGTATGTTGAGTGTCTAATAGTTTTCCAATGTATTGTTTTTATGATTTTTATTTAATTGTGAAACAATATGCAAAATTATCTCCATGTTATGGAGAATGGAGCTTAAGCAGAGAGTGATGAAATTATCTGAAGTCACATAGTTAGCAGGTAGGGCATACCAACTACTCAGGTGTAACACTCTTATGCTATTTTTATTGCATTGAGCTGTGCTTCATTGAGTTGGCATAAGAGCAGTGGAAAAAAGTTGGGTTGGCTATGGCTGCTGACACTGTATAATTATAGAAGTCTATCAAATGCTGAGCCATGAAACTATAATTATTAAAATGATTTATTGCATGACAAAAAGAAGTCACTTTTTAAAAAATTCTACATGCCTTTTCTAGTGGCACAATTCATGAATCATACAGTGTCCTTTTATTATCACTACAGGGAATTCTGGGGAGACAAATAGACTCATACCACGAGGCTAAAAAGTTGATAAATCAAGTGCTATGTGAGATAATAGAGATGAAATATAAAACTCCACCAAGATTTCTCAGATCGTGCCATGTGGTCAAAATATTTTGTTTACACAAGATGAGGTTTATATAGATATATTTGGATATTCTAGACTTTCTGAAAGTGATAGTTTGACAATTTAGTAAGAGATTGTGGAGACATATGTTAATAAAACCAAATATGCCTATAATTTATGAAATACCAAAAGCATTTCCTTGAAGAAGATTTTGAATCACTTGGACATATATTGAGCTGCAACATTCAGAAAGCCTGATTACAGTGACTTTTGTATACAGACATACTCCAGGAGTAGGTTTTATTGGCATTGCTTGGATGCTCAAGCATGCCATCAAGAGAGGTAGGCTCTTCCTACTTTGCTATCCTAAGACTGTTGGTCTTCCTCATGGTGATATGGGCAAGTGGCAGATATGGATATGCCACCTATTCTGAAGGCAGGAAGAATAGAGCAAGAGCAGAAAATCCACCATGTACTTTGTTATTAAGAAAGCTGTTTTTTTTTTTCTTTTTTCCCCCAGAGCGAAACTACTTATCACCAGAGTTTTTATTTATCAGCTATAATAACAGAAAAGATCCCTGGGAAAGTAATGAATTGGCTTTCCAGCCTCTTCTGTGGAGGTAGTAAAAGAGAAGGAGGTTGGAAATGTCTTCTGAGCTGCCAATTAATAGAGACTTCATAAAAGTAGAAGAAAATTCAAGTTTACTTTGATTGGGCAAATGGTTGACAATCTGTAACTAGAATGCAAACATTGGCATGTGGTTAGACTTCAGGCATGGTGGAAACTATGTCTGTGACTATGAATTGATCTTATGCTATATCAGGAAGTGCACACAGTCTCTTTTGGGACATACTTCTTTCTTCTTTGTGTTTTCGATATCTGACTATTCATTGCCTATCTTTCTGAGAACCCCTTAGCTTATGTGTTTACACATACTTTCTTTCCCTTTTTATGCCCCTAAGTAACTGAGCCAGATAAAGACATATCACAAAAAAGAAAGAAGAGAGCATTAGCAATCCATTTCCTCTTTACAACCTATTTCTGATTTTTGAAAGCTGATCCTTGAATCTTATGGCTCTAAGAAGTCACTTTGAAAATTAATTTTGATGCTCAGTATAGCTTTAGAGAGCTAGTAGGTTAGCTAAACAATGTAAAAATTTAGTAGGTTCTCTGTATTTGGAGAACACTGCAATGAAAACACACTGATTCAAGGTTGTAATCAATTCAGAAGGATTTTTATATTTATACTCGACCACAAAGAGAATATAGCTCTTTGTTTCACTTAATTTTCTTAACTTTGTGTACTTTACAGTGATTATATCATTTCATTTCCCAGTGACTTCAAAAGTAGACATAAATATGGGAAAAGATTTGAAGGGAATCTTTGCCAACATTTATAAAACCACTGTAAAGATTTGTTATGAATGCCCTGAATACTTTTTCCAATTTTTCTGATGGTCATTATTACATACATCCTCTCAAAGAAAATGTATTAATTTGCTGACTGCAATGGCTATAGATGTAATCTCTATCCAGGAAAGAGGACAGAATGTTTAAGAAAACAGACAGATTCATCTTGGCTGTCAAAACAAGAGATCATGGAATTAATGATGCTAACCTTTTTATTAACATGAACACTCTCATGTGGAACAAGTTTGCTCTAGAGGTCAGTGCATTATGCTGAAATCTCTTCATTCCTTAGAGTCATGTTTTGGCCTCTTCCCTGTATCTACCCAGGGAATAAAAGAATGAGAGCAAATACTATCTGGAATTCCTCCTTTGTTATGCAGCCCATCAAACTTGATTAAATGTAGTACAAGGTTAGACAATACAGGCCATGGGAAAGGCACAACTTAAAGGTAATACGGGCTCCCCTTGTTGTACCATAAACACTATAGCAGCATTTATTAAGAGACTCTTCATTAAATCCATTTAGATTCAATAAGTTTTCTTTTCCCTCTCTTCCTTTCATCTCCTATGTTCCGTATAAAATGATTAAGAAAGTTTGAAACTACAGTATGTTAAATTCTCTCTCTTTATATATATAGTCTCATTTTCCCCTTATCTTTTCTCCATTTCTTCCTCCTTTCCTTCCTTCCTCCCTTCTTTTAGCCCTCCTTCTCCTCCCTCTTTCTTCATAATTTTCAAAATTATTTCTTTTTTTTTTTTTTAAGATTTTATTTATTTATTCATAGAGATGCAGAGAGAGAGAGAGAGGCAGAGACACAGGCAGAGGGAGAAGCAGGCTCCATGCAGAAAGCCGGATGTGGGACTCGATCCAGGGTCTCCAGATCACGCCCTGGGCTGCAGGCGGCGCTAAACCGCTGCGCCACCGGGGCTGCTCTCAAAATTCTTTCATGAATGAAATCATTTTAACAGCCCAAGTCCAAATTTAGAGTACTTATTACAACAAAAGGCAGCAACATAGACTCCCACTCAACATTCAAAGCTCTTTTTCTTTTGTCAAGAATTAGAATATTTATTTAAAATAAGATATTTTACATTAAGCAATGAGGGTTTCTTTGCTTTCCTCTTAGCTATTTTAGCATAAAAGTCGGTATTTAAAAAGCTGCTTTAGTCTGACCCATTTATGTTGGAAACATTTATAATTTGTTTAGATAAACTACTCAACAAAATTATCAATTAGGTGAAAGATAACCCTCATGTCCTCACTACTTAGTTCTACAATCTGCTGTCTCCACTTTTCTCACAGACACCACCCAGAAATCCATATTGCGCAGGACCGTTATTCTTACTGAAAGATAAAAAGGCTTGTTTCATTCTTATAGAATAATTTGCTTGATAGACTAGCACTCATGTTAGAATTTCAGGTATCAGGGAGACAGAAAAAATGGAAAAAATGTCTACTTTTCAGAATATAAAAATCCTCCACTTCTAATTAACAACAAAAGTAAACAAGAAAGTGGGAATAAATGAAACCTCCAGTTACAAGAATGAGAAACCCCAACATTTAAAGTATTGATGGAAGAAAAGAATCCCATGAGTAGTATCTAGAAGCAGATTAGTAAGAACAAGCAAAGAGAGGAATCCTGAATCTAAAGGAGAAAATTCCAGAAGGAAGCAGTTAATGGTAACAACCAAATCAGACAACCCTATCACTTAAAGACTATAGTAATAACTTTAGCAACAAAAATTTATTTCCTTTTAAGTTGGAGGCAGAAGAATTAGGAAATGAGACAGAAGAAATTTTCAAGGAACTTGGTGAGCTATAAAGAAACTAAGTGGAGAGTTGGTGTAGAATAGACTGTTTCTTTTAGTCTTTCTGAAGATAGGATTTGAATATTGTTTACAAACTTAAGGAGCCAGTAAAGAAAGAAGTTGGTTATCTAAGGAAGGTGGGGGCGGGGGAGGAAGAACCAATGAACCCAGGTTACCTGGCAGGCAAGAGGGGATGAGAAGCATAGCAATGATAGAAGAATTCACATATTACAAAACAGATGAGAAGAGACAGTGCTGATCAGACTGGCTTCATTCATATGATGGTAAGGGAGTGTTCAGGAATTGAGAATGAAGGCAAACAATAGGGAAGAGAGTTGTCGTATTAGCCCATTGTTTAAGTATGCTACAATATGGTGACGTAGTTTATCATAGTCAAGTTTGTCATGATTCTGAGGTTGTACACCATAAGCATACTGAATTCCTTGTGTTAACAAAAACATTACATAATAGAAGAATCCTGCAAAGGAAGAGTTCACTCCAAAGGAACTGGGCAAAAAAGAAGGCTCAGACACATACAGGTAAAATAATATATATATAAAATAGATTAGGTAAAAAAAATATAAGATGAAGATAACCCAAGATGATTTAGTATCTGGTATTTGGTATAATTAAGGCTATAAATGCAAAAAAAATAAAAGAAGAGTTTATATGGTGCTAATATGAACTTTAGCATATAATAGGAAAATATCATGTAATGGCTGAGCACAGAACTTCTGGAGCAATATTGTCCTGAGTTTAAGCTTTACTCTGCCTCCTATTTGTAGGACATTGTGCAAATTTCTCTGTGATCTTACAGATCTTAGAATATAATAGAATACTTTCATCAGGATGTTAAGAGGGTTAATTAATACACTTATGCAAAGTATTTATGCAAAGAACAGTACCTGGTATCTTATAAGAATTCCATAAATGTTACCAATTATCAATAGAGAGGAATCTAGGTAATCGAAACTTTGATGAAGGTGCAAAGAGTTATACACATTAGAATGACTGGCTGCAAATAACAGACAACCAAACTCAAAGTCTTTTAAATGAAAAGGGACTGGGCTTATTTAATGTATTCCGGAGGTGGGGCAGACCTCAGGGTTGCACTATTTCTGCAATAACTCTGGACTCCTACTTAATTATGCCTGTGTTGGTTTCCTGTTCAGGCAAATGGCTGCAGTAATTCTGGGACTCCATCTCTGCAAGAAAGAAACCAGAGGAAAAGACACCATCCCCTAGTGTAGCTCTGTCACATAAAGGATAAAACAAAATCTTCAGAAATCTCTTAGGTCTCTTTCACCTGCATTAGATCCTGAACATTTGTTGTAACCTGGACAATGCTATATGCTAATTGGTTTCAGCCTGACTCCTAAAGTGCAGTCTATCCCTGAGTTTATTCTCAATATGTTGGTGTTCATCTCTCAGAATTGACTATTTTACCATGAATACTGGTGAAATCATCATATAATCCTTAGGCAGGAAGAGTACTTGGAACCTAATTAAAACATGCAGAATTGAGTTGCTGATGGTTCTAGTCTAGGGTTACAGTTGTGTGGTTAACTGATGCCCAGAGATTTAGGGGGAGAATATAACAAATTACATTTGAGTAGTTCGGTCAGATTCTTTTTCAGCTCAGGGAGAACAGTGAAAGCAGCCCAAAATGTCAAGCCTAGATTCCGTATGGAGATGATAAATGTAAACACTATCTTCAGTATGATAAACTCTAGTTTATTTCATATTTTCTTTGGACTTGAACCAAGAGAATATTGTGTTTCCTAAGCAACAAGCACTAACTTCAGTTTTGGATCTAAGTGAATACAAGGAATCTGCACTAGTAGGTTCCTGATACAAGTTTGCTCTTATTTTCCTTAAATATTAACCTGGAGGGATGGAAAGTTTTCTCTCAGGGTTTTAATATTCTGTGATAAAGATCCTACTGTCACAAAAAGGTAAAACAAATTCTTATGGATAAAGTATAAGCGGTCACATTATGAATATTGAAATGATCTTTTAAGGTAAGGAGTCATCTTGTAGAGGACTTCTGTAGCTGTAGCCCCTCAATCCAGCTCATTCTTTCACTGGATGTAATTTATAAGGCTCTCCTTAAAGTCCTCACTTTTTTTTTTTTTTTTGAAAACATAAACTAAACTCAGTCCCAACCTCTCGGTGGGACTGACATTCTCCATATATACTGAAGGCAGTATCATTGAGGATAGTGTAAGATGCCAAGAAGGTTTTTTTTTTCCATTCATAAATCTTCATCATTTAAAAATATTTATCACCCTTTGTAGCAAGAAATCTATCATAAAGTCCTATCTCACAATGTTGATGAAAGATTTTCATAGCAAATATTTTTGCCAGAAGATGAATTCAACATGCCGAGTATCATGATATGTTTTGGCATTTGTACAGTGCCTTTCTAGTTTATTTGTTGAGTCATGTATCATCTGTTTTGTCTGCCGAGTACACATGTGGTAACTTGTGCCAATTAACAAAATCCAAAATCAATCACCAATCTTGCATTCTCTTGACAAATCTATATGCAAAGCAGAAAGGATGAAACAGTCATGATGTCAAGGAAAACGTGATCCTTTTATTCTTTGAGACAAAGCGTCTTCCAGGGAGTGAGCCTTCTCGAAATCTGCAGAAAAGAAATTGTAAGTGGAAACATAACAGCCTTCCTCTGCCTTTTGTCATGCTTCAGTGTCCATGCCTTTTGTGACCTTTGAGCACCATGCAATAGTAGACCAAGCAAAGCCAATCTGAAGACAAAATGATGACTGACATTCAAATTATGTCTAACATTAGCCAGAAAATAGAAGGAATGAGTTAGTTTTGGTAGGTTAAGAAAAAAAATGAACTATAAGTTTCACTGAATCTGAATAAATAGTGACTTATAGGATGCTCCAGATGACTTCTTAACCATTCTCACTAGTGTTGTGGCAAGCTATTTTCCTTAAATTTCAGTTTTGTATGTTTTGGAAAAATTCAGAATCAATTTTTGATCAATCTATATTTATTTATTTATTTATTTATTTTTTGATCACTCTATATTTAGATCTTATTATCTTCAGCAAGTTTTGTTGGATTATAAGAAAATTCTATTCTTATTTAAGCATCCTTTTTTTGGAAAAAATGAAAGTATGAAGTGTATAAAAAAGAAGGAAAATATTTCTGGATATTTTACTCTATTTTCACTAGCTTCTTTTTTTCTTTTTTATTTTTTTAGTTTCACTGACTGAGTTATTAGTGAAGAAAACTAGACATCTTCAATACATGAGTTATCTATTTTGATTTTCTTTTTTATTCCAGTGTTATTGAGATATAATTGACACGCAACGTTTTATAAGTTTAAAGTGTACACCATGTTGAATTATCACATTTACATACTGCAAAATGATTACTACCATATCTTTATTCTTTTTAAGATTTTATTTATTCATGAGAGACACACAGAGAGAGGCAGAGACCCAGGCAGAGGGAGAAGCAGGCTCCCAGCCGGGGACCTGATGTGGGACTCAATCCTGGGACTCCGAGATCATGCCCTGAACCGAAGGCAGATAGATGCTCAACCCCTGAGTCACCCAGGTGTCCCACTACCATATCTTTAGTTAACAATTCTATTCACATCACATAATTACCATTTTTTAATGTGTGGTAAGAACACTTAAGACATAGTCACTCAGCAACTTTCAAATATATAATAAAATATCATTAGCTGTAATAAAAATGCACATTAGATCCCCAGAACTTATTCATTTTGTAACTGAACGTTTCTAGTCTTTAGCCAATGTCTTCCCATTTTGCTCATCCCTTAGCCCTGGTGACCACCACTCTATTCTGTTTCTAGATTCCACATATAGGTAATATCATACAGTATTTGTCTTTCTCTGTTTCACTTATTTTACTTAGGATAATGCCTTCAAGGTTCATCCAAGTTGTCAGAGAAGGCAGAATTTCCAACTTTCTCACAGTTGAATAATATTCCATTGTGCGTGCATGCACGTGTGTGACTATGTGCATCTTTATCCATTGTCCCACTGACATGTAGGTTGTTTTCATGTCTTGGGTCCTGTGAATAATGCTACATGAACATTAGGAGTGCAGATATTTCTTTGGGATTCTGTTTTCATTTACTTTGGATATATACTCAGAAGTAAAATTTCTGAATCTGTTATTACTATTTTTAATTTTTTGAGAAACCTCTATGCTGTTTTCCATAGTACCTGTACCACCTTACATTCCCATTACACCGCACAAGGGTTCCCTCTTCTGCACAACCTTGCCAACACTTGTTACCTCTGAATTTTTTGAAGATAGGGATTCTAACAAGTGTAAGATAATACCTCACTGCGGTTTGTTGTTGTTGTTGTTGTTTTAAAATTTTATTTTTAGGCAATCTCTACCCCCAACGTGGGGCTCAAATTTAACAATCATGAGATCAATAGTCACATGCTCCACAGACTGAGCCAGTCAGGTACCCCTCTCATTGTGGTTTGGATTTGCATTTCTCTGGTAATCCGTGATGTCCACCGAGAGTCTTTTCATGCATCTGTTGGTTGTGTCTTTTTTGTGCCTATTTAGGGGTGCTGGCTGGCTCAGTTGGTTAAGTGTCAGACTCTTGATTTCAGGTCAAGTCATGTTATCAGGATCGGGGGATCAAGGTCCATGTCCAGCTCTGTGCTCAGCAGGGAGTCTTCTTGAGATTCTTTCCTTCCACCCCTTCCCCTACTCATGCTTGTGCTCTCTCTTTCTCTCAAATCTTAAAAGAAAGAAAAGAAAATGGTCTATTCAGTTCCTTTGCCAATTTTTAAATCAGGTTGATTTTTTCTTCTGCTTTTCTTCCTATTGAGTTTGAGTTCTTTATGTATTTTAGATATATCAGATATATGATATATATGATTATCCTTTACAGATATATAATTTGCAAATATTTTTTCCTATTCCATAGGTTGCCTTTTCATTTTGTTGATTTTTTTGTTGGGATGTATGTTGAGAAGAAAGAGACAGAGAGAGAGAGAATGGCTTTAACTGACATGTGCGTAGTCTCATTTATTTTTGCCTTTGTTGCCTGTGCTTCTGGTGTCACATCCAAAAAATCACTGCCAAAGCCAATGTCAAGGAGATTTTTCCTTGTTTTCTTCTAGGAGATTTATAGTTCTTAAGGTTTGTTTTTTTTTTTTTTTTGAAGGTGTTTTTAAAATTTATTTGACAGAGAGAGAGAGCATAGGCAGGAGGGTCAGCAGGCAGAGGGTGAGGGAGAAGCAGGTTCCCTGCTGAGCAGAGAGCCGAGATCATGACCTTAGCTAAAGGCAGACACGTAACTGATTGAGTCACCCAGGCACCCCTACAGTTCTTAAGTTTTATGTATAATCTTCAATTTTTATTAACTTTTGTGCATGGTATTCAGATAAGGATCCGATTTCATTCTTTACATGTGATTATCAAGTTTTCATAACATTTATTGAAGAGACTATCATTTCTTCACTGAGTATTCTTGCCTCCCTTGTCAAATTTTAGTTGAACCATATATGTGACATTTTATTTCTGGGCTCTTGCTTCATTCTATTGGTCTTTGTGTTTATTTGTACACCAGTACCATATGTTTGTATACATTATAGCTTTGCACTATAGTTTTAAATCAGTAAGTGTGATCGCTCCAGCTTTGTTCTTCTTTTTAAGGACTGCCATGTCTATTTGGAGTCTTTTGTGGCTTCATATTAATTTTAGGAGTGTTTCTATTTTTGTGAAAAATGTCAGTGGAGTTGGCATTGCAATGTTTTCTAAAGATGCCTTTAAGTAGCATGGACATTTTAACATTATTAACTCTTCTGACCCATGAACATGGGAGATTTCTTTCATGTAAATCTTATAGTTTTCAATGTACAGATCTTTCATCTCTTTGATTAAATTCTAAAAAATACTGCTCTTGTGATTGTGATTGCTTTATTTCTTTTTTCAGATGCTTTGTTGTTAGTGTATAGAAATGCACTGTGTTAATTTTATGTCTTGCAATTTTACTGAGTTTTTGGATTACTTCTAAGGTTTTTTGGTGGAATATTATTTACCTCTTCATATGGTAGATGCCAGGAGGGAAGAATCAATATATATATTTTTCATCACTATCTCTACTCATAGCACAAGACATAGTGAAGCACTAGTGTTTGATAATTATTGCACAAATGACGAATTAATGAAACAATGTTTGATTATTAGCTGTCACTGGCTCCTTTCTAAATAAAAATCTCTTGAGAAAGAAAACTTTTTAGTCACCTGTAGGACTAAGCCATAAGTTCAGGGAGACCAGACAAATCATGCTCTGAGTTTTCTATACCTGTTTTTTCTTCCTAGTCATATTTTTATTCCTCTGAAGTCATCTCAAAAATATACTGAATATAATTTAGAAAATAGAAGGGAATAATAAAGAATTCTCTTTCTTATATAAAGGCAAAATAGCATTCAGTCAAATTTTCTCTGAATTGGATGAGAGGGAAAAAGTATTGTGTTTTTATTTATATAATTCAAATTGTCATTTTTGCATTTTTATCATCTTATTCCCTGATCAAATTGCCTCTTGGGTTCATATAGAATCCATCTGAATTGCTGTTTTGTTCACAACTACTGCATATCATTCAGCAAAAATCTGGCCACAAGCCCATTATCCAGATTTGCCTTCTCATAATATGGGGCAAGGGGAGTATCAGCTAACATGTCTTTAGTGTTTATTGTATACTCTCTGTTAGATGCTTTATTGCCTTTATAGTAATGAATTCTCACAATTCTAAGTATTGGTTAGTATGGAGAAAACAGATTTAGAATAGATTAGCAAATGTTTCTAAGGCCACACATCTGGTAAGGAGTGAAACAGGGATTCATGCATGTATATAACTCTATTCTCCATGCGTTCTTTAATATATTAATGCTACATTGCAGTTCCTTGTGAGTTCTTTTTAAAAAAGTCACAGAGGCTTAATACATTTTTATTAAGTTAAAGTCTTTAAAACTTATATAAAAACTTTAAAATAAAAAAAAAACAATAATGAGGGAATAGTTTACCTTGGTAGGTTAGAAAAAAAAAAAGGCAAAAAAAAGCAAAAAAACCCACCACACTTTCTTAAAAAAAAAAAAAAAAAAAGAAAAGAAGCAGTACTGAAAAAGGCAAGAAGATGATGGGTATAGGATCAATTCACATGATACAATCTTCTGCCTCCTGGTAATGTCAAGGTCAGATGATTTGTATGCTGGGCGTTTCCTTCATTTGTGTCATTGCAAGACACTAAGCGATGTTTCTTTCTCCACCCCCCCCCCCAGCAATAAGCTTCTGATCAGATTAGGTGGCACTATGTGGACACAACAACTTTTATTTATTTATTTATTTTTATTTATTTTTTGGGGGGGTCACAACAACTTTTAGATCTTAGAACCTCAATGTGTCATTAGTGAACAAGAATGTGGGGTATTAGAAATCCCAGAAGGAAAAAAGATTATAAAATGTTTTCATAATAATGTGATTTCAAAGGTATCTGAATAAACTTTAATATACTTCCATCTTCCCTTTGAGAAGTGCTGACAGGTATCCTTAAAAGGAGTCTCATGATTGCAGAAACTGTGATGTTTTCAAAGATTTTTATTGAAATTGTATTTTTATAATGTATGTGTATTGCAAATTATCCTTTTAGAACTCAAACTTATTACCATCATCGTGACAACACAAAAGTTAGATCATTTTTATGAAAACTCTCTGATGTATAAGAAATCAAAGTCCACATGTTCTTTTATTCTTTGCATTATCTATAATCAGAAACAGTCTTTGTCAGTCTTTGTTTAGCTTGCTGAATAATCAATAAAAGATAGAAAGTAATTTACAATTTCAAGCGTGAATAATAGCATGGGATTTCATATAGAATAATAGAGAAACTGAAAATTAATCTTCCAAACATTTCTATTAAAAAACTTTTATTAATTTCCAAGGGAAATACAATTTAACTTTCAATTAGCTATGTTTTTTTGGAAGGTGAAAGTAATATAAGAAAATTCTTTGAGAATAATTTCCAGAAATATAATACTAAAAACACTAAAACTTCCTCAGTGAAATTTGCCAAGCAATTAGCTACAGCAAATAAATTTTTAAATTACCATGATTTACTATGTAAAAAAATTACTATTTTATTTTGATACACAGAACTAAAGAATAAGTTAAATGAAATTTTCATATTATTGATTCTGCTATGACCAGAAAGATGTCTATAAATTTCATGAATTCTTACCACAGTTGAATAGACCACAGTCTTTGGAAGTCATTTAAAAACCAGAACGTAAAAAAAAAAAAAAAAAAAAAAAAAAAAAAACCAGAACGTGAGTTAAGTTTTCTGTATCTTTTATGTGTCCCATCTTTGTTCTTCAAGCACGCCGCACGCAGTAGGTGCTTCATGAAATACTTAATATTTCAAAGAAGAAATTGGGCTAACACAACAATTGACTCCTGTAGATCTTTTCCAGATAAAGTTAAAGGGCCAATGAAGGTCATGACATGTTGAAAGTATTTCAAGATGAGGGAATTTTTCCTAAGAAAAGAAATTCTGTAGTATAATTGCTTCCAAAATGACCCATCTCCTTCACAAGGGTTTTTTTTTTAATCCTTCTTTGAAACTCCCATTCTAAATTCAAAGTTGTATTTAAATATTTCTATGAAATTTCTCCTGGTTTTCATCAAAATAAATTTTTTCCCATGAAATTGATTTGTGGCATTCCAGTAAATGAACAAGGAGAAAATGCCATTCTTATTCTCCACCAAACTCCCTTTTCAATTCCTAATTTGGACCATTGGATCTGAATATATTGGCGACAACTCAGAAAACATGAAATTTGTTGGCTGAGAAGTAATGCTATCTATTCCAGCTTAACTACAAACACAAGAACATTTCTTTGTGTGGCTGCTATGGAGGAGATATTTTGAGCGGCTCTAACGATTGCAATAAAAACTTGGAGGTCAATTTGTCTTTATTCCAGATTACAGAGCTCAGCATTTGTAATGTTCAGTACTGAGAAACAACACACAATAATGAGCTTTAGGTTTCCTGTTTGCAATTTCCCACACTACCAATTACCGTCACTGCAGTGGTGTTCTCAGTGGATTATTTTGGGGCTATTTTAAAACCAGCCTTTGGGAAACTTCTGTTGAATTTGAACTTTACTACCTACACCATATTACTTTTAATAGTAATAAATAATATTAATATTTATAATATTAGACACACATTTTTGAGACCTGTTGTATGTCAGGCACTGTGATAAGCACAGTGCATGTTATGTAACTTAATCCCATGAGCTAGGTACATTAATATCCTTATATAAGAATGCAGGACCTGAGGTTTAAAAGGTAAACTGACTTGGCACTTAACACATAGTCATGATTATAGTTTATGGCATCACTGAAAATACAGTCTAAGTGTTTCTGGCATTTATGCTCTACATACAAGATATCCCCTTCTCATCTGTTCTGATGCCCCCCCCCTTCTCTGAACTCTTTGGTATTTATGGGCATGTAAGTTACAGGATAATTGATCACAAAATGCAGTGTTAGGTTTTCCTCATCCTCTGGATGAGAAAACATACATTTTCTCATATATGTAATAGATATAATAGATAATATAATTAATATAAGTAAAATAAATAACATTAACAACATGCAAGATAAATACTACTAAAAACAACTGCTACTGTTCTTAGAGGATAAACCCATAGCAATGGGAGGGCAAGGAAAAGCAGGAAACCAAATTTTATGGATTAAGACTAGACATGATATACTATGTAGTTCATTAGATTCAGAAGTACTAATGTCCTAAGATGTCAAGGGCACCTTGGTTTCTTTCTGGTAAGCCCTCTGTCGTGGTTGGCATGCTCTCCCAGTGGGAGGTAAAAGAAGAAACTGGATCTTCTTCCTCAACACCTTCTATGCAGTCACATGATCTGAGACTTGGGATCCCAAATGCAGTGTGACTCCATTCCTCAGAGCTTGTTCTTTGCAGCAGCCAAGAAGCCAGCATCCACATAGCCTGTTCTGTGCTCCTGAGTCCTTCAGAGCTCACTCAGTTCCTTCTTCTTCCAAGCCTGATTCTCCAGCTAACCAGTACCATCCAGAGCACTAATGTTTCAGGCATTTCCCAAAGCTTAATTCAGCCACAGTGAAGCCAGAACTCCGAGGCATGGCCATGCTGGTTGTGCGCAGACTTTCCTTCTAATTTGGTCAGGTCTTCAGGTCTTACTACTACTTGAGTGCACTTCATAATCTGTGTTGATTTAAGAATCAAAACAATTAAAAAGTCACACAAATTCCTCAAAATTTTGTTTTGATAGTTCACGATCTTGATACTATAAATTACTTAATAAGGGAATGTGATGGAAGTTTATCAGCCTTTAACAGAAAGTCCAAGTACACCACAAACACTGAGAAACTGCCATGACGTCAACAAGGTTGGTTGAATTCTAAATGCCTCATGTAAGGTCTTAGTGTTCAATGCAACAACACACACTTCCATGGGCTGAATCATTTGTCTCCACTGAGGTTCATTTTTCAACGAGTGATATTTGAAGCCTACATGGCATATCTTTATTCATGAAAGAAAAACTTTCTGCAAGCTATTTAGTGAATCTTCTATTTAACAAATATGTCTTTGGAAGGTGTACTATCATCTATAGGAAACTGGGAGAAATCAATTCAGTTCAATCATCAAATTCAGTAGTTATTAAAACTTATTTTGTGCTGGTTACAATGGACTCAAAGATGCCAAACTATTCTGTACTCAGTGAGCCTATTCTTGCTGGGGAGACATACAGGATCACAGATAACTTTAATGAACCAATGAAGGGGATGGTCTAATGCTAGCTAGTACAAAAAAGAAAAAGCTTCACGGATAAGGGACTTTTTGAGGTAGGTTTTGAATGGGTACAAATGTCATGGGAAGAGACTAATTAAAGATGAAAAAGCATTAAAAGCACAAATAGATAAAACTGTGTGCTTTACCAGGGACACAGTGTAGTTCTAAGATTATGAATGATAGAATTTGATGAGCTAGTTTTAGAAAAGTAACATTTTGGTCATGAAAAAAAAAACTGCGCATCTTTAATAAGGTAACAGCCCTTTTTATATGTAGAATTTTCCTTTAAATTATAAAGGAAAATTCAATTTGCAGAAAATCTCCACTGTAGTGCTTTTAAGTCTAGAAAGTGCACAGTATTAGGGGAATTTGTTAACCCTCAACAACTGAGTGCAAAATTTTTTGTTTGAAATTTTTAACTTGGTCTGTGATTCCTCAAAACTGAAAATATTGCCCTAAGATTATCCAAAACCCATAAACGGGAATACAAAGTTTCCCAAACTCAGTAAAATAAAATGTCCATCAAGTTGCTAAAATTAGATTTCTGAGAGTAAATCCTGATGCTAAATCCTAAATCACTATTCTGTTTAAAAAATATAGCATCTTTATATGTCTCTCCATATCTGCCAATACCCTATTCACCTAAATCACCATGTTCTTCTCACCTGGATTAATTCAATGATCTCCTACTGGTTTGAACTTCTCCATTTTCAGTGTAGTTGTTAATGTAAACCAGCTCCATTCTCTATACTTCTTAAAGCCTTTCAGTGTTGTTCTTTGAATTATGATACAATTCAAACTCTGCCAAAGAGACCACCTACCAATCTTACCTCTCACTGTTCTCTCCCTCTGTGTTCAGCTATAGCAGTAATCTGAGTTTTCTTTCGTTTCCCCCCAAACAGACAGCTCATTATCAATGCAGAGCCTTTGATACAATCTACCACTAGCACTTTTCTTTGCTTAAATATTACTTCTTTAGAGACCCTATCCTACAACCAAAGTGTACAATACTTAAATTGCCTCTTGTTTTGAATCAGGTCACCTTGCTATTTATATTTAACACTAGAGAATCTACTATTATTGCATGTGTTTCCTCCTAATATGCCACTAGGTAAGATCAGGGCATAAGCTATACAGTGTCATATTTCATGCATCACTGTATAATGGACACTTGACATAATGTTCACCACCTACTCAACGCTCAGGAAATATTTGTGCTTGAAATAACTGGTAACCTTACCTTCCCAAACTTTCTCCACTTACACTTTATAGGCCACGAGCATTAATAGACAACATCATCCACTTGTATTTCCATAAAAAAAATTATTTCTATATTTTTAAGATTTTTTAATAATAGAAGACATATTATTTTTTAAATCACCTCTCAACATTCCGACTCTTGGTAGAATACATTTGTAAGATTTGAGCAGCCAACTTCAGGCAAATGATAGAGGAGAATAAGGCAAATTAAGAATTTGGGGAATTTTATCCATGTCTGTGGTGGGTAAGTAAGGGTCCCCCAAAAGACCCAAAGTCTAATTCCTCGTATCTGTTATTATGCTACCTTGGATGGCAAAGGGGACTTCTGCAGTTGTGACTAAGAGGAGGGACCTTGTGAGGGGGAGATTATTCTGTATGATCCAAATGCGTCCAATGTAATCACAAACATCCTTAAAACTGAAGGCAGAAGAGAGCATGTAGTGGGAAATATGACTTCAACAGAATAGCAAGAAAGAGATGCAACATTGCTGGCTTTAAAGATGAAGAAGAGGACCATGAACCAAGGAATGTAACTGCCCCTAGAAGCTGGAAAAAGCAAGGAAACAGTCTCCCCTAAATCCTCCAGAAAGAAATGCCAGCCTGCTGACATCTTGAGTTGAGCCCAGTGAAACAGGCATCAGACTTCTGCCCTCCATGACTGTACAATAATAAATTTGTGGGGTTTTTTTTAAGCTTCTAAGTTTGTGGCAATTTGTTACAGCAGCAATAGAAAATAAATGCAATGCCTTTAATTAAATGCATTCTGGGCAGCCCTTTATTATTATATATAACAATCTCTGAACCTTTTCTTGGTCTTTAAGTGTGAAAGTATTCAATATGGCTTTTATCCTTCTAAAGTTCTAATAAGTCTTGCTTTTTTTAGATGTTTGACAGGTCACATGTTGGCTCTAATTGTTCACACTCAGTTCACTCCAAAGCAAATAAAACAAGTTAGTAGCTCATTAGCTGATTGCGACCCATATGCGTACTTATCAGCAGTTAGCTTTCAGGTTAAATTATAACTATTTTAAAAGGGAGAGAGCCACCAGCTGAAATTGTGAGCACCTGTTGCTTTTCAGAGAGACTGTGCCTTATCACCAAGCTACTCTCATCAAGAGTGACAACTAAAGCATTTGGCCACAGCACTGCCTATATTTTAGAAAAAGTGAACCATCTGGACCTAAGGCAGAGGGGATCTTGGCAATACTTTCTTTTCTTTTTTTTCCCCCCTTCGTTTTGTTCTGTGTTTCAAAACTAACTTTTAATTTCTCTGCTTTGATTTGCTACATGTTATAGAAAAAAAATTATTGGAAAAAAGATCTAGGAGTTTATTTCTCTACTTTTCTTCTTGGGAGTCTTCTGAGATTTCTCAAAAGTATTTCCCCCATGGTAATGAAGCACAAAATACAGATCTTACTATACTTCACTGAAAGAGATATTTCACTGAAGTTTTGCTCTCAGCTCCCCTTTTCTAACTATTGAATTTTTATAGTGTCTTTCCTCTTAAGCCTCTACTAGCCAGTCAACGCAGTGCCTCTGTAAAATGAGATTCAATGGTCTGAATTTAAAGGAGGCCTTGGAGAACATCTACTCTAACCCCACAAGGCTTCTCAAACTTTTTCATTCAATTATACCTAGCTAGGGAGAAAGTTCTAAAGCCACAGAACCCTCCTGATATTTCTATAAAGACTTCTATTTACCTTAAAAGTTCATAAAAAAATTGCCTTATCTTCCAGGATATATTTGTGTCTACTTTATTATAACTGTACTACCCCTTCTATCCCCTCCAAAATTTTAAGTTTAATAGTTTTTTAAAACATACACAACATTTATCCTATATTCCTTGACATGTTACTGAATTATTCAATTTGAGAAATTCTCTTATATTAATACATGTCATGAACTCACATAGGTAGTATGTACAAATGAATAGGTTGCATATGTTTGGCTCAAAATATAATTAGAGAATAATCTGAAACATGTCATGATGCTAAAAAGTGCACCATTCAAGAGAAGCGCCCTTAGGGCTGAATAGCTATATATAATTACTATATATCTTCATGGGGCTCAGATTTACATATCAATTATTTTCACAAGGGTAACATACAAAATATAAATAGGCATAAATATGGTAACATGGCTTCATTTTTTAGAATTAGCCTTGAAGCAATAAGACTGAGAAAAGATCAAATTTGAACAGAATATTGAGGACGGACAACCGTACCTAGTCATTTAGAACATTCATGAAGACGTTTGGCAGTTCAAGCCCTTGAAACTGAAGGAACCATTAGAGTTTTGATAGTTAGGGACCTGGGAATGTGCTGACCTGCAACAGAGGTTCTCACACCTCAGCATGTGTCAGAATTGCCTGGAAGGCTTGTTCTTGGACTCTGCCCCCAGGGATTCTGATTCACCAGGTCTCAGGTAGAGCTGAAAATGTGCATTTCTAATGAGCTCCTAGGTGATGCTCATGTTGCTTTTCCAGTGACAAAACTTTGAGAACCACTAAGCTAGAGGAACTAACCAGACAAATTTGGTCTGGTTCATTTTTTAACTATGAAACTGAGAGCTCCCAGGAGGGAAAAACCAGATGTAGCACTGACAGATAAAATACTGTTTTTATAATTAAGGTATAGATTAGTGTCACATTAAATGGGATGAAATGACCCTTTAAGATACATATAAGTATCAGTAACATATACACTGGGTTAACATAATAGTAGAGATGCTATTTTATCATTTTTAAATAGTTATTTTTAACACTGTTGAAATATTTTACTTAATGTTTGATGCCTGTAACATTTCAAACGACTAAAAGCATAAGTAAGACACTCTTCTGGTTTTTGCATAAATTGTTCATTCTTTTAACATTAGTCTTATTTACAAAAATAAAAACAAAAAAATAGTCTTATTTAATTAATTTATATTTTTAAATGATGCCTTAGTCAGTTTAAATCCGTTGAAATAAATATTTTATCACCTGCCTGCATTCACAAAGGCTGAATAGTGATGTAAGAAGATTCTACTGGTTTTGTACTTTTCAAAGTTTACTTTCCACAAGGAGCACCTTTGCCCACGAAATGCCATGTCTTAATTTTTTTCTTGTTCATTGCTTTAAAAGTTAGAGGAGGGATATACTTCAAAGCCTTGGTTCCCGTGATATACATCTCTTAATTGTACCCACAAAATGCCAAACTCTGACTTGTCTTTAATATTCCAATTAACCTGATAGATGATTGAGTTTTTCCAGTATTTACCCAGGATGAGACATTATTTAGAGACAAGCTCCATCTTGAAGACTGGTTAGTAATATGTTGTGCTTATTTTCTAAAGCTTCCTTCAGAACTGCATAGCCCTTCCTCCCATTACTCACATCTGTAACAGAAGAAATTATCATACGGGTAAAGACCCTCTGCTCCTGTGTGTCTTTCAAGTAGGTAGAATAATGAAGTCCATGGGGAAGAACCTATCCCAATTGCCCTAACCTGCTCATAGGGATCTATCATATAAAAGAGCTAACAACAACAACAACAACAACAGAAATAGAAACACAAAGAAATGATTTATTGTGTAAATAAAAGAAAAAAAAATACCTCTATCCTGCTGTTCCCAGCTTTCAATATCCAAAAACTATCCTAAAATAGTTATTAATTTGCTTTTATCTTACACTGAGAAATAAACAAAAACAAATTCTACCTGCAAAAAGCTATGTTAGAATATTAAATTTTATTTGATTTCAGAGTCCCACTATGTACATAGCCTATTCTGTATAAAGCAGTTGCATACCTACAACTTTATGAAATTAAAGTACAAGAAACAATTTACCATATTGATATAGTCTTCCTTATGTAACTTTTGCTATTTTTCCTTTGATCAGTTTTATCTGTATTTTATCGCTTGAATAAATTATCTTTTTGTGATATTACCCTCTTGTTCTCAAAACTAAACCTATTAACTCTATACACGTATTTCTGAAAGTTGATCTATTCCTATACACGCCAATCCAGTTTTTCTGTTGATTTCATAATGTTGGCAAGATGTTCTTCTAGACACAGTAGTCCTTCATGTTTCTATTACAGATAATATTCTTTTATAACCAGAAAGAGAGGGAAATTTTAAGTATTTTCTGTTTGGAGGCAAAGAGTATTATTTTGAGTAGCTGTTACATGACCATAAAGCAGAACCAAGAAACACATATGAGAGGACGGGTAGAAAGTAAGAAACTGTGTATCCAAAATACACATTTTCTTCCAAAGATGCTCCACAAATTCATTTCAGATAAAATCCAAATATATTTCCAAAACTTTCAATCTCTAGCTATTTTTGTTCTCCATCTGAACTGAACTTCATGTAATTCTAAACTACTGGAGATTTAAAAAAAGGTCATCCTCTAGAATATGTGGCTGTGAGATTAAAACTAACTGTGTACACTCAAGAAATTTATTAGGTTCAAATATTAGTACGTATACACAATGTTGAAAAGATAGAGTTGAACAGAACAATCAGTTCGAAACCAATTGTCATGAATGTGACCCCTACCACCTCGGATTAACTATCTGAGAGAAATACAAATGGAAGGAAGACCAAAATACTTATTCTCTTACAGTAGTTTAAATAATCCAAATTAAAATAAGATGGTCTTAATATAAGATTGCTTATGTCATCTTGCCCTAAAGGTGTTAGAACCATAGGCCAGTTATACCTTGATTGTCATTATATCAATAAATACTACTTAGCTCTAATACTTTTCAAAAATTTTCTTTTTGATATGCAAGGCAACTAGAAATCATTTTCTCTATTAATTTCATTTCTTTTATTTTTTATTGAATCTTGGTAGACAGTTAAGACACATGAATATACTAAATACAGCACTGTGTGATGTGAAACTTATGGTTTGAAATCATCAGTGCAAACTTCAGTTCTGGTTAACATAAAATATAAAACATGAGTACCAAGTCAGACTAAATGTTATTATAATTTTCATGGTCTACATTTTAATAGTAAATAATATCACGAGAATAAACAGGAAAATAATGATGCTCCTATCTTTCCATGAACTCCTGGCAAAATAAACTGTTTTCTTTGAAGAAACCAAAATTGATGCTTCTATTTTTGTTTCAGCTTAATTTTTGAATGTTAATTAAATATTGTGGATACAAAATATTTCCTGCCTATCAAGTTGGGTTATAGTTCATTGTTTACATAAGAAGTGATTTTACATGAAATATTTGTAATTAATGATCTAATTTAACCAGGCTACAAACAATCTGAGAGACCAAAGAAAAATTCAATTTTTTACCACAAATAATATAAGATGGCCTTCTGACTTGTTTATGAAAGCTAACTATCCATAAAATACTTAAGGGTTCCCAGATTAACTATTTTGATGGAAATGAATGACCTATTTTAGTAAACTAGGTCAATTCATCCAAATAACCAATTTTATTTTTTCACGTTGGTCATTAATTAGAGAATTATTTATATAGTATGGCAAAGATAGTCATTGAAGCAAATTCATTCACAAATAATTTTTAAAAACATATATAAGATAAAAAGGGACAAACTGTTTTCCACCTTTTCCCCATTTTCTTTCTTTTTGTTTCACTAACTAATATTCTGGCTTCAATGTGCATTTCTAATGATAAGGTGAAATTAATAATACAGCACCTATTTTTCTTTTAACTTTGGTCTTCAGGTTTTGTTTCCTACTTTATAGATTACATACAATCAAAAATCTTATAAAAATTTCACACTCACCTGTATACTAATAAACATGTGTGTATGAGCATTTTATAAGAAATAAATTGAGATAAAACTGACTTTGGGTGAAACTAACAACATTCATGATGTAGGCCACGCTTGTTGGCTGAAACAATCTCAGTGAGAAGTTCTCTGTATTGAATTATCAAAAATATGTACGAGTCATTTCAGTGTTAATGTTATCACAAATCTTTCTTTCAGATAGATAAGGCTAAAAAATATGGTATCAGAATTTTAGTTTTTTTAGTTGATGCCTGTTTGCTCATGATTACTAATGTATTTCCCCAGGAAGCTTTGTCTTTTCAGACAAATAGAGTAAACAAGGGTAATATTTGTCAGTATGCACACATAGAGAGCTGGCGAAATAACTGAACACACACAAACCCTAATTCCCTGAAAAATGGTTCAGTAACTCTGCACTACCAATATAGATTCAGGCATGGGATTTCTTAAGAATGTCCCTTTCCTGCACAGGCATTCTTGGCTGAATCTGGTACTTGAACTTTATCATCATTTTAGAACATGGGTAAGTAAGTTCAGCATCAGCTTCTGATAAACTCTAGAATTGGTGATATTAATGCAAAACCTTGGTGTTCAGGATCCCTCCATTTGTAGATTTTCTCATTCCCCACCACGACTTCCCCACCCCAACCACTTTAGTGAAATCTTTTCATGTTATCCCAGTTCTTCTATCTTCTAGATTTCTTCCACAGATAATAATGCACCCCCAATTCCAGGAATCACACCCTAATTCCCACCCCAGAAGACTGGGCTTTTAAAATTGAAGACTAGCAAGTGGATGGGACTGAGCCCTCCTTCTCTTCTACATCTGCCACCCCAAACAGTACCCAACTTACAACTACCGAAAACTCCAGACGGTTACCTGAATTCATATAATACATTATGTACTCTATACCATTCTCCTTTTAGTTGCCTCCTCTTGATCCTCTGGTCTTCAGATGTTTATTATACCTTCGGAGGAAGGGGAATGATATTTAAATTTGAAAGCAAAAGTCTAGAGCTAGGAATATGTAAGAATACCAGTGAAAATTCAGTGGTATTCTTACTGAAGGTTAAGCAAAAATAGTCTTTGTATGCTTTTCATTAGAGTATTTTTTGGTCAAAAAATGCATATGCTATTTTTTACTTTCAAAAATTTGAAAAATTCTGGCCTGATTCCAAAACTAAAAGATGAAAGGGAAGGGAAAGAAATAGAGCATGGCTGCTTGATAGAACTGATGAAGAAAAAAAAAAAAAATTTAAGAGCTTTCTGCAACTGGAAGGCAAAACTTCCAGAAAGGAAATTGGAGAACGTTTGCACAGCTACACCTCCCCAGCATAGGGTGACTTCCCTTCAAAGCTTTCCTCTGCCTTTCCCTCAGGTAAGATTTGATTTGAGGTATTGGTGTTTGCCTTTTTGAGAGTGTGAGACTCCTAAATGTCTAGCAAGACATGGCATTATCTAACTGTAAAGAGGCTATTTATTTTGTTTTATTGTTTTGAGCTCTCTGATTTGAAACATACTCATTTTTTTTGTCTGCCCATCTATTGGTTTCATTTTGTTGACAGCTAAATCAAAGAAAAATATGAAATCACATTATATTCTGGTTTAAATTGTAACTTCAAATAAAATTCATTCTTGTGGTGATTGATACCCAGTGACATCTGGAGAAGAAACATGGTGTTTCCAACTCACACTGATTAGGAAAAAATAATGGATATTAAGTCAGTACACTAGCCCTAAATAAAATGAACTTCCCACTTAGTCTCATTGAGAAAATGATAATTAATGGATTTTCAAGTTTTATGATACATAAAACATTACAAATGATGCACAGATTTCCAATGAAATGGGAAAAGAAGAAAGGGGAAAAAAAAAAAAAAAAGAGATACTGGTGCTTTTGTTGAGTATCATACCAGATGAGTCTGCTAACAGAAGACTGACATTTATGAACCTATAAATCTCAGGAGATGGATATGTATTATTAAAGATTTCCCTTTGTATAATATGTTAAAGTTTATAAATTGCTCTTCAATGTTATCCTTTCCCTTTTTTTTAAAAACAATTCCTGTGAAAAGCTATAGTAACTATAGTATGTAAAGCAGACAATATCATCTCCATTTTCAGAGGAGGAAACTGATAACTTGAGATATTAAATTTTTGTCTGGGTGTTGTGGATATGGCATGTAGTTTCAGGAATTGAATAGAAGCTTCTGGTTTGGAGTTCTTTCCTTTGCATTCCCTCTGGGTGGAAGGCATACAGGCATGATAGCGCAGAGTATCAAAATGTTCTCTGTTCCCACTGTTTCTGAATTTCTATAGCAACTACCATCTGCTTGAAAATACTTTCTAGGAATATAAACATTGTGTGCGTCATATTTATGTAGTTACATTCAATAAAACTGATATTTATTGAGCATCTATGCTGTGCAAGACAGCAAAGATAGCTAACAATGAATAATGACTTGCTTCTACCCTCAACGGGCTCTCCATCTTAGGGAGATAAAAGATCATTTAAAATATAGGAATAAAAGCAATCTGGTGAGTAAAAAAGTGGAGTAAAATCCATTTGCTGTATGAACCAGATGAGGAAGATAGAACTTCCAAGTAAGAAAGGCAGAAAAGCTTTATTAAAAAATACAGCATCACAACTGAGTTTGGTTTTTAATGGAAAAACACAAACAAGAAATACAATGATCATGATACTTTCAGGCTGAGGAAATAACATGACAAAATTACAGGAACAGGAATATCAGAGGACAGTGTAACATGGAGTATAGGATATTTGAAGGCAATTAATGATAAATAAAATTGGAAGTATTGATGGAGACAGGGATGTCCTTGTACATCAGGGGGAATTTACACTTAAAAAGTTTAGGAGGCGATGAAGAGTCTTCAGAGTTTTTGTTTTTTGAATGAGAAGTGATCAGATAACTTTGTCAAAATAAAGAAATAAAGCTGCTCAAACACTGTTTTGAAATAGAGTGCAAATATCTGAAATTGCAGAGCCATGTTGGCATGGCAGGTGGATTATCTGGGCTAAAGATAATGACTGGTTGGGATCCCCATTGTGCAGAACAAGGATGGATTTGCTGACTGCCATCAGGACAAGTCAAGCTCATTTAAGGACTGATTAGACATCAGGACAAGAGAGAGTCTCAAATGATTGATTTTTCTTCTCTATTTGACTGAAATAATGCTACTGCTTTTAATAGGACCACAGAATCCCATGGAAATCTGGAGTAGAATTGATGGATTCCATTTTTAAGAAACCCGAGAGAAGTACCTTATACTCAAAAAATAGGGATAATACTCCTAAATATGACAGTCTTCATTCAAAATTATTGTCTAGGAAAAAATGCTGTGTTTCCCCTTACTCACACCAAATACTGCACTCACAGCACTCCTGACATCACATGTGTGGGTTTATTCCCACTTGGGCTAATTCTCTGACACCAGCTGGGTGTCCTACAGTTTAATAGAGTTCTGACACTACCTATCTGGAGCTAAAATCAGTTCCCACTAGTTAAAGGTTCCTTCAGAAGCCAGCCCCAAATGCCAGGTTGTTCCCAGTACTTCTGAACAACTTCCCTTCTTGGGTTCAATAATGTGCCATAACATTTCACAGATTCCAGGAAATATGTATTTGCAACCTAAAAGTTTGTTAGATGATAAAGGATATGATAAAGGACAGAGATAAACAGTCAGATGAAAAGATACATAGGACAAAGTCCAGATGAGTACCAAGCACAGGAACTTCTGTACCTGAGAAGTTGAGAGCACCACCCTTTACAACACATGGATGTGGTCATCAGTCTGGAAGCTCATCAAACTCCATACTTTTGACATTTTTTTTATGGACGTCTCATCATGTAGACATGCTTGATTATTAATTCAACTTCCAGCCCCTTTCCCCTTGTTGAATGATGGGAGATGGGACTGGAAGTTCCAAGCTGCTTCTTTTTTTTTTTTTTTTTTTTTTAAGATTTATTTATTTATTCATGATAGACACAGAGATTGAGAGAGAGGCAGAGACATAGGAGAAGGGAGAAGCAGGCCCCATGCCGGGAGCCCGACGTGGGACCCGATCCCGGGACTCCAGGATCGTGCCCCGGGCCAAAGGCAGGCGCCAAACCACTGAGCCACCCAGGGATCCCCAAGATCCAAGCTTCTCATCACGGCTTGATCTTTCCAGTGACCAGGCCCCATGTGAAGCTCTCCAGGAGCCCACCAAAAGTTGCCTCATTAGAACAAAAGACACTTGTATCATCCAGGAAATTCCAAGGGACTTAAGAGCTCTGTCAGGAACTGGAGTAAAACTGGAGTAAAAAATATATATGTATTTTAAAATTATCTGTTAGTATTGTTCTTTAAATGAAGATATTGAGTTGAACAACTAGAGAAAAAATCTAATTTCTTAATAGGGTCAAGGAAAAGTAGTATCCAGTTGTGTTCTTACAAGAGAGAACCTGGTAATGCTAATTGATCTTTTCATTGACAGGCGTAAAGTAAATGCATCATTTACCTAATGGGTGATTGATGAGTTTGCCTTCAAATTGAAAAGAAATATTTCTCACATTGCACTGCATCCCTATTTCAAATTTAAAGCATAAAGTGCATTTAATTTTTTACCAATGTGACAAATGGGGCTTATCAGAACATGACATTTGGGATCCATGCCATGGGGCCATCTTATAAGTGAAAAAGCTTTATAATGAGATACTTCTGCTGCTGCTGCTGCCAGGAATAAGTTCTTCACTGAGGACTAAGCAGACAGGCATTATGCCAGATTTCACACCAATTCAAATCGTATTTGGACTAACCTTTAGGGATGGAATTGATTTTCTGTAACAAAGTTTTACCACCACTGAGAATATTCAAAAGAAAACACTGTAAGCAATTCTAAAAAGAAATTCCTGAACTGTTTTGTGCAATGACAACCTGATTGGAATAAGTTCAGAGCCTCCCATGGTGACTACTTTGAAGGATCAAATATTCCTTGGACATATAATTTCCAGTATTTTTGGTAAAAAGTCTTTCTTATGATTTTATTATAATACATATGCATGTAAATGCATATACACACACCCCTGAAGACACACTGCTCCATTTGATACTTGACAGATGTCATATTATTTTTTCAAATGTTTTAAGAATAGTGCACTAAAACAGTCTTTCCTAGTATGCAACCTCATGTGAATTTTAAGGATTACAAAGTCTACCTTGATTCATTTACTCTTTAATTCATCAAAATGTCATGCTGTAAGAGACATCTGAAATACAAAAGACAAATAGGTATCTTTCCAATGGTTCGTTTCTTAGACACAGAATAACAATATTGGCTAATTATAAACAAAACTATCTCCTCATAAGATGCAGATCAATTCAAAGCTCAGGGGAAAAATGTTCTTTAAGTATGCTCTGTGGTGAGAGGGTGGAACAGATAGAAAAAGTAGGGAATATCAGAACTGAAGAGTCACTTGGTTCCATGCCATTATCAGATGAAGAAAGCAAGAAAAGTAGGAAGCAGGAAGTGCTTTATATAGGGTGCCCTCTTGGCTTTGAATCAGAACTAAGAGAAGAGGGGAGTATTCTGTTTCAAAATCCAATTCCTCTTCAGCTGGATAACAATGACCTTTCAAAGAAATCAATATAAATCTGTCTATTTACATGTACACAAATATACACACACCTCAATGTACAGAGAGAGGATGTGTGCATGTACGTGTATATGTATATATGTGTGAGTGTAATGTTTGTGTGTGGGCCTGTGTGTGTGTGTGTGTGTGTGTACAGATGGCTAACTGAATAGATATATTGACAGATAGAGGCTAAACTTTAAGAGTGGAATTGATTTTCTGGAACCAATCTTACTACCACTGAGAATATTCAAAAGAAAACACTTCAGGCCTTATAAGCAATTTCATATATAACTATAATTCATATAATGTTTTTATAATTCATATGATACTCATATAATTCATATAATGTTAATATAATTTCATATGTATATATGAATATAAAATAAACTTAGAAAGTAACATTCTTTGAAGTCTTGCACAAATCATATTATGTTTGAATCTTAATGAGCTTTTTCTTAAGCCAACTTTTTTTGGCAGGTGGTGAGTGCATTTTTGAAAATATTAATGGTATTGCTATAAATTTGTTTTTTTAAATGTGGTATTTCTGTCAATCTTAGAAAATAGCAGAATGTTTTTGTCTTGAACGACTACCTCTATCTGTCTGTCCTGTTACCTACCCAGCATCATTACCTATTTATACTAGATTTTTTAAAAGGTTTTATGTATTTTTTTTTTATTTTTTTTATTTTTATTTTTATTTTTATTTTTTTTTAGAGAGCTAGAGAGAGAGAGGGTGTGTGAGAGAATACATGCTGCAGGCATGAGGCGGGAAGCGCCAGACAGGTAGAGAGAACGAGAGAGGTAGGGTCAATAGATCCCAGGACCCCGAGATCTAGACTTGAGCAAAAACCAAGAGTCAGTGGCTTAAGGGACTGAGCCATCTGGGCACCCCTCATCACCTGTTTATAGATCACATCTAAAGTTAGTGCATAGAGGACCTAAATATTAACAGATTCATAATGGAATTTGCTTCAATGCTAAGCACAGTGATTTTTAATTTTTAACTCAATCCCCACCTTTCTTTAAAAATTAAAGTCATTGTTGCTTATCAGTAGAAATGAATATGCTTGAACTCCTGATATAGGTGAGAACACACAGTCTCTCACTGAGACAAAGTGTTATCATGGACAGAAAAATTTATCAGAACTATTGGCTTTGGGAAATCACAAAATCTTATAAACCGGTATAAGATTATGTAACTTACCAATGAAGAATTTCCAATGGTGGTTATTTGATCATCAGTGGATAAGAAGATACTCATGCTCCCTGCCCTTCCTCCTCCTGCAGAGTATAATAGCAAAGTCTCACTGAGGTGTCTCCAACAAAGACAGAGAGAGTGCTTGCTTAAGTTTCCTGGGTTTGGTATGTTCGTTTTAGTAAAAATCTGATTCTGAAACTTGAACTTGGTAGTTTATTACTTGTTGAGAGCACAAGTTGTAGAATGAGGTCAAGCGAGCTTTAAATTCTGGTTTGCTACTTATTGGCTAAATACTCTGAGCAAGCTGCTTCACTGTTCAGAGACTAGGTTTCCCAACATATAAGGTGGAGAATGAGAATTCGTTAATTTATAAATTTCATATAAATAATAATTTCTGACTCTATGAAATGCCAGACATTGTTATGTGCTCCGAAGATATGAGGAGATACACTAACCACATCCAGCAGCCTCCCAGAGCCTCCACTCAGTGGGGAAGATCAATGTACCCCCTTCAAAGTCACAGGGATGATGGTAAAATTGCAGGGTAAGTGCAACTAAGGAAAGGCACTCATAGTACAGGGATTTCTTATAAGGGGAGTATAGTTTCATTAGGAATGTCAAGCAAGACACTGACTTTGGCAATTAACTAAGATCTGGAAGATAAGCAGTAGTTAACCAATTAAGGAAAGGAAAGAGGGGACGACTGGATGGCTCAGTGGTTAAGCTCCGCCTTTGGTTCAGGGCGTGATCCTGGAGTTCAGGGATCCAGTCCCACATCACGCACCCTGAGGGGCGCCTGCTTCTCCCTTTCCCTTTGCCTATGTCTCTGCCTCTTTCTCTGTCTCTCATGAATAAATAAATAAAATCTTTTTTTAAAAAAAGGAAAGGAAAGCATATTACACTTTAGGTAACAACTACAATGGTCCTCAAGGTATAAAGAGCATTGAAAGATACGAGGACAGAAAGTAAACTAGTGTGCTGGGAGAAAACATGTATGCGTGTACCTGTGCGAGCACATGCACACACACATTTATGAAAAGCACAACACATAATAGACATTAAATAGAATCACACTTTGCAAATTTTTCTGCACCTTGCTTTTTTTTATAAATATAAGTGCATATATCTTTCATAACCATTCATATAGATCAACTTCCTTCATTGTAGTGACTGGCTTGGGTTCCTTTAGATTTAGCTCTGTAAGTTATTCCTTTAGTGATAGAAATCTGAGTTATTTTATATATTTTTAATTACACTAATGTGTCAGTGAATGTTCTTGTACCTGTACCTTAGCCCTATCATATTGATATCTCAGTAAATGACACTCAAATTCTGCAAACACAGAAAACATTGCCTGTGTCCTTGTGGGAATTTTGGTTTAATGAGAAATAAATAGCTACGTGAATAAATTCATAATTAAAATACTGGTAGACATTCTAAAGGAAAGTAAAGCATTCTAAAAGGCTGGGGAACCTGATTTCAACAAGTGCAAAGGATCAGAGATGGCCTGTGAGTCTGAGACAGGGCAGTAGAAATTAGCTGTGTGAGGCTGGGACCTGTGGGGATTCAGGGAAGAGAGAGAGGGTCATCTTATCTAGCCTGGGAGAGCTGAAAACCCTAGCAAGAGGGTCCTAGGTTTGAGGCACATGGATACCTGAAGCACAGGACACTTGGAGAGAGTGCCAAAAAATGAAGAGGGAAGTAGGACTCAGGTAAAGCCTTGTGATTATACTTTGTGCTTTCTGCACTGAAATTGTCAGTTCTGTAGGGATTCTTTCCTGTTCCCTTTGAATTACTGAAGTTGACTAACAAGGCAACTGTTTTGTAAGTGCTCTGCATCCTTTCCACATTTATGCTTTCTCTTAAATCACCCACTTGCAAAGACCACAGGCTACATAATCAGAATCACTGGGGAGCTGGAGAGCTTAAAAACAAGCAAACAAACAAACAAACAAACAAACAAACAAACAAACACCTAATCCTTTGGCCCATCCCAATAATTCTGATATATTCAGCCCAAAGCAGATCCTGGATATCAGACTTTTTTTTAAAGTTCCTTGGGTAGAGTCTGATTTAAGCACCAGTGTTCTACGGCAATACTTCTTAAACTATAACGTACATATGGATTAAATATAGATCTAGTTAAAATGCAGACTCTGATTCAGTAGGTCTGGGGTGGGCCTGGGATTATTTTCTTGACCTGTTCTCAGTGATGCTGAAGCTGCTGGAATGAGAAGACACTCTAAATAGCATTGATCTAAGGGACTCAAATTTGGGCTCATGACCATATAGGCCTCTAGGTCACCTCTCTGACCGAGCTGGGAAGGGGAAAGGGTAAGAAGAAAAGTAGAAATGAAAAAAAAAAAAAAAAGTAGAAATGGGATATAGGGTCTGGAGATGTATATTTTATTATCTGTAATTAGTAAATGAACATAATTTATAAGTATAATTTATGGATTTATGATTTTAATCCAAGTAACTTTTAATATTTTAAATACCAAATGAAAAATATGTATTTCAAAGGTTTCTCTGGAAGAATAAATGAGACAAAAACCTGAATATAATTTATAGTGTACCATTACTACTATGTATAATAATTATTGTCTTGTAGTGCTCAGTTACTGAGGATCCACTGCATACCAGACACTGGATTAGGTGCTTTTTTTTCTTTTAAGATTTATTTATTTATTTATGATAGACAGAGAGAGAGAGAGAGAGAGAGGCAGAGACACAGGAGGAGGGAGAAGCAGGCTCCATGCTGGGAGCCCCATGGGACTGGATCCTGGGACTCCAGGATCGCGCCCAGAGCCAAAGCAGGCGCTAAACCGCTGAGCCACCCAGGGATCCCCCTAGGTGCTTTTCTTATACATTGACTATAGTTTTCATTATTTCCATTTTACAGAGGAATAATGTGACCTCCATGGATAAAGTTACTTGTAAACAGTGTAGAATTTAACAAATGCATTTTATCATTATTACTGTCTTCTGAGGTCCTGTGGATCACTTTGACTTAATTGGCTGCTGGTTCTTTGTGATTTATAGCCAGGATCCCTCACCTTCTTCTGTTCCTAGTTTGTTCAATTATCCAACTTGAAGCTATCTTTCACCAAGGCTTTGGGAGGGAAAGTGAGGACAAAATGTATCCAGGGAGACAGTTCTTAAAAGGAAAAAAGAAAAAAATCCTTTCTTCTCTCCCATTTTCTGTGTGCATGTGTGTGCATGATCACATGAACACATGTGCACACATTAAGATTTAGCTCCTATTCTTTCCCCTGGTATTAGCTTCGCAGGTGTGACCTTTAAACTATATTCTGCCTTTCTAGAATTATCCTGAAAAGTTGCTGAACTCTTTTCTTTCACAATGAATGAATTAAACCCTTTTTTTAATCTCAACAATTTAAAGAGATCCCAATATACATATATAATGCTTTGTTTTATTCTATATTTACTGACATTAATATTAGCTTAATTCTGGTCCTTTTGTAATTAGAATGTGTAGCTGTACATGTTTTTAATGCCTATATATTTTTAAATGTTGCTATTTAAGGAAATAACAAAACTACTCAAACACACTTCACAGCAAAAAAAGCCAAATAAAGAAAATTCTGACCTTTACAAGTCTTCATTTCTTTTTGCCTGCTTTGCAGGTGTTCTGTGGCATTCAAATTCTTGTGGTCTTGGCATATCTTCAGAGTGGAAGGAATTACTGTTTTGTAGAACTGAAAGTACAAATGTAATTAACATTCCTGTTTTATGGTGTTAGTGATAGTAGGAGATTTATTATTTTTATTTTATGTGTGAAATTACACATAAAATGCTTTTAAAACTGAAATGTAAAAGGAAGCCTCTAGTTCCTCATTGTTATTAAGAGATGTTATTAATATTTTACATATTAACCTATTCTCCTAAGAATATAGTCTTTTTCTTTAAAATCCAAAACATAAAAATCCTGTCACTTAGCATGATTCTCTATCATTCTTTGTCTCTTCTACCCACTATCCATACCTCCTTCTTGGTTTCACACCACTATAAAAGCATAAGAAAAACACTAAAAATATAAGAGAGTTGAGTAAACATATATGGAGGGTAGTTTTTAAGAGAGAAAATTCTACTCTACCTGCTGACAAAACCTTCAAAAATGAAATGAAAAATTTGGTTAACTCTCTGAGTTTCTGTGTGCCTTATAACAGCTAGATATTCAGAATTATTTCAAGAAGTGACTTAATTTTCCACTTTTCATTAGGGCATTTAACAGTTGGTTAGGCAGAAATATGCATTTATTTTTAAATATAAGAAATATGTCTGCAAGTAGGGTGTCGTTCCACAAAAATCTCAACGGAATTATGCATATAATCCATAAAGACAGAGAGAGGAAAAAAAAAGACAGAGAGAGAGAGAGAAGAAAAAGGAGAAGTGGAGGAGGGAGAAAGGTGGAGGGGAGAAAGAAGAACAGGTCATATACTCTACATTATTTACAAATTAAGCAAATTCCATAGCATAAACTGAAGTGCTAAAATATTAGAATTCTGTTTAACCTGCAATTCTGAAGAAGTGATGGGCATCCCGACTTGTACTTATTTTTTGCATGCTTGAGCATGGTGAGAGAGTATCAGGAAAGGAACTATAAGTAGGGAAATCAATTGAGATTATGCCAATTTTCTTTAAGTTAGGGTGTATATATTGATGCCAATCTGAACAAGTATTCCTGTTGTTGAGAGTAAAAATACAAAAACTGTTATGGATTCTCTTTTGGGGACTTTTGAAGATCATGTAACAAATTGCATATAGGAACAAAACAAAACAGAATTTCTGTTTTCAGCAAGCTGTCCACAAAGTCTCAATACTAGAGAGAGAAAAAAAAGGAAACCACTGCTGAGTGTTTCACTCAATACATTTTGAACAGCTAGTCAAATAATCTGACCTTCCCAGACAAGAAATATGTCATAACTAGAAGGTGAAAGTTCGTAAGTCAAGAGCCTCAGGTTGTTGAAGAAGTGGGAGAAGGGAAAAGAAACAGAGATTAGGGTGAACATGAGCAAGGGAAAATGAAGGACACGGCATTTCCACCAAGAAATTGGGAATATTTTATGGCCAACCAGGAGACAGGTTAGAACTGTTTTGAAAAGCATCTTTGATAATGAATCATAGGCTTCCACATAAAAAAATGTAGAATATGAAGACACAAAGAGCTGAGATAAAGGGAGTAAGACAATGCAAATACCAAAAAAAGGATAAAATACTTTGGGGAGAGTATACCTTTTTCTGCAGTTAACCCCAAAACATGAGCTAGAATAGGTACTATTCTGTTTCCTCAATCCTTCTTGTCCCTGAGAATCTGAGAATACCTGCAGATTGTAATTTATAAGTTGTTGTTCTTCATATCAACAATCACCATCATCATGAATATAATTGCATTGAGTTTCTACTGTTTTAAAACGTTTTCTGAATCATGCTATACCTATAATTGAATGCATTAATTAATCTGGTATTAACTGCATATTTAAAGTGAAGTTAAAATTTTTGGTTCACTGCATTGTATTTCCATCATAACCAGCTAACATCTTCAGCCTGACAGATCTTAAAATAGTTTATAGGTAGATTTTTCAGGAAGAAGGTTCATGGGCCAATTCAGCCCAGGGCTTGGCTTCAAAACCAGCCCATTCTTAGCATGATATGTCTAAACGTTCTTCATATGAGAACAGGAATTTGGTAAACAAAACCCTCTTAATGATTCAGGGGAAGTCTAGGTGTGAATGGGGCTAGAGGAGAAGAACACTGTTATCTAATTTGGTTGCCTGAGTCACCAGGGACAAAATGAGGGAGAAATGTGCTGGGATGTAGAGAGCAAAGTCTGGCAATATTTGATTGATATAAACAGTTGTGTCAAATTGTCAGGCCTTTCAATACATATGTTTCAAAAGGACACTAAACTTAAAAACTACAGCAATTTATCAGAGTGGCATATTTCCCACTCGATCACACTCTATATTAATGTTCTAAAATATGGACAATTAAAAGGGAAAATTTTTTCTTACTTTTCATTTTACTTCAAATAATTTCCAAGAGCCAGTACTTAACCAAAAACAGCTGTATCTTCAAGTCCCAATCATTATTACAGAATCATTTCTAAGAGTGCTTTGATTACTTTAATGTGGTTTAATTTTGAACATTCTAGTAAAATCTTATATAGTACACAAATGGAAAAGCCTAGTCAGTCTTAAAAAAGCCTTTAAGAGCATATTTTTCGTTTCTTTCCTTATTCACATCTTTCGTTCATATTGAAATTCCTGAATTCATTTAAGGCATTTTCCACCAAATCACTTTCTTCAAGCTCTTTCTGTATAGAAGACATGTGATCAGATGTTTTATTCAGCAAATGCATGTTAAGATACTCTTATAGGCTGGGACTACCTGATAATGGTATGAGAGTAAAAAGATATATTCTCTTCTTAGTTGCAAGGGAAACTGAAAAGTAGGGGGAGAAATCATATGATTACTCTATTACTGATGCTCTCTCTCTGATACAACTAGTGTCAAGTGGCCAAAAAGTTTTAGTATTTTTCTTTTTTTCCCGTTCTTAATATATGTAAAGAATGGACATCATGATATAATGAAGGAACCTGTTGGGAATTAGATTGAGGCCTAAATATGGTTGATCCCAGGTTGTGGGGAAGTTAATTATCAGATTGGCAATGCCTTTTTTTTATAAAATGAGAATAAATCCAACATTTCAGGGTAGTCCTGGGGTTAGAAAGAGTGAAGTGATAGTGGCACATTACTGTTTATTATCCAACTGGAACATAGGGGGGAAATAATAATAAGCAACAACAAAAAAAGGATAATATCAAAAAGAAAAACCTCAGTAAAAGGAAGGTATGATTGCATTATCAAAAATCCCTTTAAATAGCGCTTTATTTAGTCCTAAACCAGCTTGTGTCATCTGACTTACTTGTAACTGATGCTGAGCCATCCAGAATTCATTAAAACTACCATTTCTTCTTGATGACTCAGTGAATACATTTTGTTTGTTTCACTAGGGAAGTTATTCACAATTCCTGCCAGTTCACATCACTTTTAGGGATTCTTCTGAGCATAACTCCACTTAAAGGACAATCTGCTGTGGATGACCATGGCAAGAAAAATGTCTGGTTGATAAATTAGTGGCTCTGGTCACTCTATTTCACAGCAGAATTTCCTTGTGAAAAGAGTTTGAGGGGCACCTGGGTGCCTCAGTGGTTAGATATCTGCCTTTGGCTCAGGTCATGATCTCTGAGGTCCTGGGATAGAGCTCCAAGTCAGGCTCCCTCCTCAGGAGGAGGAAAAAGGGCAACACAGGATTCAGACCTAGCCAGATCACCATGGGTCAAGTAGTTAGACTTGGTGTGGATCTAGATCAAGAGGACATTCCTTTTAAAAGTTTACCCCATCAAAAGGGAGTAAGTAAATTATCCAATTCATTTACTAAAAGGTTGCGATTTTTTTCTCTAATTCTAATTAAGATGGCCATGAGAAAAGAAAAGTTATACAAAACAACCACAAATGATTTAAAGAAAAGAAGCAGGAGTAGGA